>NW_020455488.1:5794764-5801729 GCF_003342845.1 Nothoprocta perdicaria | reverse complement strand
GCTGCGGCCGGCCGGGCTTGGCTCCAGGGCCTCTCGGGGCCCAGCTGCCCCCCGCACGGCGCCGGCTCCGGGCCCTGCTCCCCCAGCCGTCTCCTCTCCATTTCTCTCTCCATTTCTCTCTCCATTTCTCTCTCGCTCGCTCATTCCTTCCGTTTCCCTGGCAACCCCGATCCGCACCGAGATCCGTCCTCTCCCTCTCTTATCTCCCTCCTTTCTCTTTCATCTCCCTCCTCGCCTGCCTCTGTTCTCCAAACCGCTGTCCTTGCTTGCTTGCTTTCCCTCTTGCTTTTCATCTCCTCCAACATCTTCTCTATCTCTGTGTTACAATGATCTGAATCTCGCTTAAAACCCCCTCCTTCGTTAGGAGSGGGGCCGGCGCCGCCCGCGGCTCCTCGTGCCCCGCGGCTCCTCGTGGCCGCGCTCTGGTCACTGGGTTTGGGTGGAGTTGTCACGGGCGCCACCCCGGCCCATGGTCCGGGACGGGAAGGCGGCTCCGGGTGGGAAGCGCCCGTGCGGCCGGGCCGCTCGGCCCCCGCTGCCGGCCCTGCCCTCCGTCCCGCTGCAGCGCTCCCAGGCGCTCCTGTCTCCCGGCACTTCTCCTAGGTCCTCTCAGGTCATTCCTCAATTTCTGTTTGATCTTAAAGCAACTGCAAACAGGAGAGAGAAAAAATAAACGGGCAAAATGCGATGCTTTATGAACATCAGAGCCCTGACGGCATCCCCAGCATCGCCAAGGTGGCCGTGGCTCCAGCTCGGTCCTCCCGCACGGGCGGCACGTGGCAGGGCCACGGTGGTGGCCGGGACACGGCAGCAGATCCAATGTCACCATGGTGCCCCTGCCCCGGGAGGCTCCGTGCAAAGTGCTGCGCAGGCTGGCGGTGCCCACAGCATCCTACAGCGGGTCCAGGTCCAGTGCTCCGTGCGCAGGGGGCCAGCACCCACATGGGTTATGCGCCCAGGGTCCTGCCCGGCCTTCCCAGGGCACAATCAGGGAGCTTGTGGCCAGGCAGCTGCAGGGGACACCCCAGCTCTGGGAGCCCCACAGAGCTGGTGCCCGGCCCTGCGCTGCCTCCCCACGCTGCCCACCCAGGAGCCCAGCCTGGCAGCTGCAAAGGCGGATCCCACCCGGCAGCCACCGGCACCCGACCGCGCTGGGCATGGCCTGCACGGTGCCAGGGGGCTGGGGCGCGCAGGGAGCCAGCGCTCCGGCTCCTCCAGCTCCTCCAGTTCCTCCAGCTCCTCCTGCTGCTGCACCGCCAGTGGTGCCGGGCATGGCTTCAGCCCCCAGCAAGCCAGGCGCCCACGGTGCCACCCAGGTGCCCACGGTGCTGCCTGGACTCCCACAGCGCTGCCCACGCGCACACGGGGCCGGCCCGGCTCGCAGCGTGGCGCGGAGCCCGGGCCGGTGCTGCCAGCAGCGCCGGGCACCCTCCCGGGCACACGGACCCCGACCCGCGGCTCGCTGCCGCCCGAGGCACCTCCCCGCGCGGCCCCGGGTGCACGCGCGGCCCGGGCACCCTCAGCGTCACCCCCTGCTCCACAACGTGCCCCTCGCCGGCGCGGGACGCCCGCRGCACCAGCGGCAGCCACAGCAGCGCTGACGCCGTTACGGGCAGGCGTGGGCAAGGCTGGCGCTGCCCGCGGCGCTCGGCACCGCTCCCGGGGGGTCACGGTAAGCAATCGGGGGACGGGCTGTGGGGTTTGGTATCTGGAGGGCAGGAGGGAGGAAAAGCACCCCAGGACTCACCCAGGCAGMGCTACCGGCGTCGGGCTCCCTTCCACAGGCTCCTCATACAAACCTCTCTCTTCCTTGGAAAACGATTTTTGCTTTTAAGTGAAATAAACAGGGAAAGAAAGACTTTCAAGTTCCTCCTCGCTGTAACGACTTCTCTTCTGCATGCTCCCTTTCCTCTCCGAAAATAGAAGAGCTATTCAAAAAAAGATGCAAAAAGAAAAAAAAAAAAAAGGAACTGAATAGAGGAAAGAGGAAAGAAAAAAATGGAGCCCCAAGGGGGTGGAGAAAAACAGAATGAAAAGACAGCAAAAGTAAAGAAAAGGGATGAAAAATAAAGGAGGGGGAAGAGAGAGACAGACAGAGCAGCTTTGAAAAGAAAGAATGCTTCTAGGCTGAATACAGTGTGCATGAAAAAAAGATCCCTTGAAAAGGAACAGCCACATGCAATGACCTCTCATTCACAGGCGGTGCCAATCACGGCCACAATGTAAATCCTTTCTTCTTTTCTACATTCTCTCCTTTTCCAGCGGGGGCAGAGGGAAGAGGGAGAAAGGAGAGTTAATTCTCAACATTGCAGAGAATAAATCTGGGCTTTTCGAACTCCCTAGAAGAAATGCTGAGCTACTTTTAAAAATACTTCTCCTAGTAATCACACATGCTGATACGTAAAAAAAGCAAATGAAATTCTGCAAACTGGGTTTCTCTGACAGGGCTTCGCTTGTGCTCACGCGGGATGTCTCTCAGTTAAAAAATCACCACGCTCTCCCCAGGAAAAAACAACAGGGCTGATACTCAAAGAAAACAAACGTACAGAAACAAATGCAGCCAGGAAAAGCAGTCCGCATTGGAGACTCGGATCAAAGTGCGCGCAGGGATCGTGTGGGGCGCTTTGCACGCGGATACAAAGGCAGGGGCGCGGGTTGGGGCGCCGCAGAGCAGGGCTGGGAGCAGGGRCAGGGACGGGCTGGGAGCARGGGCAGGATGGGATAGGGATGGGCTGGGAGGAGGCAGAGGGGCAGGGACCAGGGACAGGATGGGAGCAGGGACAGGATGGGATAGGGACGGGATAGGATAGGGACAGGGATAGGATGGGATAGGGATGGGCTGGGAGCAGGCAGAGGGGCAGGGAGCAGGGACCAACTGCSCTTTGGCTTTAGGACGAGGGCTGAGATGAGCCCAAAGGGACGCGATGGGGAGGCACCAGGGTGACAAGGCAGTGCAGGGAATTAACCTGGCTGCAGTCACCTCGGAGGACACCTAATGTGTGCAGAGGGGACCAAAACCCAGCCCTGCCCTGAAAAGGAATCGGGGGGAAGCAACAGGTCCTGGGGGCTGATGTGGGGGCGGCGATGGTCACACATGGACCACGATGCTGTCCAGCAGCCCACAGCTTGGAGCTGGAAGAGGAAGATCTTTCCCTGCCTGACACACGGCCTGCAACGTCCCTGCTCCTTCAGATACTGCAGGATTGTAAGAAAGCCACGGCCGGGGGACCTCAAAGAAGAGCAACGGAAGCTGGAGGTTAGAAGCGCTGATGCACGAGGAGGGTCTGGGACACCCCATTAGCTGCAATCCGGCTGTGCAGGAACAGGAAACCGGCCCAAAGCTGCACACGTCAAATGTGTTTAAACGTTAAATGCAAGAGGGGTGACAGGCAAGTCGGTGTGCGGGGACGGCCCAAAGCCGCCCGGGGGACCCGGCTGCGTTGGCCAGCGGCAGCGCAGACGGGCAGGGGGACGGCGCAGGGCCTGCAGCGAGGCGGGAGCTCTGAGTGCAGGACATCCTCCTGCCAAGGGCAGTCTCTCCGCATGGTGGGCGGTGGGTGGCCAGGAAAAGCCGCCCTCCGAGCTGCACGGACCGGGCGCACGTTACCGCTACYGGCTGCTGCTACGGGGAGAAAAAGCCTTGCCTGAGCCTGGGGCTGAACACAACGCAGCAACGTAAGTGCAGCTTCCCATGGAGCCATGCAAAACCTCCTTCTGCTTTTCAGTTGCTTTGGGTGGTTCAAACCGCTGGTGTCCTGTGGACCTGCAAGAGCAGCAAATCTGAGAGGCGCACAAGTGCAAGAGCGCTTGTCCCAGCTGCAGGGACTCGAGCTGCTCCGTGCTCTGCTTTTGGCCCCGTCTCCGTGCCCCGTTTGCAAACGCAGCTTGGCTAAGGATGCCTATGGCAGAGCCGGGAGCCGGCACCTCCGAGCTCCGTGTCGCAGCACGGGGATCTTCTCCTGCAGAAGTCACGGGTGATGCAGTCACACGGGTGGGAAATGGTCAACAGCAAACACACCAAGCGTATTTCTGTGTCACACACATGAAAGGAAGGCAGGAAAGCAGAGATTTTCCTTCAGTTGGCTAGCAGAAATGAGGGAGCAGCCTGATCTTTGCCTATCCATGCAAGGACAGTCCAGGCCCTCTGGGAAAGTCCATCTCCGACCGCTCTCATCATACTGGACACGCTGCACAACTTCGGGAGCAACACGGACTCTCTGCAGCAAATGGCACGTGATGTGGGACAGCGAGCTGAAAGAACATTTCAGATCCTTTTCAGGGTGGGCAGCTTGGAGCTAAACCTATGTTTGTGTTGCTGGGGAAGTCACTCTCGGCGACGCGCGGGGCAGCTAAGCGCAACACGAGGCGCTGGAGAGGGGCAGGGACGACCGGCCCCACAAAGCAGACGGCACGAGTCAGTCGCACGTGGGAAGCGTGAGAGCTCTGGGCCACGCCGGATCGGGTAGCTCAGCGATGGCTGCAGGCAGCCCTATGGATCCCTATGGATCTGGAGAAGGAGGAAGGGGCTGCAGCCCTTCCCCTGGGCAGGCCCCACGACCGCCCTCCAAGCTGCTGTCTTCTCTGGAATTGCTTCTCAGACCCAAAACCGGCAGCGGGGCAAAGCGGGGAGCTGCATGGAGGAGACCCCAGAATTGCGGCGTTTGAAGCCTCAGCAGCAGCAGCTCTGAGGTACCTTCAGAAGATGTTCAGTGGCACTGGAAGGGGAACACAGGAGAGGCTGCCAGGCAGGAAGAACAGGATGATCGGAAGACAGGACAGACGCCGGGAGCCGGGCACAAGAGGCTCTGACGGGCAGGGCGGACCTGCTGAGCCGGGCGCTGCCGGTGCAGCGAGGAGGAGCGGGCGCAGGGAGGCGGCACCAGGCTCTGGGCACCGCGCACACCGGGCACCGCGCACACCCAGCACCCCGCGCACAGGCACCCCACACCGCGTCCCCGCAGGCCGCGGCGCCCACGAGCCCGCGCCCGTCACCGCCAGGCACGCGGCGCTGCCGCCAGCAGCCCCTTCTGCCCTTACCCACGAGAACACAACAATCCCACATTCATCCCAGTTTTTAATAAGGCAACTTCTGGTTCTAATAGCATCTAGATATGCTGCAGAATTCAGCAAGAAATGTCTCTAATGCACTCTGTTCTATTCACCTGAACTCAACAAACGCATGCTAAGCACCCCTGTGTGCACACACGGGGTCCTCTGACAGAACAAAATCCTCCTTTTAGTGCCTGCCTCGGGACACGGAGGGTATTTTCTGCCTTCCTGMTCTGAGTCCTGGGGGTGACGGCCCTGGGAACATGAAGGCAGCACTTCTCAACACACTGAACTGTGTGCTAAGAGTTAAGGAAAACCTGCAGCACGGAGCCTAAACCAACACGGATCAAGTTGGAAACCGTGACAGGCAAAACGTGAGTCACTGAAGTCAAAGCGACTGATATGGAAAACACCCTCTCCGGGCTGGAAGGCAATTGTTTCTGTGCTAATGAAGGGGAATAACCACGCGGCACTTAGAGCCGGGATGCTCTGGAAAATAAAGCCTGGATATGCAATTCAGACTGAGAGCCGAGGCGAGGATGAAGCATGGGGTTTTTTCTAGGCCGAGCTACTCTCTGTTCTGCTTCTAGCCCAGCATGAGGAAACTGATGGGTGCCCTGCAGAAAGGGCCCTGTGTCAGGCTCTTCCCTATTTCTGGTAACTTCAGCAAGGCGGAAATTTAGATTTCGAAATGTCGGAGTGTCCCCAGCCCTCAGAGCGAAGTACATGACGCAGCGGAGGAGCCGCCCTCGGTCACTCCGCACCGCAGGGCGCCCGCAGAGCGTCGCGCRGCCAGGCGCGGTGGGCGCCGGGCGCCTGCGCCAAGCGGGCGCAGCGAGGCCGGAGGCTGCCGAGCGCATTTGTGTCCCCATCCCACAGGAGACCTGCCAGGTCCCACTGCCCGGCCGGGATGCACCGCTTCCTGCCACGTCCCCAAAGGCAGGGAGGCTCCTCAGCCGCGTCCCCGTCCCGGCCGGGATGGGCAGCGGACGCAGCGGGTGCCCCAGGGTGTCCCTGGCTGCCCCGGGGACGTTGTGCGCACGCAGGGCACACGTGCTCGTCTGCCCCTTCCGCTCGGAGCGGTGCCGGGAAGCGGCCGGGCCCCGGCTCTGTCCCTATAAATGATGGAGGAGCGGCGGGCACGGCAGGGGCTCCTTCTGCTCAGGGAGGAAGCGCAAGTGGGAGCCTGCCGAGTGCCTTTGCACAACTGCCACCAGCTGCTGAAAAACTACACAAACGTGGGCTTTTGGGGAAGGAAAATGTCTTTTAAAAACAAAACATCATAAGGGTTCTTTGAGCCCTTCCAACTTTAAATGTAGGTCGAAATTCTGCCCAAGAGCTGCTTGACTTCAGTCCCATTCAAACAACAGGGCATCTTATCATCTCCCAGAGACGCTCACACATCCGAGACCTGCTCCTGCTCCGTCTTTGCCACGGGTTTCTCCTCCTCGTCACTGCTCCCTGGAGCACRCAGGGCACGTGGCGCCGGGGCGGTCAAGCCAATAACCCCCTTCCCTGCCCATGCCATGGGCTCCACGCCGCGGGACACAACCGCTCGCGGCGGCGCCTTCTCGTCCTGGGCAAGCGCGTGGGGCTGCACAATGCCCTGGCACAGAGAGCAGAGCGATGCTGCCTGCACGGTCCCGCTGTCCTGCACGGTCCTGCTGCCTGCACGGTCCCGCTGCCTGCACGGTCCTGCTGCCTGCACGGTCCCGCTGTCCTGCACTGTCCCGCTGTCCTGCACGGTCCTGCTGTCCTGCACTGTCCCGCTGTCCTGCACGGTCCCGCTGTCCTGCACGGCCCCGCTGCCCTGCACGGTCCTGCTGCCCTGCACGGCCCCGCTGTCCTGCACGGTCCCTCTGCCCTGCACGGCCCCGCTGTCCTGCACGGTCCCGCTGCCCTGCACGGTCCCGCTG
>NW_020455488.1:5791705-5794093 GCF_003342845.1 Nothoprocta perdicaria | reverse complement strand
GCTGCCTGCACGGTCCTGCTGCCCTGCACGGTCCTGCTGTCCTGCACGGTCCTGCTGTCCTGCACGGTCCTGCTGTCCTGCACGGTCCTGCTGCCTGCACGGTCCCGCTGTCCTGCACGGTCCTGCTGTCCTGCACGGTCCTGCTGTCCTGCACGGTCCTGCTGCCTGCACGGTCCTGCTGCCCTGCACTGTCCCGCTGTCCTGCACGGTCCTGCTGTCCTGCACGGTCCCGCTGCCCTGCACGGTCCTGCTGTCCTGCACGGTCCCTCTGCCCTGCACGGTCCCGCTGCCCTGCACGGTCCCGCTGTCCTGCACTGTCCTGCTGTCCTGCACGGTCCCGCTGTCCTGCACGGTCCCGCTGTCCTGCACTGTCCCGCTGTCCTGCACGGTCCCGCTGTCCTGCACGGTCCCGCTGTCCTGCACGGTCCTGCTGCCCTACACAGTCCCGCTGTCCTGCACGGTCCCGCTGTCCTGCACGGTCCTGCTGTCCTGCACGGTCCCGCTGTCCTGCACAGTCCTGCTGCCTGCACATCACCACTAGCTTGCACGCGTGGTGCAGCCCCAGTCCTCTAGCCCCACGGGTTCCACTCCGCAGCAAGCATGATCCGGTCCTTGTTCTCTCTATAGGGATGGAAGCCAACGGATACAACGGGAAAATCCCCGCACTGCCTCACCTCCACACGACCCGCGGGAGATGTTTGCAAACAGACGATCTGCGAGCAGTTGCTTCCACAAACTGAGAAAGGGACTGTGGAGCTGGGCAGGGATCTTTTACCTTGCGCATTTCAAGCCAAGTCCTGTGTCTCAGCCAGGCAAAYGCTGCTTGTTTAAAGAGGAAAGGGACGGCAACGTCTGCCGAAAATTAAAACAATAATAGTTTACTGAAGAGTCCGAGGCTGGTAGATTGGACAGAGGAGCAGAGAGGCAAACAAATGTATTTTCCATCTGTTTTTCAAAAGCAGTTTGAGGAACATGGACCTGAGTTTGTCTGCAGAAAAGCAGCTGGAAGCACCGAGCTGATGTCCCAGCACCTCCCCTGACAGCACAACGCACCAGCCGGGACACAGCACTACACAACACAACAGAACACCCATTTGGGCTTAATTTGCATTGCAAAATGAATCTAAACCGAAAACTCAGATCATTTCCCTATGTGTTCAGTGACAAGGGGCTGGGCACACGTTTCCCAGGGCCTCCCTGCCAACCCYGTGCAGCCTCTCAGACCTGCGAGCCAGCATTTTGCTCCTGGAATGTCCCTGATATAACAGAAAACGAAACTTGGGCAGAAAGCAATCCTTTAATATAATAGAAACTGCAATACTGGGGGAAGGGAAGATTTCTGCACTTTCTATTAATGTTAATAAATCTCATAATGTCATTTATAGCATATCCACAAGACTGTTTTGTCTGTGGGCGCTTTTCCTTTGCTTTGGCAACGCCAAGAGCCTGCTCACCCAAGAAGCTGCTTGAACGACATCCAGACACATCTTCCAAAACATATGCATAATTGCTATATTTTGCACAGTTTCTTTTCACAGTGTGGAGATGCAAGAAAAGTCTTATAAATACACAGAAAATCCAACCACTGAAATAACTCGCTTGCATGTGTCCCTTGTTGATAATCACAAAGTGAAGCCGACCGCTCACAGACCCCCACTCATCAACACTGCCTCTCTGCCGCACACGAGTTCTAAAATTATCCCAATGGACTTCTGGAGCACGTGCCAAACGGCCGGAGAATAAACCTGGGAAGGGCAAGAAGAAACTGAGCAACGGGGTTGGGATCCCTGACTGAAGGGGCTCTTTCAGTTCTGTCGCCTGCAATGCTGTCTGCAAGTGTTCTTCTCCAGAGCGCTATCGGCGCCACCAAACTCGGGCCCTCCATGTGCAGCTGGGCTGGGCAGCAAAGAACTCCCGACAGGAGCGGGTGCCGCGTGGCTCCCGCAGCTCCCGCAGCGCCGGGAATGCAGCGCCRGGAATGCAGCGCYGGYGTCCCCCAGCACAGCAGCAAGACGCAAAGGAGACAGGGCCGCCCGCGCTCGCGGGAGGCACCAGCTTCCCCTTGTGCCTGGGGTCCCACTGCTGCTCCACGGCCTCGGGCTGCGCTCGCTGCCAACGTGGCCCGGCCCCGGGAAGGCTCCTGTCTCCGCACGATGCGGAGCCGCCGGCCAGGGCGCTGGCAGCCGCGGGCCCCTCGGGACAGCGTGCGGGGCCGGCCCTGCGCCCGCCCTGGCGCCGGCCGAGCCGCTGGCTCCCATGGGAGCCCCAGCGCCAGCGCGGCAGCACGAGGGCACCCGGGGCTGCTCGTGTGGGACGGGGCGGCCAGGCGGGTACCTGTGTGCAGCCCTGGCGCGGATGGGGTCGCGGCTCCGTGGAGCGCCCCTGCCA
>NW_020455488.1:5789944-5790963 GCF_003342845.1 Nothoprocta perdicaria | reverse complement strand
GCCCCTGCGCTCGCCGTCCCCTGCAGCCCAGAGGAAGAGTCCAGCTCTGCCCCGGCCAAACCGAGCCCAGAGCCACATCGCACCATGCAGGACCCTGCTATGGGGCACCGAGAAACCACGGCGGCTCCATCCCATTCAGGGCCCTGCTGTCGATCCCGAGGTCGGAACAGGGAACACTGCAGGGCACGGCCCAGAGCCCAGCTCACCAATGCCTATTCCATTTGGGCTTTTATAGGGAATACAGAATATGTGCTCAGGGTTCCACGCGGGCATCTGTGCAACCCCGTGGSCAGCAGCAGCAGCGCCGCTCCCGCCCGCTCCAGCCTCCACCACGGGTGCTCCCTGCTTACAGGGTGCCACCCCAATCCTTCCGCTCGCCTGTTGGAGCGAGACGCGAGCGGCAACTCCGCAGCTCGGCTAAAAGTGACCGTTCCTGTCTGGGGGCTAATCCCCAGTTTACTGTCCAAGTTGGTTATTCTTGAAGATCCCAAAGCTCACGGTGAGACCGGTGCCCCTCTCCGCACCGTCTCCCAAGCTTTGCTGGGGAAACAGAGGCGCTCGGTTGGTGCCACCAAGCCGAGACGCGTCCGCACAACAGCAATGGCCGGTCTGGACCAGCACCAACCCCCTCAGCACCGCCAAACTGCCCCGCGATGAATCCGTACGGATTCATCTCGCCAGCCCCAGGCAGGGATCCCTGGGAGCACACCAGCGGCGCAACGTGCACGGATCCCTTCCCGGCTGGAGCGCACCCTTCTCAGCCGGAGCGCACTCTTCCCGGCTGGAGCGTGCCGCGGGGAAGCTCCCGCTCCGCCGGCCRCCTCCTCCTCCCGGGACATTGTGAGCAGCCCAGCTCCGAGGACCAGTGTCCACGTGCATCATCCCACCTTCTCCTGAATGCTTGTAAAGACGCTGCTAATCGGCTGATTAATTAACTATARCCAATCTACCGTGTCCTCTTGGAGCTAGGGAGAGCTGGCGGGAGCAGAGAGCCCATGAGCCGCCTTCCCGGGGCAGAC
>NW_020455488.1:5783082-5788454 GCF_003342845.1 Nothoprocta perdicaria | reverse complement strand
GGGGATGGGCCGGGGATGGGGACAGGGATGATCATGGGGATGGGCACAGGGAGGGGGACGGGGATGGGGACAGGGCAGGCAGCACGGATGCCACAGGGCGGGAGAGGCTGCGGCCGCCGCGGGCACAGGGAGGCCCCCGGTGCCCCCGCGAGGCTCTCGCTCCGGCACCRGCACCGGCACCGGCACCGCCCAGGGCTGCAGGGGCGGGCGGCTGCACAGCCAGCGTCACCCGAGGGACACGAACAAGGGTCGCTCCCCACAGGACGGTCCCAAGGGATGGTCCCACGGGACGGGGCTGGGGGGTGATTCCCAAAGGACGCGCCATGAGGATCGTCCCAGKGGGTCTTCCCGAGGGACGGTCCCAGCGGATGGTCCCAGGCTGCTCTGGGAATCGGAGGCAACCAGCAGAGGCTCCTGGTGTCCCCATAGACAGGGCGGCCGAGCGGGAGCGGGGCGGACACGGAGCAGGACCAGGCAGGGGACAATCCCCCTGGATGGGGACGCGGAGGCTGCGTGGAGCCCGGGGACACGGCGACATGGGGACACGGGGACGTGGCGGCAGCGCCGGGAGGAGGCGGCAGCGCCACGGGGGCCGCGGGGGCAGCGCTGCAGCGGGGCGGCAGCCACGCGGGGCTCCGCGGGCCCGGCCCGGCCAACGCGCCCACGTCCCCTGGCCCCGGCCCCAGCTCCATGGCCCTGTCCCCGCGGCCCCGTCCCAGCCCCACGGCCCCGTCCCCACGGCCCTGTGCCCGGTGTCCCTGTCCCCAGGCCCCGCCCCCGTGTCCCCATCCCCATGGCCCGGTCCCAGCTCCGCGGCCCCGCCCCCGTGTCCCCCCGCCGTGAAGCCCCTGCTCCCGCCCTGACCTCTGACCTCTCCCGCCGCCGGCAAAGCAAAGGGGGCGCAGGCCCTTTAAGGGGGCGTGTCCCGCGGGAGCCCCGCCCCCGCGCGCTGTGGTTCCCGCGCTGTGGTTCCCGCGCGGTGTGTCCCCGCGCGGCCGCCGTCGTGGCTCGCGCGCCCCCTGGCGGCGCGGGCGCGAGCTGCCGCTGCGCGCTCTGTCGGGCTCTGTCGCGACAGGCGGGGGAGGGCGGGGGTCCGGCGCGCGCGCTCGAACCGGAACCGGAACCGGAACCGCAACCAGGAGCGGGGCCGAGCGGGGCGGCGGGGTCCGCGGCACCGCCCCGGAGCCGCGCTTCCGGGGCAGGCGAGGGGCTTCCGCGGGGGGCTGCGGCACCCGGTTCGTCTTCCGGCCCCGGTTCGGCCCCGGTCCCGCTCCGAGTCCCGGCCCCGCCGCCACCATGATCAGCGCCATCCTGGTGTTCAACAACCGCGGCAAGCCGCGGCTCGTCCGCTCCTGCGAGCGCCTGGTGCGGGCACCGGCACCGCGACGGGGCTGGGGGAGCCGGGCCGGGCGGTACCGGGCAGCTGGGCCGGGCTGGGGCCGTGCCAGAGCGGGGACTGACCCGGGCCAGGGGTCTGGATGGGGCAGGATGGGGCCAGGGGTCCGGACTGGGCTGGGGCTAGGCAGTGCTGGGGGTCTGGAGCGGGCTGGGACGGGGCTGGGGGTGTGGAGCGGTGCCGGGGTTCTGGAGCGGGCCGGGCCGTGCCGGGCGGGCGGTGTGGGTCAGCGCGGCCCGTGTGCGCCCGCAGCCCGAGGAGCGGCAGCAGCAGCTCGTGCGCGAGGCCGTCCAGCTGCTGCTGCGGCGCCAGCAGCGCGGCCGCAGCTTCCTGCGGTGCGGCAGGGGAGGGCGCCGCGGCACCGGCACCCCCGCGGCACCGGCACCCCCGTGACACCCCGCGGCACCGGCACCCCCGCGGCACCGGCACCCCCGTGACACCCCGCGGCACCGGCACCCCCGTGACACCCCGCGGCACCGGCACCCCCGCGGCACCGGCACCCCCGTGACACCCCGCGGCACCGGCACCCCCGTGACACCCCGCGGCACCGGCACCCCCGTGACACCCCGCGGCACCGGCACCCCCGCGGCACCGGCACCCCCGTGACACCCCGCGGCACCGGCACCCCCGTGACACCCCGCGGCACCGGCACCCCGCGGCACCGGCACCCCCGCGGCACCCCCGTGACGCCCCCGTGCCGCCCGTGTCTGCAGCCTCTTCGGCGGCCCTGAGCACAAGCTCGTCTACCGGCACGACGCCACGCTCTGCTTTGTGTTCTGCGTGGACTCGTGCGAGAGCGAGCTGGGCATCCTGGACCTCATCCAGGTGGGTGTGTGGAGCGGCGGCCGCGCGTCCCTGCGCGCACCAGGTCCTGGTGCCGCCCGCAGAGGGGCAGCTCTGCCCGCCCGCATGGACGCGCAGGGTGGCCGGCATAACGCAAAGCTCCTGTGTGAGGAAACACCAAGGGTGCCCCAGTAAACGTCGGAGAAGATCAGATACTTGGTCACCAGGTGCACTGCGAAAGGGCCCCAGCTAAACCAAGTTAGAGGCASGTGCCAGAGCCTCTGCAGAGCGACGTCACGCAGTTTAGTTCCTGTTCGGATCGTGCCTTTAGCTGCGTGGAGTTTTGGAGAGTAGTTCTCCGTGGGCCACCCCTCGTTTGTTGTGGCAGCCGCTGCAGGAGGCGGCTGTGGCCCTGGCGCTCTCGGCAGCCGCAGGGCAGCACCGCGGCAGGGCCGCCTGCGTTGCCCTGCCCGGCTCCGGTCAGAGATCCCAGGCCAGGAGGAGGTGTCCCTGGCTGGATCTGTGCGGAGTTCCCGCCTGTTCCCACGCTCGTCCTGTTGGCATGTCCTGGTGCGGCGTATGCAGCACTTCCCGGTGCCGTTCCCATAGCGGGAGGCCGTGCCCTGCTCGGTCACCTGCTGCGTTCCCATGTTCCCACGTCCCCGCCGCCGTGCGGGGTGCCCGCGAGCCGGGACACGGCGTGCAGCCCCGGCGCTGCACGGGAGGCTGGCGCCGAGGCGCTGGCACCTGCCGGCCTCCCTGGCACGCAGGGCGCTGCCGCCYGGCCTTGGAGCCGGCCGTGCCGGCGGCACTGGGAAAACAATGGGAGCAGTGTGGGAGCCGCGGCTGCACTGGGGCAGCCTGGCCACACTGGCAGCGCTGCCTTGTCCGGCTGCACCTCCGGCTACGAGAGATCTCGGCTGGAGCCTGGAGCGGGGGGGCTTGGGCTTCCCGAGCAGCTTGGGGGGCCCGTGCTCGGTGCGCTGGGCAGTGCTGGCCGTGCCGGGCCACGCTAGGCCGTCCTGGTCACACTGGGCAGTACCAGTTGTACTGGCAGTACCAGTACCATCCCAGTCACCCTGGGCCATCCCAGTCACCGTGGGCAGTGCCAGTCACCTTGGGCCACCCCGGTCACCCTGGGCCATCCCGGCCACGCTGGGCAGTGCTGCTGTGGGCAGCAGCCTCCTGGTGCTGCTCACACCCCCTGCACCATCCCCAGGGCTGCCGGCGCCGGGCGCTTTGCTGCCATTGAAAGCAGGTGTTTTTTCCAAGGGATGTGTTCCCGTTGGGGTGGAAGCCTGGGATGCAGCGAGTGTCCCGCTAGTCCCCGTGCGGGCTGCAGCGGGTGCGTGCGCGGCGCCCGTGCTGCGCGCGGGGCCCGTCCTGCTGCCGCCGCCGGCGCTCACCTCCTCCGCTCCCGCCCAGGTGTTCGTGGAGACGCTGGACAAGTGCTTTGAGAACGTCTGCGAGCTGGACCTCATCTTCCACATGGACAAGGTGGGGCCCAGGCGTCCGTGCGCTCCTCTCGGCCACCACCTCCTCTTTCATCCCTCCCTTCCGCGCTCTGCCTCCTCCGCACCTAGTGCAGAGCCCCCGAGCCCTCCAGGAGAGCCTGCTGTGCACTTCGGGCTCCTTCCCCTGATGGAGATGCACACTGCAGCTAGGGAAGCACGTTCTGCGGGAGCTGCTCCCACGAACCATCCCAGGCGCTTGGCCGTGTTGAGTCCCCTGCGCGGAAGGTTCGGAGCGCGGCCGGCTGCGTGCCACGTGTGTCCGTGGGGCTCTGCTCCCCGCTGCACGGAGCCCTCCCCTTGGGGTCCTGGGCGGGCACGGGTTCCTGGGATCCCAGAGGAGGCTCCGCTCCACCTTCTGCCCTGTGGCAGCACCGGAGGGACACAACAAGACTCTGGCATTTCAGCTCTCGCTGCACTCTGGGACGCTGCTGCGAGCCCTGTTAATGTTTCATTAGAGCTGCAGAAAACAAGGGCGAAACAATGGGGCTGTTTGGAGTACAGGGTGTTTGATAAACTTGCACTCGAGCCATGGCCTTTAGTGCTTCCTCTTCAGCTGGTCAGAGTTTCTGTGCGGGAACGTTCCCTTTGATCGTCTAGATGGAGCCAACGATAGCAAGAAATATTCTTAGGGACGGGAGAGACAGATAGCTGACGTGTGCTGGACTTGTGCTGCTGCTGATAAAGGCTTTTCCTGCTCGGCCGAGGACAAAGCACATCAACAAGAATGTCAGGGAAGCTGGGGAGTGTTCCCTTGCTGCTCGTGGTGCTTATTTATAAATTCCCTGGCACAGAGTTAGCAAATATTCTTAGAAGTTGCTCCAGAGCAGCTCAATGTGCTGCAGCTGGTTACGGTTTTGCCTTTGTAGTAAACTCGCAGAAGTGCTGCGAGGCGGATTGTCTCGTCAGCGAAAATCACTGTTATCAAAGCACCCCCAAAGGGAGGGAGAGGAGGGAGGAGGATGCTGAGAAGGACCTGARGGAGGAGCGATGGCCCCGGCCAAATCTTGTGGGACTGCGGCCGGGGCGTCCGTGGAGTCGCCAGGACCTGGCAGCTTTGCACGGGGCGGAAGGTTATTCCTTTGGCTGGGGTCAGCCGGGCTCTTAGGGTGCCAGCTTGGGGAGCGGGACCCCGAAGGGCGCGGGGCTCCTTGCGCGGGGAGGCTCTGCCGCCCAGCCCGGCTGCGGTGGCGCCGTCCCCGCGGGCCCTGCCCGGAGCTGCCCTGGACGGGAACGTGAGTCCTCGGAGCAGCTGCGAGCTGCAGCGGACGCGCTCGCTCCGGAAGCTCCGTGTTCCYGAAGACAAAGCTTCCTTGGGATTTCTGCACGCTTGGGTTTGCTCCAGTTTGGCCTGAAACCAGATCTGGAAGGAGCGGTGTTTCCTGCAGGCCAGCGGCTCCCTGCGGGCGCCGGCGCCCTGGACACGGCACTGGGGCAGCCGGGCCCGCGCCCACGGGCACCTTTCCCCCTTCTAGCAGCTTCTCCAGCCTGCGTTATTTTCACAGCGTTTTCCTGCAAGGATTTCTCTCACTGTATTCGCGAGTGCAATCAACCCTCATGAGGCCATAAAACAATATAATAACTTAACCATCTCGCAGTAATAGCCTATTTCACGGAAGCAAGCAGAGCCCCATAAATTCATTATCCGTGCTGCGTCGCTGTTGGAAACCGCTGACTTGGCG
>NW_020455488.1:5775831-5781603 GCF_003342845.1 Nothoprocta perdicaria | reverse complement strand
GCTCTGCCTCCCGCTCGCTCCCGGAGCAGGAAGGAGGCTCCTTGCTCGTGTCCTTTCTGCGCCAGTGACAGACCCTGCCATGCTAAGGGGAAGCAATAAAATCAGGCTCYTTGCTTCCCCTCTGGCTTCACTTTTTTACTGTATTTTTGCCCTCTTTTGTCCTGCAGGTCCACTACATCCTGCAGGAGCTGGTCCTAGGGGGCATGGTGCTGGAGACCGACATGACGGAGATCGTGGCGCATGCGGATGCGCAGAGCAAGCTGGAGAAGGCCGAGGTGAGCACAGCACGGCTGCCTTCCCCGCGTGCCCTGCGCCGCCGTGGGCAGGGATTTGGTGCCAGGTGCCTGGGCAGCAGCAGGCGGCACGAGGGATAGGTGTTCCCTGGACGTCCCCCTGCAGAGGACCATGCCCTCGCGGCTCCGTCCTGTGCAGGGGCACCGGGCACAGGGTCCCCGGAGCCCTGTGTGCCCCTCGTGCCGCCCCTCGCTCAGCCGTGCCCCTCGCTGCGCTGCGTCGCCCTGGGGCCCTCCGGGCGTCCCTGGAGCCGGCAGCGCGCGGCGCTGACCGCGTCCSCTCTGCTGCCCTCGCCAGGGCGGCCTCTCTGCGGCTCCGTCCCGCGCCGTCTCTGCTGTGAAGAACATCAACCTGCCGGAGACCCCTCGCAGCATCAGCCTCGGGGACATGGGCATCAAAGTGCCCAACCTGTCGCAGCTGGTGTGAGCGTCTCGGGCTCCGTGCCCGGAGCGGCACAGTGCGCCCCGGCGCAGCGCGGCGCCCTTCGCCCCGGCGGGTGTCCCTGTCGCGTGCAGTGCGGGGCGGCCCCGCTGGCAGCACGGGCGGGCAGAGCCGCGTGCCGCGGGCGGGCGCTGCCGGCAGCGCCGCTCACCTTGGACCCTGAGCCCGGCCGTGCAGCCCGGCCCGCCCTCCACAGCGCCGTGGAAAAACCCAGGCCTGTCTCTCAGCACTTGATGCAGTCCCTGGTTCTGGAAGTCCCTCCGTTTGTCCCAGGGTGCTGCCTCTGCCCCCCAGCCCATGTCCCAAGTCCCCCCTGCTCCTGCTGGCCAGGCAGGGCCCTTGGCTGCGGGGTTGGCGCCGGGCGCTGCAGATGGACACGAGGTTCCTGTGGCTGCGGCCGCGTGGGGCGGGAGCTGTGGGGCAGAGCAGCTGCCCCCGCCGAGGGCCGGCTGTCCCCTGCGTCCCCGGCACGTGGGCACAGGCACTGCGGGGTGCATGGAGAACATCCCCACCCCTAATAAACCACTGTGGATCCTGTGAATCCCGCACCGTGTGTCTGTGCTGCTGCGCGGGCTGCGGGTTTGTGGYGGCGGGACCCGGCTGCGGCTGCCACCCCTTCCTGCTGCCGCTTCCAGCGCCCTGTGCTCCCGCGGGCACAGCCTCTGCTTCTCCCGGCAGGGAAAGGGTGACTCTGCTGGGAAGGAATTTTCCTGCGGTCTCCAGCCCGCCGCTGCCCCCTGCTCACAGCTTAACCCTTCCCCGGTTGCTCGCGGGCCACATGTGGCCTCTCTGTGCCCGGTGCTCCCGGTGCCTGTGTGGCCGGGCCGGGCAGCCGGAGCTGCCGCTCGCTCGGGGCAGCGCACAGCCCTGCGCCCGGCCCCTGCCGCCCCGCACGGCCCCCGTGCTGCCCGCGGCCCCGCACAGCCCTGCCCGCCCACGCAGCGCGGCTGGGCGCTGTGGCACCTGCGGCGGGTCCGGCGCCAGGCTCGTGTGGGGGCCCCGGCTGCTGCCCCTGCACTCACGGCTCCAGCCGCTTCTTGGGCAACATGAGTGCTGTCCGCAGCCCCTGCCAGCCGGCCTGGGGCCGCGGGGGGACCCGTCCCCTGTGCCCAGCCCCGTGGGACGTGCTCGCTGGTGCCAGCTGCAGGGCAGGGGGCTCCCTTGCCGCGGCACGGGCCCTCCCTGCAGCGGCTGCTGTTGCTGCCCGGGCGCTGCGGCCCCCTGCCCCACGTGCTCCCCAGCCCGACACCTTCCCCATGTGGGGCTGCAGTGGGTCCCAGCACACAGCACCGCTCCGGGCGCCCTGTGGCACCAGCAGCACTGGCACGGCGCACAGATCCCGGCCCCTTGGGGTGGCGGATCCAGGATGCGGGCGCTGGGCAGCGGGCCGGCCAGCAGCCACGGGGTTAAGGCGGTGGGATGAGGAGGGTTCAGGTTACTTCCCTCAGCGAGGAGGGAAGTTTCCTGCGGCTGTGGGCTGCGAGAGCCGCCCGGGGGAGCCGGACACAGGCGGGACGGGGCAGGGCGCCCGGCGCGGATGGGGCCGGCGGCAGCTGGGGGTCCCGCTGCGCCCCGCGCCTGAGCACCCAGGTGAGCGCAGCCGCCCGGGACGGGCCCGCGGGGGCGGCAGCGGGACGGGGGCTGTGCGGGTGCCCGGCGCTGCTGGCGCTGTGGGGGACACGGGGGACGTGGGGCTCCCTGCGTGTGTGGGGAGTGCGGCTGTGTGTGAGGGGGACACGGAACCCTGTGCGCTGCGGGGAGCTGCAGGGTGCTTGTGCACACGCGTGTTGGCATGCATGTGAGCACATGTGTGTGCGTGTTGGGGCTCGTGGGGACGCGGGGATGGGGCTCCCGGCACTGCTGCGTGCCCGTGGCCCCGCGTGCCTGTGCTGATGCGTGCTGATCTCGGCACCGCAGCTGCCGACCTTGGGAAAGGCTCGTCCTGTTCCCCGGCAGGATGCGTGGCACTTCCCCCGGCCTCCCTCCGCTTCCCGCTCCACTGGCCGGCTCCGGCTGGGAGCTCCGCACTGCCGGGGCCTGGGATCCGCGCAGGGGGTACCCGCGCCCTGCGGTGCTCCCGGCATGGGGTGGGCGCACCCGAGGCTGGAGGTGCCTGAGGAGGGGGACGTCCAAGTCCGGRGTACCCGAGACTGGGGGTTCCCAAGGCCGGGGTGTCCGGGGCCGGCGTGCTCAAGGCTGGGGTGCTTGGAGCCGGSGGTGCCCGGGGCTGTGGTGCCCGGGGCCGGGGGCCGCGCTCTCTCCCGCCGGGGCCGCGGCTCCTGGAGTTTGGACTCCGCGGTACAGTATAAACCCAATAACGCGATCGTGGACTTTGGGCACGGCGGGCAGGGCGGTGGCGCCCCGGCCCCCGCGGGACCCCCGCTCAGCCCCGGGTCCGGGTCCTGGCGCATCGGCGGCCCCCGCTGACACCTGCTCCCGGTGCCCCTTGGCGGCGGCTCTGGGGGGCCCGGCCGCCCGCCCCGGCGGTGCCCCTGGCCGCGCTCCGGGCACGGGAAGGAGCTCGGCGCACGGACCCGGTGTGGCGGGAGGCGGGAGTGCGGCCCGGGGGCTGCCCCCCCCCCCAGCCACATGGCCGTTTAATCCATCACCCATTAACCCGCGCTAATAAACCCGGGCAGTGCGAGGCTAAAAGCCGTGCGGGAAGGCAGAGCGTCCTCGGCAGCACCGTCCCGCAGCCCCGCCATGGCCGCCGGCTTCTTCATCAGCAAGAGCGTGGGCATCGTGGGCATCGTGCTGGGGCTGGGCGCCGTGGCCACCATCATCGCGCTCTCGGTGGTCTACGCGCAGGAGAAGAACAAGACGGCGGCGCCGGCACCGGCGCCGGGCACCCCCGGCACCACGGCCGCCACCACCACCGCCCCCAACAACGTGTGGAACCGCTGGCGCCTGCCCACGGCGCTCAAGCCCGAGAGCTACGAGGTGACGCTGAGGCCCTTCCTGAAGCCCAACCAGGACAACGTGTACATCTTCACCGGCAACAGCACCGTGACCTTCCTCTGCGAGGAGCCCACCGACATCATCCTCATCCACAGCAACAAGCTCAACTACAGCATGCAGGGCGGCTTCCACGCGTCGCTGCAGGCGCTGGACGGCGCCAGCCCCCCGGCCATCACCAGCACGTGGCTGGAGACCCCCACGCAGTACCTGGTGGTGCGGCTGGCCGCCCAGCTGCAGAGGGGCCACTACTACAGGCTCGTGAGCAGCTTCACGGGCGAGCTGGCCGACGACCTGGCCGGCTTCTACCGCAGCGAATACGTGGACGGCACGGAGACCAAGTAGGAGGGCGCAGCGGGCACGGGGCCGGGGACGAGACCGGGGCCGGTGTGTCGGGCCCGGGACGCTGTGCGTGCCGCCGGGCCCGAGCGAGGGGCTGCGCTCGCCCGCAGGGTGGTGGCCACGACGCAGATGCAGGCGGCAGATGCGCGCAAAGCCTTTCCCTGCTTCGACGAGCCGGCCATGAAAGCCAACTTCACGGTGACCATCATCCACCCCAGCGACCACCAGGCCCTGTCCAACATGCCGGCCACGAGTGAGCAGGGCGGCGGGCGGGCGGGCGCGGGGCCGGGCGGCCGCGGCCCCCGGGCGCCCTCCCCAGCCCGTTGTCCCCCGCAGGCTCCCGCGCGCTGCAGCTCGACGGCGAGAGCTGGAACGTCACCGAGTTCGCCACCACGCCCAAGATGTCCACCTACCTGCTGGCCTTCATCGTCAGCCAGTTCGAGAGCATCGAGAACATCTCGGACAGTGTGCAGGTGGCACGGGGACAGGGATGGGACAGGGATGGGGCTGGGCGGGCGCAGCGCCATGCAGGGCTGAGCCCGGCCTCCCTCCCGCCAGATCCGCATCTGGGGCCGCCCGCAGGCCATCGCCGAGGGCCAGGGCGACTACGCGCTCAACGTCACCAGGCCCATCCTCAACTTCTTCGAGCGCCACTACAACACGGCCTACCCGCTGCCCAAGTCCGGTGGGTGCCGGGGCCGCGGCGGCTGCGCCGAGCCCCGCAGAGCGCGGCACCAACGCAGCCTCCTGCACCCCCAGACCAGGTCGCGCTCCCCGACTTCAACGCGGGCGCCATGGAGAACTGGGGCCTGGTGACGTACCGGGAGAACTCGCTGCTCTACGACAGCACCTTCTCCTCCATCAGCAACAAGGAGCGCGTGGTGACGGTCATCGCGCACGAGCTGGCGCACCAGGTGCCCGGGGGTCCCCGCGGCGGGGGCGGCACCGGTGGCGCGGCGGCCGCGCTCACCCGCTCGCCCGCAGTGGTTCGGGAACCTGGTGACGCTGCGCTGGTGGAACGACCTGTGGCTCAACGAGGGCTTCGCCTCCTACGTGGAGTACCTGGGCGCCGACTCAGCCGAGCCCGACTGGGGCATCGTGAGTGGGGGCCGGGGCGCGCGGGGCCGCGGCGCCGCCGCGGGGCACTGACACCCGCCCCCGCAGAAGGACCTCATGGTGCTCAACGAGCTGTACACGGTGATGGGCACCGATGCGTTGGCCAGCTCCCACCCGCTCTCCTTCAGCGAGGACGAGATCAACACGCCGGCGCAGATCAGCGAGGTCTTTGATTCCATCGCCTACAGCAAGGTGGGCGTGGGCGGCGCGGGGGGCACGGGGTGCATGGAGGGCGCAGGCGGTGTGGGAGGCGCGGGGGGGTGAGGGCAACGCGGGGGGCACGGGGTGCATGGGCGGCGCGGGAGGCGCAGGGGTGCGGGCGACATGGAGTGCACGGATGGTGCAAGGGGTGCACGGGTGGCATGAATGGTGCAGGCGGCAGGGCGGCGCGGGGGGCACAGATGGAGCGGGAGGCACGGGGGGTGCAGGGGGTGCATGGGCAGCGTGGGCGTCACAGGGTGCACGGGTGGCGGGGCGGCATGGGAGGTGCAGGGTGCAGGGGGTGCATGGGCAGCGTGGGCGGCACAGGGTGCACGGGTGGCGCAGGCGGCGGGGCGGTGCGGGGGGCACGGGCGGCGCAGGGTGCAGGGGGTGCATGGGCAGTGTGGGCGGCACAGGGTGCAC
>NW_020455488.1:5768402-5775622 GCF_003342845.1 Nothoprocta perdicaria | reverse complement strand
GCATGGGCAGCGTGGGCGGCACAGGGTGCACGGGGGGTGCAGGCGGCAGGGTGGCGCGGGCGGCACAGGGGGTGCAGGGTGCAGGGGGTGCATGGGCAGTGTGGGCGTCACAGGGTGCACGGGTGGCGCAGGCGGCGGGGCGGTGCGGGGGGCACGGGCGGCGCGGGGGGCACGGGAGGTGCAGGGTGCAGGGGGTGCATGTGCGGCACGGGTGGCACAGGGTGCACGGGTGGCGCAGGCGGCGGGGCGGCGTGGGGGGCACGGGTGGCGCGGGCTCCCGCGCGGCCCTCACCCCTCTCCACAGGGCGCCTCGGTGCTGCGCATGCTCTCCGACTTCCTCAGCGAGGACGTGTTCAAGGAGGGGCTGCAGGTGAGGCCGGGGGTCCGCGCGGGGCCCTGTGCCCCCGCGGTGCAGCCGGCCGGCCCCGCGCCCACTGCGCGCCCTGCGACTCTTCCAGTCCTACCTGCACACGTTCGCCTACGGCAACACCGTCTACACCGACCTCTGGACCCACCTGCAGGCGGTAGGAGCGGGGCCGCAGCGGGGCCGCAGCGGGGCCGCGCGCCCCCCGCGCCGCTCAGCCCCCCGGCCCTGCTCCCGCAGGCGGTCGACAAGCACCAGCTGCCGCTGCCCGCCTCCATCGGCACCATCATGGACCGCTGGACGCTGCAGATGGGCTTCCCGGTGGTGACGGTGGACACGCGCGACGGCTCCGTGAGCCAGCGGCAYTTCCTGCTGGAGCCCGGCTCCACCGTGCAGCGGCCCTCGCCCTTCAAGTGCGTGCGGGGGTGGCTGCGGGCGCCCGGCGCGGCCGCGCGGTGCCAGCGCCGCCGCTCTGTCCCCGCAGCTACACCTGGATCGTGCCCGTCACCTGGCAGACGTCCAGCGGCACCAGCGACAGCATCTACTGGCTGGAGAAGGTCTCAGGTGGGTGGGCGTAGGGCTGGGGGCGCGCGGGGCTCGTGCTGTGGGACGCGGGGCCCCTGCGGACACCTCTTGTCCCCCCAGACACCCACGCCGCGTTCCAGGTGAGCAGCSCCGACTGGCTCCTGCTCAACCTCAATGTGAGCGGCTACTTCCGCGTCAACTACAACCAGGAGAACTGGGACCAGCTCCTCAACCAGCTCTCCACGGACCACCAGGTGCGCGGGCTGGGGACGGGGCACCGGGGACACCAGGGCACTGGGGACACCGGGGACACCAGGACACTGGGGACACCAGGGACACCAGGGCACTGGGGACACTGGGGTCACCGCGCCGGGCTGCCTGACCCACGTGCTCCGCTCCTCCCAGCGCATCCCCGTCATCAACCGGGCCCAGATCATCGATGACGCCTTCAACCTGGCCAGGTGAGCGCTGCCATCCGCGCGGGGCTGCGGGGACCCCGCGGGGGCTGAGCCGTCCCTCGTCCCTCGGCAGGGCCAAGCACCTGGACGTGACGGTGGCGCTGAACACCACGCGGTTCCTGGCCCAGGAGACGGAGTACATGCCGTGGCAGGCGGCCCTCAACAACCTGGCCTACTTCGAGCTCATGCTGGACCGCAGCGAGGTGTTCGGCGTGATGACGGTGAGCAGCACCGGGGGCGCCGGGGGCTGCCCGCCCGCGYGGCGCTGACCCCGCTCCTGCCACCAGAGATACGTCCAGAGGCAGGTGCTGCCCCTGTTCGAGCACTACCGGCAGCTCACCAGCAACTGGACCACCATCCCCAGCGGCCTCATGGACCAGTGAGTGCGGGCGCCGCGCGCCGCCCCGCGTCCCCRTCCTCCAGCGCAGGCTGCTGGGTGTCACCCGCCCCGTGCGCGTCCTCAGCGCCGCTCCGCGCCCTCCCCAGGTACAACGAGATCAACGCCATCAGCACCGCCTGCTCCTACGGCATCTCCGAGTGCCAGGAACTGGCCAGCAGCCTCCTGGCCACCTGGCAGAGCAACGTCAGCAGCAACCCGTGAGTCCCCAACGTCAGCAGCAACCCATCCTGTCCTGTCCTGTCCCGTCCGTTCCTATCCCAGCCCATCCGATTCCATCCCATCCATCCCATCCCATCCCATCCATCCCATCCCATCCCATCCATCCCATCCCATCCCATCTGACGCAGCCTCTCCCTCCGGCAGGATCCCCCCGAACCTGCGCTCCGCCATCTACTGCAGCGCGGTGGCCACGGGTGACGAGGCCACGTGGGACTTTGTGTGGCAGCGGTTCCGCGAGGCCACCGTGGTGTCTGAGGCCGACAAGCTGCGCTCGGCCCTGGCCTGCAGCACCGAGCCCTGGATCCTCAACAGGTGGGACGGGACCTGGCGCGGGGCCTGGTGTCCCCGGCGTCCCCAGTGTCCCCGGCGCTGAGCCGCACGCCCCGCAGGTACCTGGAGTACACCATCGACCCCACCAAGATCCGCAAGCAGGACGCCACCTCCACCATCAACAGCATCGCCAGGAACGTGGTGGGGCAGCCGCTGGCCTGGGACTTCATCCGCAGCCACTGGAAGATGCTGTTTGGGGAGTGAGTGCCGGGGCGCCGCRGGGCCGGGGCCGCCCTGCGCGCGCTGCCCGCCCCGCTCACCCCGCGCTGCCCAGGTACGGCGGAGGCTCCTTCTCCTTCTCCCGCCTCATCTCCTCCGTGACCCAGCGCTTCTCCACCGAGTTCGAGCTGCAGCAGGTGAGCAGGGGCCCGGCCGGGGCTGCCGCCAGCCCAGCGCGGCGTGGGGCACCTCGCTGTGCCGTGGGGACTGTCCATGTGGGCCCCCAGCCCAGCCCCTCTCCGCCGTGCCCACAGCTCGAGCAGTTCAAGGCGGACAACCAGGACACCGGCTTCGGCTCGGGGACGCGGGCGCTGGAGCAGGCGCTGGAGCGGACGAGGGCCAACATCAACTGGGTGAAGGAGAACAAGGCGGCGGTGCTGGCCTGGTTCCAGGGCGCCACCGGCTCCAGCTAGCGGCGCCGACCCGTGCGCTCCCTGCTCCGCACCGGGTCGGCTCTGCGCAGCCGCCGCAGCCGGCCCGGCCCCTCGGTGCTCCACTGGCCTCCGTCCCGCACTCCAGCCTCCGTGTGCCCCGTGTGCGGGCGCTCCCGCGCGGTGCCCCGGCTGCCGCCGCCGGGAACGCGCCGCGGGGAGCGGCACTGCCGGCCCCCCGCCCACGGCTGCCCGAGGCCGCGGCGCTGCCGGCTCCGTGAAGGCCCGTGGGGCGGATGCTGTAAATAAAGGGCTGCATAAGACGAGACAAGACGAGGCCGTGTAGTGCCTGGCGGTGAGGCAGGAAGGAGCCCGTGTCGGGCAGAGCGCTGGGGCCGGCGGGCGCCGAGCCCCCCGCCCATTAGGAACCCGGTGCTAAGTGGCCCTGGGGGCTGGGCTGACGCCGGGTTCCGCGGCTGCCCCGTCTGACGGCTCCGTGCGAGCTCTCCTGCTGGGCCGGCCCGCGGGCGCCCTGCGTGYGGGCCGCCGTGCCAGGGCAGGGCTCCGTGCTGCACACCGGCCCACGGCTGTGTCCCCCCAGGGTGCCCATGGGGCCCAGCAGAGCAGAGATGTTTCTTGGGTCCCCCTCATGAGGCTCCAGGGGAGGCGGTGGCAGGGAGAAGCCCGGGATCCCTCGGRCGCCCCAGCTGCAGGGGCAGCTGGAAGTGCTGCGGGTGGCGGTGCCCGRCGCCTTTAGCCAGCACCGTCCTGCGCGGGGCCCTGCCAGGCGCTGGCCCCTGCGCTCAGACCMGCTCAGCTCCATGGGTCCCTGTGCCCAGCTCAGCTCCATGGGCTCCTGCACCCACCCCAGCAACATGGGCCTCTGCACCCAGCTCAGCTCCATGGATCCCAGCACCTGGCTCAGCTCCATGCCCCCTGCACTGCCCCTGCCCTGCTCCACAGCCCCCTGCGCCTCCCCCTGCTCCATGGGTCCCTGTGCCCAGCTCAGCTCCATGTCCCCTGCACCCCGCTCAGCTCCGCTGATCCCTGCGCCCTCCCCGCTCCGCTCCACCGGCCCTAGTGTCCCGGCACAGCCGTCCGCCCGGGGCTGCTGCGGGTCCAGGGTCCGCGGCTGCCCGCGGCRATGAGGGAGGCGCCCCAGGGGCGGGGACGCAGGGCAGGACCGGGCACCGGGCCCCGTGTCCCGTGTCCCGTGCACCACATCCAGAACAGAACTGGCTTTGCACTGCCCCCCGCCAGCCTGGATGGACCCCGCAGAGCAGCTTCACCCGCACGGGCCTGGCCCAGCCCTGCTGCCCGTCCCATGCCCAAGCTCCGGGTCCCTGCTGCCCCTGGGGAGCCTCCCCCGTCCCACGCSCAAGCTCTGGGTGACCCCCTGTCTGTCTCCGGGCAGGGAGCAGGGCTGGGCTGGGGGTCACTCTGAGCGGGGTGCAGGGGATCCGCAGGGTCCCACATGTGTCACTGCYGCCCCAGGCGCTATGGGGGGCTCCATGCAGGAGGTGGAGCTGTCCCTAGGCCTGGGCCAGTCTCATGCCGGGGGGGGCACAGAGGGGGTGCAGCTTTGAGACCCAGAGTGACAGCAGCCAGGCCCCAGGCTGCCCCCCGCGCAGCCCTGAGGCTTTAAGCGAGGGCCCAGGTGCGAGCGATGCCCCCGCGGCTGCCGGGAGGTGTCGGCGCCCGCGGGGCCGGGCCGCGCCGGGAGCCTGGGAAAGCGGGGCCCATTTGCGGAGGTGTCAGTTCTGACCCCTCGGACCCTTAATTGGCGCTGCCCGGCGCTGGGAAGTGTGTGGAGGCCAATTCACACGCTCGCGAGAGATGCTAACGTGTCCAGCGGCCGCGGCCCCCCGGGCTGCACTGCGCCGGGCCTTGACCTTGCATTGGGTGTGCGGGGTGCAGGGGTGCGAGCACCCCAAGACGCTGGCACCCGTGTGTCCCGCTAGCCCGGTGCAGGCGACGCTCTGCCTCGCTGGGCTGCCACCCCGTCCCAGGGCTCGGGGTGCTTGCCCAGGGCACTGCTGTGGGGYGGGCAGTGCAGTGGGGTGGGCAGCCCAGGGGCAGCCCCAGGAGGAGCCGGTGCCACCTGCAGGGACCAGCCGCGGGCTCTGGGCACGGCCAGCGCTGCCGGGCAGACCCCGACCCCAGGCTGGGCCCTGCCATTGCCCATGCAACGCACGGCTCTGTGCGGGTCTGGGGGCTTCGCTCCCTCCTGCTGCCCTGCCGGCCGCGGAAGCCCCCAGGCTCTGGGTCTTTGGGGTGCACTGGGCACAGGAGCCTGCGGCACCTCGGAGCTGCAGATGGCCCGGGTCTGGCGCAGGGGCTCCCCTCCTGCTGCAGCTTTTGGGTGTCTTTTCAGCACCGTGACCTGGCCGGAGGGACCCGGGTCCCCGCAGGGCGGGGGGCTCCGGCCTCTCCCCATGGTGGGTGCTGGCTCCAAGTGGGTGCCCAATGTCGCCGCGGCCCTGCCGCACTTGTCTAAACACGGCGGGAGGTGGGAAGCGGCCGCCCCGCGGGGCGCACCACTCATTACCCGGCAGMGGCAGCTAATGAGCCCGGGAGGGGGCCTGGGAAGGGCTGGGGCAGTGCAGGGGCCGCACGTGCACCCGGAGACACGGGCTGTGCCCACGGCCACGCGCCCGCCTGCCTTTGGGATCACCTCGCGGTGCCAGCGGTGGAGCCCARCTGGAGTGCTCTGGACTCGCATGGGAGAGGCGGCGCAGTGCTCCCTGGCGCAGGAGAGCGCAGGCAGTGCTGTTACCTCCTCTGTGCTTACATCTTATCCACTGCACCTGAAATGCTCGTAAGAGGATAACTGCAACGGAGCCACCAGTGTCCCCAGGAACCCCCGTGGGGCTGCCGGGCCGTTGCCAAGGTCGGGGGTGTTGCAGTGGGTGCCRGCAGCAGGTTGGCCCTGCAGCAGGGCACCATGCACAGCGCCCAGGTCGCGCAGCAGCTGGGTTTGCAGCAGGGGACACCAGCGATCTGCCCGGGGCTGCGCACAGAGGGCAGCGCTGGTGGGCACACGCAGCAGGCAGCTGGCAGGGCACAGAGCCACGTTGCTCCTGCCGAGGTGCATGGTAGCCYGAGGCTTGGCTTGCTGGCGCACTCGGATGGGGAGCAGTGCCAGCCCTATCGCATGGCCTCAGTGCCAGCGCTTCATGCACCGCAGCTTCACATCTCCGTGTGACTGTTGGGAAGTGTGAGCGTGACGGTGACGAAGCCTTGGCTCATCCAGGGGGATCTCCGGCCTGGGAGGAAGCTCCTCTGCCACGTCCCCGGGAGGGGCTGGCTGAGCCCATGCACCCCACGGCCACCGCATGCCCAGAGCTGCCTCTGTGCCCCATGGCCAGCTCAGTGGCCCTGGCTGGGTTCCCTGTGCCCAGCTCCACTCCCTGCCCTGCTCGGTGCCCCAGAGCTGCCCCTCTGGGTGCCAGGCGGGGTGTTTCCATGTGGACCTGCTCAGGGGAAGTTGCGAGGGCGGGCTGGCACATACTGTGTCCCTGGGGCTGCTCACAGCAGTGACACGGAGTGGGGGTGAACACAGCGGTGACTTGGGGAGCAGTGCACAGCGCTGTATCCCTGGGGCTGTGCACAGAGGTGGTGGGGGGCTGCGCAGAGTGACGTGGGGGGCTGCGCACACTGCAGGGAAGTGGCTSCCCCTGGCCCGTGCGGGGAAGCTCCCCCTCCTCCCCATCCCGCTCCCTCCTGTTTTCCTTGCGCCGCAGAGCCGGGTTTCCCTGGAAACCTTTACACCAGCGCGGGTGACACCTGCGGGGGCCTGGGAACGCGGCGGGGGGTCCCCTCCCAGCCCGCGCGGCCCCGACCTCGGCCCGGCGCTTCCACCGAGCGGGCCGCTCCGCCCGCCTTGTGCCGGGGAGCAGGGGCCGACCCCGGCCCGGGGCGGCGAGGGGGAGCGGGCTGGGAGGGGGTTCGGGCTGCCGGGCGCCCGTYCCCGGGCACTGCCGTCGGGGGCCCGCAGGCGTCAGGGCTCATTAGTGGGAAGGTGTGAAACGCCATTAGCGGAGGCGGCGGGGGGTTCCTCCCCCGAGCCCCGCTCCCGGCCCCGTCGGAACCTGGGAGCCGGGCCGGGGCGGCAGGCTCCGCGCTCGGGTGAAATTCGCCACCAGCGGTTCAAAGGCCGGCGCCCCCCCGGCCTTTGATGTGCGGGCAGCCGAGGTGCCGCTTCGCACCTCGGGCCGCCATAAAGGCGCTCCCGCCGCCGCGGCCGCCGCCACTCGCCGCGATGGCCGCGCTGCCGCTCGCCGCCCCGGCGCTGCCCCCCCCGCTCCGCTCCGCTCCCGGCCCCTCCGGCTCGC
>NW_020455488.1:5756635-5767868 GCF_003342845.1 Nothoprocta perdicaria | reverse complement strand
CCGCGCTGCGCAGCGCCCGGGACCCCCTCGCCGCTGGACGGGACCCCCAGTCTGGGGCCATGCGCCTGGGASTCGCCATTCTGCGCTCCCGCGCCCGGGACCGCCCCGCAGCTGCACGGGGCTCTCGTCGTCGATGCCTCTTGCTTGACGCCCCCTCCTGGCTGCACCGGGGCCGGGAGCGCCCCCGAGCTGGACGGGACCCTCGGTGTGGGGACGTGCGCCTGGGGGCTGCTGCCTGGCGGCCCCGTGGCCGGGACCCCCCCGGAGCTGCGCGAGCCTGTGCTCATGGACACGTGTCCCTGGCTGCCCCCTCCCCATGGCGCAGCAGCCGGGACCCCCCCAGAGCTGGACGGGGCTCTTCTTGTCAACACGTCCTCCTGGCCGTCCCCTCCTCACTGCGCAGCAGCCGGGAGCCCCCCGCAGCCAGACGGGTCTCTCTTTCTCGACACATTCTCGTGGCCGTCCCCGCCACACTGCGCGATGGCCGGGAGCCCCCCAGAGCCAGACGGGGCTCTCCTTGAGACGTCCTTGTGGCCCTCCCCTCCGTACTGCGCAGCGGCCGGGACCCCCCCAGAGCCTCCCAGCGACCCCTCCCTGGACCCTGTGGGGCTGACGGTGCCGGAGCTGGCGGATGCCGGGATGCTCTCCCAGGTAGGTGCRCTCTGGCACAGGTGGGACCAGCCCTGACATCCTTGCCCTGTGTGGGCTGATGTGCAGCAGGGCTTGGGGCCATGCAGGGGCTTCTGCGGGGGCGGTGGCAATGTCACCTACATGAGCACCAGGGGTGTCCCCTCTCCTCCCCCCGCCAGGGCTGACCCCCCCTCCCTGCTCACTCCCTCGGCCCGCCCGTCCTCCTTGGTGGTTCCCTGCATGCTGTCTGGGGTCTCCGCTGGCCCTGAGGCCACAGGGCAGCTGGGCCCTGGGCAGGAGCTGTCCTGGTGGGTGTCTCTGCTGCTCTGCCCTCCTGCTCCCCTGGGGACCCCCAGGCCCTGCCTCAGCGCGCTGCCGTTGCCAATCCCCCCATCTCACCCCGCTCTGCTTCCCTGCAGGAGCTGCCTGCGGATCTGCTCTCTCTGCTGGAGTCCCTGCTCCCGCTGCAGCCCCACACCTGAGTGGGACTCTACGGGACCCCCGGCACCGGCAGCTTCACGATGCACCAGGCGGCTGGAGCAGCTCTGCATACATGGGGACACGCGGCCCCGTTCGGACACTCGGGGGGTGGCGGGACGCGGTGCCTCCTGTGTGAGGCTGGGGATGTGCTGGGGGTGCCCACGACTGTACATAAATAAACCCTGTGCCCATGCCGTGTGTCACCTCTGTCCCCGCAGCGGGCGCAGGCCCCTGCTAGATGGTTGGGGCTGTGGAGGCCACAGGGCCGGGGCGGCTCGTGCCTCCATGTGCTGCAGGGGAAAGGGCCTGTCCAAGAGTGGAAACGGCTGCGTGGGGTGAGAGCTGGGGGGAGCTCCCGGACAGAGTCCCACGGGCTGCAGGGCAGGGTCCCCATCAGGGCCCCCTCTAAGGGACTGGCAGCCAGATGCCAATTTGCCCGGGGGGCTTCTCCTCCCCCACAGGACCATGGGGTCTGTAGGGCTAAGGAGCCCCACTTATCTGTGAAATGACTTGCTAATAATGTTAATTCCTGCTGCCAGGGGCATGGTGCCTTTGAGATGCAAAGCAGCCAGTCCCTTCCCCACAGCCGGTCCCTGTTGGCTCCAGCGCAGGGACTGGGCAGACACAGATAGGGGGACAGCATCTGGGGGGCTGAAGGCAGACGTAGGCTTGGAAGGGATCCGTGTGTCCCTGTCCGGGCCCCACCAGCAAAGCACCCGTGGCGTCCAGCCACTGCACCCCTTGCACTCAACTGGGTGCCCCACAAATTGCTCTGCTTCCCCCCCAGGGGCCCCCCATGCCTGGCTGCCCCTGCCAGCTCCTCGCAGAGCTGCTTGGCCCCAGAGCCTTGGACAGGCGTCCCCTGGCCTGGGGTGCCATGCAGGGGACACTGCAGCCCGCAGCCAGCAAGGCTTGTCACCTCTGCAGCTGTGACAGGGGCTCCGGGACCACCAGTGTGGGGAGGGGGTGCATGGAGCAGGACAGAGCCGACCCTGCGGGACACCCCTTGGAGGGGCCTGGGCAGAGCTGTGTGTGCACGCGTGCATGTGTGTGTGTGCATACGTGTGCGTGTGTGTGTGCTCACACACATGTGTGTGCATGAGGACTGTGTGCACCAGGCCAGGCTGACTCCCTCCTCCTAGGTGGTACAGGGGTGCAGGAGAGACCGTTCCAAGAGCACGGGTTACGTCAAAGTGCAACCCGAGCTCCCAAGGGCATCCGGCTGCTTGTCCATGTGTGCTTGTAACCAGGGATCCCCGCGGCAGCAGCAGCGATCCCGGCGGCAGCGATCCCACAGCAGCAGTGATCCCGGCGTCACTGATCCCCACGGCAYTGATCCCCACAGCAGTGGCACTCGAGCCGCGGCGGGCGCAGCCCATGTGGGGGTCCTCGGAGCAGGCAGGCGGGCGAGCGTGAGCAGCGGCCGGGACATGGCCCAGCTCAGCGCCGGAGCCGGGACGGAGGCTGGAGGTGGGTGCGGGAAAGGGGCTGCTCCGTCCCACGGAGCATCTCGATGTGGATGGAGGCTCCCTGTGCCCATTGTAGGGCCAGGACGGGTGCTCTGGAGTGGGGAATGGCCTGGGATGGGCAGGGGGTTGGGGCTCAGCTGAGGGTCCCTATGCCCTGCTCGTGCCTCCAGAGACACTCCAGCTGTGCAGGGATTGAGAGCAGAAATACGAGGATGGAGCAGGCTGGGGACAGGGGCCATGGGGCTGATGCAGGGGTGTGAGGGCAGCCAGGAGCGGTTGCAGCAAGATGGGGAGCTGGGCTGGGGTGAGGATGCCGGGGTGCTGGGGCTCCCTCTTGCTCCCAAGCGGATGGCGACCATGCCGCCCTGGCACCCCATCCCCTGCCCCCAGACAGCCCGGGGGTCTGTCCTGGTGCTGACGCTGCCCGTCGCAGCAGGAGGGAGCCGGCAGGATGGGAACAGCAGCGGGGCGACCAGTGCGGCGGGGCCGCCCCCAGAGAGGGGCTGCGCCTGGAGCCCCCCGGCCAACGGCAGCGAGGAGCCGCCGCGCCTGCCCACCTTCTCGCCCGCCGCGCAGGCCCGCGTGGGCATCACCCTGGCGCTCTTCGCGCTGGCCGCCGGCTGCAACGTGGCGGTGCTGCGGGCGGCCGGGGGCCGGCGCCGCGGCCGCCGCTCCCACGTGCGCCTGCTGCTGCAGCACCTGGCCGCGGCCGACCTGCTGGTGGCCGTGGTGGCCATGCCGCTGGACGCCGCCTGGAACATCACGCTGCAGTGGCGGGCGGGCGACCTGGCCTGCCGCCTCCTCATGTACCTCAAGCTGCTCGCCATGTACGCCTCCGCCTTCGTCACCGTGGTCATCAGCCTGGACCGGCACACGGCCATCCTGCGCCCGCTGGCCATAGCCCGCGCGCGCCGCAGGAGCCAGCTCATGCTGTGTGCCGCGTGGCTGCTCAGCGCCGGGCTCTCCGTGCCGCAGGTACCGGCCCCGCGTCCCCCCGCGTCCCGCGGGCGTGCGGCGGGTCCCACGTCTCATCCCTGCTCCGCTTCCAGCTGTTCCTGTTTCGCGTGGTGACCGTGCGCTCCGCGCGCAACTTCACGCAGTGCAGCACGCGGGGCAGCTTCGCCCAGCCCTGGCACGAGACGCTCTACAACGTGCTGGGCTTCGCGGGGCTCTTCGTGCTGCCACTGCTCGTCATGGTGTGCTGCTACGCGCGCATCCTCCTCGCCATCTCCCGCCGCATGGGCTCGCGCCTCTGTGAGTGCCGCGGCCCGCGCACCCCACTGCCCAGCTGAACCCCGAGCACCCCGCTGCCCAGCTGGGTCCCCGCACCCCACTGCCCAGCTGAGCCCCACGCTCTGCGCAGTCTCCTCCAGGGACGCGTCCCTGCGCTGCTCCACAAGCCACATGCCGCGCGCCCGGCTGCGCATGCTGAGGATGAGCCTGGTCATCGTCACCTCCTTTGTTGTCTGCTGGACCCCCTACTACCTGCTGGGGCTCTGGCACTGGTTCTGCCCCCGTGTTGTGGAGAAGCGGGTCTCGCAGTCCCTCAGCCACATCCTCTTCATCTTTGGCCTCTTCAACGCCTGCCTTGACCCCATCACCTACGGGCTCTTCAGCCTGCCTTGGCGCAGGGGCCGGCGCTGCCCGTGCGTGCTGGGCCCCGCGCCGCAGCCGCCCTCCCCGGCCACCGGCTCCTTCCGCTGCTCCGCGTCCTCGGTGCCGGCCCGGCGGCGCCAGGAGGCTCCGGAGCTGCCGCCCGGCCCCGGCACCCAAGAGAGCGGCGCCCTCTGAGCCCGCGGCCGGTCCGGCTCACGCCTGCCGGGACGGATGGGGCTGGTGCAGGACACGGCACCACCGGAGCCGCAGTGCACGGGTGCCCGGGCCCCTGCCCTCCTGCGCCTGTGGAGGGGCTGCAGCAGAGCTCGGCAGGGCAATAAACTGTCCAGCGGCTGCTTCTCCTGGCCAGGTGTCTGTGTGGGGGCTGGTGGGGACCCCCGGTGGGTCCTGGGGCTGCAGGGGTGGTTCAGGGGCAGTGCGGGGCACACAGCGAGGTTGGCCAGGGCTCTGCCCTGTCCCTTCTGCAGCAGGGACGTCAGCGGGTGCCGAGTGGCTCCCAGCTGCTGCTGGCACCGTCCACAGGCCCTGCTCCAGCAGCCCGCCCCGCTCGCGGCAAACGGGAGCCGCTGGCACCCGCCGAAGGTTGTTGTGAGGCCCTGGAGCTCACCCGGCTCCCGCTGCGTAGCAACTGCTCCAAGGCCGCAGCTGCTGCCGCACGCGGGAGCTGCCGGGACCCGCGGCCGAGGACAGGGGCTCTGCGCAGGGCAGCGCTTCGGGTCCCTGCCCTCCGCCTGCYGCAGCGGCTCCATGGGCAGCAGGGGGTGGATGGGGAGCTGCAGGGAACACGGCTGGTGTGGGGACCCYAGTCCTGGGTGCCTGGATAAAGCCCCTGATGTGACACCCTTACACATTGCTGTGCTGGGAATCGCACAGGGGGGTCCCAGCCCGGCACGGGCTGCAAGGTGAGCGGTGAATGCACCTGCAGGCTGGTGCAGGGGGGGCCGTGTGCGCCCAGGGCAGCACCGATGCAGCTGGGAGGCAGCTCCGGCCATGCAGGAGGACAGACACACAGCCCCGAGCTGCTGTGCAAGGGACAGACACACAGCCCCAAGCCGCTGTGCAAGGGATGGACACACAGCCCCGAGCTGCCATGCAAGGGACAAAGACACAGCCTCGAGCCGCTGCGCAAGGGACACACAACCCCGAGCTGCCGCGCAGGGGACGGACAGACTGCGCAGCTCAGACCTGCCACACAGCGGACAGGTCTGCTCTGTGAGCAGCCGGGCTGGAGACAGGCGCTGCTCCCGTCTGTGCTCCCGGAGCTCCCTCTGCCGCTCTGCACCGCTCCAGCACTGCAGCTCCGCACTGCAGCGGCCCAGGGGCTGCACGCTGCTCCAGCACTGCAGTGGTCCAGGGTCTCCATGCTGCTCCAGCCCTGCAGCTCTGCACCGCTCCAGCATTCCAGCTCTGCTCAGCTCCAGCACTGCAGCTCCACATGTGCCTGTTGGGTGCTCGGCTGTGTTGTGCTCTGCAGGGGAGCTGCGCTGGGTGCCCGGCCTGCACAGACGATGCCGTGCGTGGGGGACAGTGCTCCCGGTGCAGTGGGGAGCTGCGGCCCTTGCTGCCTGCGCCTGGGAGGTATCGGGAGYGGGGACCATGATCGCACAGGTTTATTGCGAAGAGGCAAAGCAGCAGGAGAGCGCAGCGGCTCTGCAGCAGGAGTGAGCGCCACGCACACGCTCTCGTCTCCGAAGGGTGTTGAGGGGTTGGGATGCACCATTCGCCCGCATGCCCTGCCCTGCCGGGCTCCCTGCGGGCCAGGGCCGGGGGGGTGTATTTGGGGACATCCCATGGCGGATGCAGTCTCGGCAGGGCAGGGGGCTCCCGCAGGCTCCCTTGCACGGGCCCGTGCCAGCCGCTGCTGAGGGCTCATGGCAGCTCCCAGGACACGGGCGCTGCTCTGCGTGCAGGGGCCGTGCTGGGCGCAGGGCTGCACCGTGCGGGCAGCCTGGGCTCTGCAGGGGCAGCGGGGAGGCCGGGGCTGGTCCTGCCCCTCCCCGGAGCAGCCGGCACAGGGGCTGCGCAGGGACAGGGGCTGCGGAGCCGGCGGGAAGGCAAGCGCCGCGGCGGGAGCAGCCGGATCCCTGCGTGCTGCCCCCCCCGCCGCGCCGCAGTGGCTACGGCCTCCCCGCTCCCTGCGGCTGCGCACAGGACAGGGCTGACGTGCAAACCGGAGACGCTGTCTGTCCGTGTGTGCCCTCCTGCGCCCTGCCGCCACGCAGCTCCGGGCACGGGCCCCGCTTCAGCCCCTAGGTGCCGGCCCCGCCGCTGCCCGGCCGCTTCTCGGTGAAGAAGCTCTTGAGCAGCATCACTTGGCCAACGCTGACCACGAAGAGGATGACGGTCTCCCCGACGGACCAGTAGGACACGCGGCCGTTGAGGTCCTCGGCGCGGCTGCGGTCCTGCGCTTCCCGCAGGCGGTAGTGGGTCTGCGAGTCTATCACCGTGTTGAGGGCCTCGTGGATGGTGACGCAGGCGGACTCCATCTGCGGGCACACACACGCCCCGGCACTTGTGGCTGGCGAGCATCCCTGGGCAGCTGGGAGACCCGGGAAGGGTGGGCAAGAGCCCCCTGCATTGGGCTCCAATTTTGGGGGGCAGGGAGGGAGGATAGATCCCAGTCCCAAGTGCGGCCCCCCCACGACACCCGTCCCCGTGTGCTCTGCCCTYGCTCCAGGACAGGGTGGCAGCTGCCACCACAGCAGCCAGCGGCCCCGGGCACTTCTGCTTTTGGTGCAGAAACTGGTCCTGCCTGGTGGCCCGCGGCTTTGGGCCGTTTGGCCGCAAACGGGAGCCACTTCCTGGCGCGCGAAGGGCGTCACGGCGTCCCACTAACCTGCGTCAAGGCGGTGACCCGGCTGCTCATGGCGGGCAGGATGGGCGGCTCGTCGCCCACCTGCAAGTCGAAGTAGACGGTCTTGTGCGAGAAGGTGGAGAACTCGTTGCTGAAGCAGAAGGTGTAKACGCCCTCGACCTCGGTGCGGTGCGGGAAGCTGTCGTACTGCTTCTTGGTCTCCTTGTAGATGGTCTTGCCAGTGGRGTCCTCCACGTAGCAGTCCACATCGTAGTGTCCCCCTGTGATCACCTGCGGGGCGGGATGCACGGGTGGCACCCGTGGAGCTGCTTTGGGGGCACCTCTGCTCTGCCCCGTGCATGGGCTCGTGGCCGCTCAGCTCTGCGCCCTGCGGTGCCGCAGCTCCCRTCGGATCCCGTGCCCAGGGGCGGAGGCTCCAGCACCTGCTGCTGCTTTGGGCGCACCGGGTGCCACGGTGTCTCCACCCACGTGTCCGGACACGCGGCCAGGGCCAGGAATGGCTCCCGGAAGGGCGCAGGGGGCTGGGGAGGTCCGGCTGGGTGGGGAGCGCAGGTGCAAGCGGAGCCCGGGCAGGGCCATGGGGTGCGTGGGGGGCACAGGGCAGGGGAATGGGTGGGAGCAGGGACAGGGTGCAGGAGTCCAGGCTGGGCCCGGGCAGGAGAGGGCAGAGCTGGGGGGCGCAGGGCCATGGCGCACGGTGCACAGACAGCTGCAGGGCACCCGGCAACAGCAGCAGGGTGCGGGTCGGGGTGCGCGGGCAGGGGCGTCCGGCGAGCCGGGCCGGGTCGGGGCAGTGCCGGGCCGGGCCGTACCTGGTAGTCCAGCGTGAACTTGATGCCGCGCTGCAGCTCCTGGTGGAAGCACTGCCGGGCGCTGTCGGGCAGCTCGAAGGTGAGCTCGGTGCCGGCGGCGCGGCCCGCGCCCAGCAGCGCGCCCAGCAGCGCGGCCAGCGCCCAGGCGCCCATCACCGCCGCGTCGCGCCCGCCGCGCCGCCCACGCCTGACGTGGCAGCCGGGCCGGCCCCGCGCCCGGTCCGGGGGAGGCGCCGGGGGCGGCACCGGGCGGCGCTGGGGCTGCGGGAGCGCGCGGGGCTGCGCTCGGGGACCGGGATGGGGCTGGGGGCTGCAGGGACCAGGATGGGGCTGGGGACTCGCGCAGCGTTCGGGGCCGCGGGAACCGGGATGGGGTTGGGGGCTGCAGGGACCGGGATGGGGCTGGGGGCTGCAGGGACTGGGATGGGGCTGGGGGCTGCAGGGACCAGGATGGGGCTGGGGACCGTGGGAACCACAATGCGGCTGGGGGCTGCAGGGCTCACAATGGAGCTTGAGGCTTAGAGCCCGGAATGGGCTTCGAGGCTGTAGGAACCATCCCCATGCACAGGGCACTGGTGGCTGGGGTGGGGCTCCAAGTTTTGAGAACCTGCCCTGAGGCTCCAGGCACTGGGGATGGTGCTSAAGGCACTGGGGACCTGTCCCAGGACTGTGGGCTCTGGGGAGTGGGATGCGCACCAAGATGGGGCTCAGGGCACTAGGGACCAGGCTGATGCTTGGAGCTGTGGGGCCCGGGCCTGGGACTCCAGGCTCCAGGGAACGAGATGGTGCCCGGGGCACTGGCCCTGGGAGGGCGCTTGGGGCTGGGACGGTGTTGGGGGGAGCTCCCCAGGCTGTCACTTTGTCCCATTGGGAGCTGCCCTGGTGCTGCAGTGGAGATGCGGCCCCAACCTGCCCATCCGTCCGTCCGTGCTCTGCATGTCCGATCACTGACTGCCCCGAACACAGGGCAGCTAGAGAGGAAAATCAGTCTTACCTCGGGAAAGCACAATGCTTAAGGTTTAAGGACAATCCTCAACTTTTTATTAATATAACTATAATTTTAAAAAATCTATGCTATTACATGACACTATCTTCAACTGCCTTTTTGCATTTTTATGTGTCCATATGCACACACACACTCATTTAGRTAAGTCAGCTAAAGTATTCCTGTATATTCCAGTAAAGGAGCGCCTGTCACGTTGCTGCTCCTGTGCACAGAGTGCAGGAAGCTCGTTACACGTAGCCTGCACCTTGCAGGCACTGTTATCTTAGGGCACTAACAAAAGACATCAAATGTTACTTTAAAAACCCACCAAATATTGGAATATTTTAAAATGAACTGAAAGAAAAAAAAAAAGGTGGACTATAAGATTCAAATTCACAATTTAAATATAAGACCAACATCATTAATATAGGTAAAATATGCCTGAAATTCATTATATAAGACATTTGACTTACGGAAAGTATAAACTTTTAAGGCTGTAAAAATAGAAGCCCACTTTTGATCTAAATAGGGTATTTAAATCTAAAATGCACTTTGAGAGGACATTGCGGTGCAGCCGGAGGGGGAGCAGTGCTGCTGCAGGGCGCAGGGCCGGGTGTTGCTCGGATGGCCACGGTGGCGCTGGGCTCGCGGGGCTGCGCGGCGCTGGTCCAGGCGAGCGGAGCTGGCCCGGGGTGCAGGGCTGGGTGCCGCTCGGGTGGCCACGGTGGCGCTGGGCTCGCGGGGCCGCGCGGCGCTGGTCCAGGCGAGCGGCGCCGGCCCGGGGCGTGCAGCTGCTGCCGCTTGCTGTCAAAGCGACGCCGTATTCGCCGTGGGCGGGGGACGTGTGAGATTTCATTGACTAAACCCACAGGAGATGTTCTCGCTCGGGTTTAATCTGGCAGCACGGCGCTTCAGGTAGGCTGCAGATCCCAAACATTCGCTGAGTTAATAGCACAGGGCCGTGGGCTGCTTTTCCTCTCCGAGGCGGCTCCGCGCGGGGGGAGCCTGACGGTGCCAGCGGCTGCGGCGCAGGCTCCCCAAGCAGCCCAGGCGCCGGTGCAGCGTGTCGGGATTTCCTGGGGCCTGGGCGAGGACGTGGGGCAGGGGCTGCGGGTCTCGCTGCCCGGCACTGCAAAGGGCCCCGTGCCACGGGCTGGCCCTGCAGGTCCCCACGGCGCTGCCCACACAGACCATGGGTGGGGGGTGCAGCGCTGGCGCGGCAGCGCCCGGCATGGATGAGCATGGACACGAGCAGCCCAGGGCTCATGTCCATCAGCCCCAGTGCCGTTACTGCCGCGGGGAGCGGGACAGGCTGTCCTGCTGCGGGCTCTCCTCGGCCAGGAGCTCCGTGCGTGCGCCGCTCCGTGCATGGGGAACGGCTCCGCATCCGAGCTGCTTTAGAGAAACGGAGGCCAGTCCCTTCCAGCTGCCAGCCCAGCGAGGCTCTGGGCTGCACCAGTGACAGGCTGAACTTGGTGTCGGGGTTTCAAAGTGCTCGGGTACCTCTGAGGCAGAGGTTGCCCCCCTGCCCAGCCCTATTTGAAGCCCTAAACACTCCGCTAAGGAGGCTACTCCTGCGCAGCTCACGGCATTAGCTGCTTCCCTTCCCGACAGGCACTTCACAAAGCATCATCCCGCGGCTCCCTGGCACGGGGCTCCCAGGCCGCGCCTGGGTCAGAACGAGTGGGATGGAGCAGAGATGGACCAGAAATAACGGGGGATACATGGAGAGCAGCCAGGAGCCTGCGCRCGGAGCCCCGCTGTGTCTCCGGTGCTCTGAGGAGGGATCTCCAGGGGCTGCTCCARGAACTAATTAAGAGCAGGGGCTACGTTAAGTGTTTGCGCCCGATCCCCTGTGATTCCCTGCATTGCTTTGCAGGCCTGGAAGCCGGGCACAGGCACCTCCCCGCTGAGCCCTGTGGGCAGGTCCGGTGCCCCGAGGCTGCCAGCGCTCCCCGAGCCAGGCAGCCGCCGTGCTCAGGAACCGGCACTTACATTTCTGCAGGGAGGACACCGATTTGGTAAATTTGCTGGAAGATAAAGTGTTGTCTAGCTACAGAGCCACTATTTCCTCAAAATCAGAGAGCTGCCTCATCTGCTCCACTTGCATGGAGTGCCTGCGGAGGAGCTTCTTCTTGGCTCGCAAGTCGCCCCTCCGCGGGGAGCTGGGAGCGACGGGGACGAGGGTTTTCAGTCCGGCAGCGAGCGGGGAGGAGGCTTTGGCGCTGGAGCCGATGTCGGGGATGGGCGGGTTGGGGTTGACGTTGAGCGGCGGCAGGTAGCCCGGGCGCGTGTGCGAGATGTGGTCGAGCAGCAGGGTGCCCGAGCCCCTCCTCTCGAGCAGCCTGGGCGGGCGGCGCGGCGCGCCCGCGGGCGACGCGTCCGGCGGCTCCGCGCAGCCGTTGTAGGCAGCGCCCGGGGCGCC
>NW_020455488.1:5747990-5756352 GCF_003342845.1 Nothoprocta perdicaria | reverse complement strand
GGGCCCTTCTCCAGGACCCCCTTCCTGGCGGGCGGCCCCGGCGCGGCCGGCGGCCGCAGAGCCGCCTCGTCTACCAGGGGCAGCAGGGCCGCGTCTCTGCTCTTGCTGCTGCCGCTCCTGGCCAGCGGCGCCTTCCTGCCGAAGCAGAGGTCGCCCATGGCCGTGACGAGCTCGTCGTCCGTGCGGCCGCGCGCCGCCTCCTCGTGGCTCGGCGCTGCCGCCAGCACCGAGGGCGCCACGAGCCCCCACGGCTCCGACTGCAGCCGCTTCAGCTGCGGCAGACGGGCCCTCTTGGCGCTGCCGGCTCTCCGGCCGGGAGAGGGCGGCTCCGGGGGCGCCTTGCCCGGGGGGCTGTCCCGGGGGGAACTGAAGCCGCTGCCCTCCTCTTGCGTGGGCGCCGACACGGGGCTTTTCAGGCTGATGTCCGAAGGGGTCGCGCAGCCCTCGGCCGGCCCCTTYTCCTTGAACTCCAGCGACGGGGGCACGTTCAGGTACTGCTTGGCGCTCTTGGTGCCGGAGGCCGACTTGTCCATGGTGATGATGATCACCTCCTTGCCCTTGGCCTTGCAGGCATCCAGGAGGTGCTGCAGCACGTCTTTGTCATCAGCGTTGATGGCGTGGACCAGCGCGGACGCCCCGGAGTGGTCCTCGAGGCTGGGGTCGGCCCCGTTGTCCAGCAGCAGGGACACCACGTCAGCGCCCGCGCCCTGCATGCAGGCGTGCATGAGCGCCGTCCTCCCGGCCTTGTCCTGGATGTTGGGGTCGGCCCGGTTGTCCAGCAGGTACTTCACCATCTTGGCTTTGCTGATGCTCTGCTGGTCCACRTGCTTGGTGACGCAGGCCACCATGAGGGCGGTCTCTCCTTTCTCATTGCTCTCATTGATGTAAGCCCCCCCTTCCAGCAGGAGCCTGGTGAGCCGGAGCCGGCCGAGCCACACGGCCTTGAGGAGGGAGTTCCCACCCGTCTGCAGCTCCGTCGCCTCCTCCATGGCCCCGGCTGCYGCTCACTGCCCGGGGAAGGTGGCGTCAGCCGGCGGCTGCAAGGAACGGGGAGGACGGTGAGCGCCCGCTCCGGCCCGGCTTCTCCGCGCGCAGCACTGCATCCCGCAGGCTCCGACCCYGGCCACCCCATGCCTCGACATGGCCGGCGGAAATTGCTTCTGCGGCTTCCCCTGCACATCCGCATCACCCCGCGCGCGGGGGCTCACGCGGCCCGGGGGCTCCTTGGCGTGCAGGCCGAGAAGCAGCTCCCGGGAAAGGATGAGCTGTGCTCCCGTCTGTTCTCCTTTATGGTCTGTGGGAYCAGACGTGCTGATCTTTGTCGGCTGGGAGGTACCCCTGCCCTGCCTTCTTGCTGCTCTACCAGGCGCTGGTAGGTGGTTGATATTGGTCAGTTGGGCCCATTATAATATTGGTCCCTATCATTTTACTCAAGGATGTAGTGTATTTTCCTGGGAAGCACCTGCCSTGCCTTCTCACTGCTCTACCAAGCAATGGTAGATGATTGATATTGGTCAAGTGGGCCAATTACGATGTTGGTCCCTTTCTTTTTACTCAAAGATATACCATGTTTTCCCAGGAAGCACCATCAGCCATGAGGCAGTTTCTGGCCTTGCTGTTTTGGGTGTGCCCGAAGATGTGGCCACCAGGGCCCTGAGTGCAGCAGGTGGCCCCAATTGCCCTGGTCAGCTTCAGCTGAGACCTATCCCGCCCACACACCCCGCCCTTGGCCCGGCAGCTCAGTTAAAATGGGGTGCAGAGCCCCAGCCCTGGCTTGGGTGGTGTTATTGTCCAGCTTGTGCCTAGTCCTCTCAGAGCAGCGGTGTGGGCTGGGCTTTCCTGGTTAACCTTGTGCCAGGTTGTCCCTTTGCCTGATGCTGGCTGCTGCTGGGAGCTGTTGCTGTCGCCAGCCCTGCTCCGCTCAGGTGCCGTGGGACTTGTCCTGCTAATGCACCGTGGCTCCTGGCTCGTGTCTTCATGTGGAGCTGCTCTGCTCCTGTTGCTCCTGGATGGTGCAATAGCTTCATCTCGCCTTGCTCCCTTCCAGCTCTGCTTTGCTAATGAACRTGCTAACCTGCCTGACTGCAGCTTGCATCTCCACGCCAGACAGATCAGAATGGCCCAGTGCTGATGTGGCTCCTGCTCTGCCTCGTGGCTCCCTCATGCAGAGCCCACTGGAGATGCTGTGAGCACCTTTCTTGGCTCCCTGGACTGCGCGTGGCTCTGCAGGGTGACACACAAACTGAGGGCCCCGTGGCCCTCCTGCCCGTGCCCTTGAGGAACGTCACCCTGCAGCTCTTGGACCGMGCAGGCTTTTGCACGTGATGGGCAGCAGCTCCGAGCTGCGCTGGAGGGAACGGAAGGTGCCCAGCACCGTGGGAATGTCGTGGAGGTGCAGGAACAGCCCTTGGCCGGCGAGTGTCCRTGTGCCCTGCCACCCGCTCGCTCCACGCTCCCACTGCCCTTCCTGCCCGCCCAGAGCAGCGTTTTCCCTGCCCATCCATGYTCACTCTCCCCAGAGGGTCTCTGCCTGCAGAGGGACCCTCCTGAGCCYACCTCATTCTGGAGCTCTGCAGCCYGCACCCAGCGRCCTTTGGAAAAGCTTCTTTGAGGCGGCYGCTCTGTCTTTTACCACAAGCCTGTACCCTCGGTGCCCGGAGCCAGGTGTGGATTCTGCAGCTCTCCAACTTGCTGTAAGTGCTTTGCCCCAGGGCACCACGTTGCCCTCCCTCCTCATGGGCTATGTCACTTCCCTCTCCCCCAGCATGGGACTGGGATGCCCCCACAGTTATTTTGAAGTTGCTCTCCTGGTGGCTCTCACCTCCATTTCCCCTTGCTCCTTCTCCATTGCCGGGTCGTGGTGTCCAGGTGCAGATGTCGTCTGCTCCTGCAGCTCCTTGTCCCTTCCTGCTGTCCCTCTGCGAGTCACCAAGGCTGCAGGATCAGGGGCTTGCTCAGCCTTGGGCTGCAGAGGTAGGAGGCCAGAGACTGGGGACACTTGATGCAGGTGGCTCTCCCCCCTCGCGAGTGCCTAATTGTGCCCCCCCACACCCACTCGTGTCCCCCCAGCCGGGGACCTGACAGGGGCTACCCTGTTCGAGCTGCTGATGKGGTGGCACCGGCCCGTTCCCATCTCTGCTGCCGGCCCCTCTACCCGCCCCCGTGACTGTGCGCGGGGCCGGCTCCCGGTGCCGGTTCCCGGTGCCTGCACCGCGCCTGCTCGCGGTACTGTGCCCGGCTCCCGCTGCTGTCCGCGGCTCTCGGTGCCGGTGCCCTGCGCSGCGCCTGCTCCGGTGCCTGTCCGCCTCCCGCTGCTGTGCTCATGCTCAGCTCCCGGTGCCGGTAGCCGGTGCAGAGCGCCCCGATTCCGATGCCCTGCGCTGGCTGCAGCGCACCGCGCCTGCTCCCGGAGCCGGTACCCGGTGCGCCCGGGTGCCCGTGCTCGCGCCCAGCTCCCGGTGCCGGTACCTGGTGCCGCGCGCGGCGCTCAGCTCCCGGGTAGATGCTCGGTGCGCGGCTCCCGGCGCCCCCGCTCAGGTACCGGGGCGAGGATCCCGCTTCCCGGTGTCCGCTTCCCGGGAGCGGTGCGCGGAGCCCGGCGCCCCCGCCCGCGCCGCCCCCCCGGCTCCGGGCGGCTGCGTCACCCGCCGCCGCTTCTCCCGGTGCTCCCGGCGCTGCCCGGCCCGGGGCTGCGGGGAGGAGGGCGCGGGGGGGCGGCGCGTCCGCCCCCGGACGGCTGCGGCTGCGGGGGGTGCGGGGGTGCAAGTGCCGGCGTGCGGGGCTGTCGGTTTGTGCGTGTGAGGGTGTGCGGGGGTGTCGGTTGTGGGGGTGTGCGCCCGCGCCCACGCGTGTGGGGGAGTGCACCCATGTGTGCAGGGCTTGCGTGCGCCTGTGTCAGTGTCCGGGTGTGCGTGGGGCTGTGAATACGGGGGTGGTTTGTGCGGGTGCAGTGGTGTGTGCACGTGTGTTGCTTGTGCCTGTGCGGGCTGTCTGTGTGCATGTGCGTGCAGGGGTTGTGGGCACACGTGTGTGTGTGCTGCTGCATGTCACTGTGGGGCAGAGGGTCTGTGCTGCACTTGCATGTGTGTTCACATGCCAGGGAGTGCTGTGTGCCCATGTGCACGTGTGTGGACCGAGTTTCTGTGCACTCGTGTCTGCCTGGTGTTCACATGTGCATGTGTGTGCAGGATGCCCATGTTYTGCATGTGCTCGGGGCAGCTGTGGGGTAGCTGTGTGCTGGAGGTGCCAGCTCACCTGCAGGCAGGTGGGTGCCTGTGTGCAGCCAGCAGGCACAGCTCTGCCAAACCCCACACGTAGGCACCAGGCACAGGTCTGTGGGCAGGAGCAGCGTCCAGCAACAGGCTCCTGCTGCCTGGAAGAGGGAACCTGTGCGCTTTGGGGAACCTTTGCTAGGTCAGTCCCTGCCCAGGACCTCCCAGGGCTGCCGTGCATCCCTTGAGGATCGCTGACTATGGCAGGGAGCTCCCTTGATGTACGCAGGAAGATGCGGAGAGCCGGGACCTGCTGCTGCCACCGCAGGGTCCTCCGGGACCCCGCACCCAGGCGGAGCGTCGCTCTCCCACGGGCTCCAGCCCTCTTGGATCCCCGGCTGCCGAGGGCATGGGCTTGCGGAGCCCTGCRGCACAGGCGGGTAAAGGCCACAGGGCAGGGGGTGCCCCAAAACCTCAGCGCCCAGCTCCGCCGTCCAGCCTGGCCCCCACAGCCGTGTCCGTGGCATCCAGTGCCCTGACTTACAATACATCAATAAGAGGGGAAATTTCTCCTGAGATCGCTCAAATATAATCTCAGATTGCAACCTCCTTTGGTAAAAGCTGATGAGAATCAGGTCTGGCCAAAAGTGCAGTAGGTCTCATGTCAGTGAGCACTTAGGGAGACCTCACGGCAGCTTGTTGGTTAACTCGGCTAAAGCAAAGACGCAGCAGCACCTGAACAGGCCATGTCGGCCCTGCAAACGTGCGTGTTCGCCCATTTATTTTCCTTGCCATGTTTGTGTAAAAGCTTTGTATATAAAACAAACAGAAGGACAGAAGGTGCCTTGGCAGGAGGGGACCAGGCCCCTCCCAGGCACAGGGGTCACGATCCCCCTGGTCACTATTTTGGGGTTGGAGGAGGCGTCGTCCCCCATCAGGAGCAGGGCTGGCCCAGCTTGAGGACAGAAACACGTGTGTCCTCTGGGGGATCTGGCACTGCAGGAAGCATGAGGGACAATTGCAGGGGGACAAAGCAAGAGTAAAGGGATAAATGTCCCAGCGGGGTGAGCAGGACCCTGTCCCATTCCTGTCAGCYGCATGTGGGGCGCTCTGCTCCTTTGCAGCTGCGGAGCTGGTGCTCTGGCTGCGCAGCCTCGTTCCTGGCTGCTCGCTAACGCACTTCTGTAACGTGGGATTATATAAGCGCTTGGCATTTTGCAGTTTAAGAAATACCCAGGAAGCCTCTCTGCACTCTCGTGCCTTTGACCTAGCTGCAAGGCTGAAGGCAGCAAGGAAAAACCCTGCCACTTGGCCAGAGCTCCGAAATAACCCGGCACAGGTGAAAGCAGCCCCTGGGCCCTGCGTGACGTGGCTGCCCATCGCTGCAGGACCCATCCCATGCGTGGGGGTCCCGTGGTGCCCGGGCTTGTCCATGGCCGTTAGGTGCATGGAGAGGGGCCGGAGGCTCCTTGTGGGTCCCGCTCYGGCCTGGAGCTTCCCTGCACTTGCCTCTTGCTTCCTGTTCTCTTGAATAATTCATAGCGGTGATTAACTGTGCTGCGTCCTGCCCCCTTCCTGCTCACACATTATCCAAGCACCTTTTTTTTTTATTATTTTTTTTTCCCCCCCAGAACTATTAGTTATTCCTAGCGGTTTGCTGAGTAATGTCTGCGCTGCTCCTCAGGCTGCACTTTGCTCCTTAGGGAATAATGGGGGTGCTGGGGGGTGGCCGGCGAGCCCTCCCGTGCAGCCCTGGCCCCGTCTGCTCCTCGGCCTGCCAGCCTGGGCTCGGCCTGGGGCATCCAGTGCCGCTCTGCAGCCTTGGGCGGGAGCACRGCGGGAGATGTGCCCGGAACGGGACGTTTGGGCTACAGGGGAGCTTGGTTGCAGCTCCCTGCCAGGAGTGGGACCTGCGGAGGTGCCTGCACTCCGATCCCTTTCCCTTTTGTTGGATSCCGTGGCAGTGGGGAAGGCGGCTGCCACGGGGGAAGCAGCTCCGGCTCCCGACATCGCCCTGTGGCTGCAGCCGAGCTGGGAAGCACCAGGCGGGACGTGGCAGGGATGGGGCACCTYCTGCCAGGACATGGCAGYAGCTTGAGGGACCAGGGTGCTTGCRCCTGGGCAGTGCTCTCCACTCGCAGGGCATCCTACAGAATTCCGGGATGAGGTGCGGGAGGAATGGTGAAATACCAGGGAAAGGGAGGCAGGGAAAGGAGGCCGTGTGGTCCTGCAGCTCGTGGCCCTGGGGCCAGGCAGGACGTGGCCCAGATCCGCTCCGTGAGCCGGGGCTGCCCCTTCCCGCGGGCAGGGAGGCTGGCGCGGGGCTCTGCAGCGCGGCCCTTCTCACGAGCTCAGGGCCTCTCTCTTGCCGGYGCCTCGGACTGCGGTAGCGCAGAGCTCCTGAGCCCCTTGGTCCCGCTCCCTGCGCACCCGGACCGTGAGGAGCCGTCGGGAGYGAGTCCGGGGCTGCTGGCACTGACGTGATCGCCGCGCGCAAGGGTCCGGAGCCGCAGGGTGCCCGGAGCACCGCTCTGCTCCGGTGGGTCAGGGCTGCGCTGCTTTGCCCTGGCAAAGCGAGCAGGACCGGGGGCAGCCTTGGCTTCATGCGCAGGAATTGGTGCATGGAGCCAGGCCGGGCACCAGCTTCCCCGGGGCTGCTGCGGGYGCYGCCGAGATGGGCCCGTCCCCGGGGAGCGCGGCTGCGGCGCGGGCTCTATTTCGGGTGCTCTCGCYGCGCAGCTGCTCATCTTGTGCGCACGGAGACGGCTCTGTGCAGCTATTTCTGCCGGCTCATCCCCGCACGGCATCTTTTTATAAACACGCTGGTGCCACGTGCCCCAGCGCCATGCGCTGCGCGGCCATGGATCCCTGCGGATGCGGAGCTGCTGGCCGCGGGGGCACCGGCGAGGCCGGGTCCTGCTCCTGGTGGTGCCGGGGGCTGCGGTGGCCCTGTCCRGCCCGGCTCGCCCCTGGTCCCCGCTGCGGCGGCTCCCGGCGGGGTGGGCGCCGCGGCTGATGCCGCTTCCGAAAGCGGCTGCATCACCGTGCGCGGCGCTGACGTTCCCATGGCAACCAGCGGGTAAAAATAGTTGCGGAGCGTTTGGAGCTGCCAGGCCCTGGCGGGGAGGCGGGGAGGGCCGGGGGCCGCGCGCTCGGGACGCGACCCTGCCCTGCTCCCGGTGCCCCTGCGCCCCGGCGGCTCCTCCACGCGGCTCCCGGGTGCCGCTGGGGAGCCCCTCGGCACGGCTCGCGGGGCCCTTGGCAGCGCGGCTTGAGGCAGGAYTTGTGGCCAGGTTTGCAGCGGGGCTCATGGCACAGCTCGGGCAGGGCTCCCCGCTTCTTGCTCAGCCCAAGTGCAGCTTGTTGTGCTTGCAGCACCCTGCACTGCTGCTGAGCAGGCACCCCCAGCCTAGAAATAATTTTAGGAGAACTAATGCTTTCCTGGCATCCCAAATTCCTGACATGGAGGAAGGGCTGGAGCAAACGCTCCTCCATGTCCTGGTGCTGCCTGGTCCACCAGGACAGGGCAAGTTATTGCTTCACTTTCCACCTTGAGAAATGAAGCCGAAAGGAGCCCGTGTCGAGGGTCCCGGAGCCGCCGAGAGCCCCTGCTTGGCCTGCTCTGCGGCCGCCTCTGCTCCGGGTCTGCGGCACAGAGGAAGTTTCAACCTTCCTGCGAGCGAGAGCATCTGGGGATGGGCGAAATCTGGGTCACCTCCCCGGCAGCTCCGCGGCGCCGTGCGCTCGTTAGGCTCTGCCTCTAATAAGTTGTGTTAAGGTCTGAAAATAGAAATGCCGCTGCTATGTGTCACCAAACAGCGTGTGCCTCTCGATTCCCAATTGCCGCTTGACATTTTGCACCGTTAACCGCGACGCTGGCGTCCCCGGGAAGGCGTCCCCGGGGTCGGCCGCGCGCTTGGCTCCAGGGTGGCCGGGAAGGGAGTGCAAGTGGCCGGCGCCGTGGGCAGCGGTGCCCTGTGCCCGACTCCGACCAGCTCCCACGGCTCCTTCCCGCTCCTTCCCGGCTCTGCCATTCCCACTTGGCGGTTGCCTTGGCAACCTTTCCTCTCCTTGCGCCTCCATCCTTTCCCCTCGCACCTCCAGCTTCTCAATGCTCTATCTCGCCACCCTCCCAGGAGGCTGGGATCCAC
>NW_020455488.1:5738381-5747675 GCF_003342845.1 Nothoprocta perdicaria | reverse complement strand
ATGCGGACAGGCGATGTCAGCTGCGCCCGCTGCACAGGCGATGCCATGAACGGCCAAAGCAGCGAGGGGGAGGGTTGCTAACTCAGGCCTGCAACGTCCCGTGGCAGCGGGGCCCGGCGATGCCGCCGCACCGGGCAGCGCGCAGGGGCTGCCACGGCAGCGCTTCCCGCCGGCGCTTCCGAGCCTGCTGTGGCCGCAGCAAGCGGGGTTGCGGAGGAAGAGCCAAGCAGTGAAACTTTGCCGGTTTGGATTAGCACTGAAAATGGCATGGAATGGGAGGAAAAAGTGCCCCTAAAGAATTGACCCATTACTCTTTTTTTTTTTTTCTTAATGTTTTTAAACTAAGTTTGATTAATTTTCATGGCAACAAAATCAATGCAAGAATACTCCCCTCTCCCATTTTGCCAGTTCAATCTTAGAAACTCCTTTTCTCTGGAGCTCTGCTCTGGGAGCCGTCGCGTTGTGCTCCGGACCGCGTCTCCCTGCGGCCCGCGCGGCTGCAGCCCCTGCGGGGCAGGCTTTGCTCTGAAGGCCGCGATGCTGCCGTGTGCCCCAGGGGGCCTTTGGGAGGCATCGAAAAGGGTGAACGTGGAGCAGGTCCCAGCGCCGTCCCGCGCGCGGAGCCTGCCGCGGCTGCGTCCTGCACCGCGCGCTGCGGCCCATCCGCCCGCTGCCCCTGGCAAATCCCATTCCGAGCGTGCCTGTGCTCTGGGGGTTGGGTAAACACTGGCCCTGCTCCCAAGGGATGAGCGCGGCGCTGCGAGCTATCGCCACAGAGGGGTTTTCATTTTAAAATAACTTTGATTCATGCTCATTTGTATGGAAAGTAATTTTGCTTTGACCTTATAGCCGTGCTGCCTGGTGAAGCCCTGGGCTTTGCTCCTAGCAGGCAGGGAGCATGCAGGCGGAGGCATTAGGAGCAGCGTGGACGGAGGCATTAGGAGCAGCGTGGACGGAGGCATTAGGAGCAGTGTGGATGGAGGCATTAGGAGCGGTGACATTGGAAGCGTTAGGAGCAGTGCCGCGCTCTGCTGCTCTGGCTCCGTGCACTGGATGCTGCCAGGGGACGTGATCACTGGAGGCTGGGGCCCGCACTGTCACCTGTACTGTGAGAACCGTGAATCCTCTGTGGGCTGTTACCTCTGGGTGCTGCAGGGTGGACCTCGAAACAGAAAGAGGCCAGAATTCAGTGAGAGTGCAATAAAACCGCAACTAATTTGCCTGGTGAGGAGCAGGGAGAGTTTTGCTAAAGGTCATGGGTTGAACTGCTGGCTCAAAATGCACTACATGACGCTCTGGGCTCTTTCTCGCTTGCTAGGGAATCATCCATGGATGGATCATGCTGGCTCTTCACCCAGGCCCGTGGCAGACACAGCACGGGGCGCATGGCATGCCCTGCAGTGGTTCCTAAGGCAGCACGGTGTCCGCAGCATGCCCTGCAGTGGTTCCTAAGGCAGCACGGTGTCCGCAGCACCCTCTCCGCACTGCTGCATCCCCTGCCCGGTCGCGGTGCCTGGGCATCGGCTGCGGCGTGCCCTGCGCGCGGTGCCGCCCGGCAGGTGAGCGGCGGCGCTCGGGGCGGAGGGGGCTGATCGCAGCTCGCACTGCGCGGGATGCCTGTCGGAAGAGAAGTGATCTCTATTTAACAACAAAGGCAGCGTAATAACCTGCAATTACCTCGGCGCGGTGCCTGCGGGGGCGGCTCCCGCGCAGCGCGGGGGGTAGCGGCTGCGCTGCATGCGCCGCCCGCCCGCCCTTGCTCCTCCGTGCTGCCGGGCCCGGCACGGGCAGACAGGGCAGGGCCCTGGGCACTGSCCCTGCTCGTGGGGCTGCAGAATCCCGCGCAGAGTAAGCGCGGCTGCTGGGAACTGAGGGCGGGAGCTGCAGCGCTGCCGGTGGCGCCTGGGCTGGGGACCGCAGCACGGTGGGACGGTGAGGGGCCGGCAGCAGCGGGGCCAGCGCGGAGCCGGGCGCAGGGTCCGTCCCGGAGCAGCCGCGGTGCCGGCTGGCTGCCCTGTGTGGGGAGCCACCCCGGGGCGGGATTTGCCCGGGGGCTCCCTGCCTGCATGCACCCCTTTGCTGGAGCCGGGTCTCATCCGCTGTGGAGTGCGCACTGCTGTGTGCAGACGGGAGCCCTGCAGCCGGGCAGCGCCTGCACCCCCCTGCAGAGCCATGATCACCCCTGTGTACCACTGCAGCGCTGTGATCACTGCTGTGCCCCAATGCAGAGCTGTGATCAGCCCTGTGCCCCAATGCAGCACCGTGATCAGCCCTGTGCCACAGTGCAGAGCTGTGATCACCCCTGTGCCCCAATGCAGCGCTGTGATCACCCTCCCCCTGGGCATGGGGCACCCCATGGGCACAGGGGGCACTGGCTTTGCCCAGGCCAGGCACACATGGGGCGGGCAACGTGCTGGCACCGTGGGCGTCCAGTGCCCATCGCTGCTGTGCGGCCCAGGGCGCAGCAGCTGCGGCTGCCCTGGGGCAGCGGCGCTCGGCAYCGCTGCCGAGTGAAATTTCCTGCCTCCGCTTTCATGTCCCGCAGGACACTTATGAAATATCCGGATTCCCTTTATTTTTTTCTGGACAAGTGGAATTTCCTATTTATGGGTTCAATATAGGTGCTACGTGCCCTGCGAGCGAAGGGCCGGGCTCGGTGGCGCCGCGGGAATTCGCCTGGCTCAGGGCTTTTCCCGCGCRCCCTAAGCCGCCTTTTCACGGCCGAGGGCGCCGGCGGGGGGAGGCGCCGCCGTCCGGCCCCGCTGTTTGCACAGGGATGAGACGAGGAGCTGCCCCCGCTGCCCCCCCGCTGCCCCTGGCCCCGCGCCACCGCCCGGCCAAACCTGCCCCGCGGGGCCACATGCAACCAGGGGCTGCGGTGCCCGCAGGGACGTGCCCGGCACAGCCGCAGCCCCTTGCAGGTTGTGCAGCCCCACAGGGAGAGCGCTCTGGGTGCAATGCCTGGGTGCCAGGCCAGGGTGCAGCCCAGGGCAGCGCTTTCCCTTGGGGCTCATGATCCGGAGGGGCAGCCGTGTCCCCAAGCCCTCTGGGTGCCCGGCAGGACAGGGGCGGCTCTGTGACACCTCTGAGTGGCCCTGGCCTCAGCGGGTGCCCCCGGGCATGGGCTGTGCTGCGAAGCACCCGCGTCCTTTGTGCGTGTTTGGATAATGTGTTTTCATGGAGTTRGGGAGGATCTGGGAGGCTGGGACCGGGGGAGCAGCTGTGGATGGCAGGGTCCCTGTCTGGGRAGGGGTCCCTGGTCTTTCCCAGCCCATCATGCGCCCTGTCCCCMCCAGCCCATCGCAGCCCCCATCCTTCCTGCCAGCCCATCCTGCCCCCAGCCCAAGCGAGATGTCACGAGTAACACGGGAACAGGGAGAGCGCTCTGGGCAGCAGCTCACATTCCCCGGGAAGGCCTTTATCCCATGGACTGGGAACACCCGGGGGCGAAAATCTGCCGGCAGAGGTGGAAAAACGGAGCAACCGCGGCGGCTGGCAGCGGGCGGCACCGCCCGGCCCCGCAGCCCTGGGCTGCAATTCCCGGTGCCCAGCGGAGCAGGGAATTCCCTGCCCCGGAGCGGGCGCCAGTGCAGGACCCAGCGCCCGGCGCTGCCCGTGGCTGCCCAGCCCGCTCCCGTGGCTCGGCTTGCCCCCGGCGCTGCCTCTCGGCGAGTAGAGCTGCTTCCCGCGCGCTCGGCGTCGTGGCCGCACCAGTCACCTTCCAGACCAGGCGCGATGCAGAACTTTTAATGCAGGCAGCTCCACACACTCGTGAGGCTTAAGGGTTTGACACTGAGGTCCGTAATTACGCTTGATTCCAACTGCAAAGTTTCAGTAGCAGAACCAACTTCATTGGAAGCAACTTGAAACTTTTAAAAGCTTTCACCCCCCCTTTCCATGCAGCATTCCAGGACTTTTCTTTGCGAGAAGTGCCCATTCCTGCCGGAGCGCGGCTGCAGGAGAGAAGCCCGGAGCGCTACGACCTGTCACGGCGCTCGCCCGTCCTCGCCGCCCTGGGGCTCCCGTGCGGTGGCTCGTGCCACCCACACACCCTTATCAGTTCTCCGTCCAACAGTGGCAATGACGAAGCTGGGCTGGAAAAGTGATAAGGGGGTGGGAATGGCTTCGAAGACGCGGCCCCCCTCGGACAGGCTCGGAATGTGAAAGTGGAGGATAAAGAGCGGAGCAAGGCGGGAAGCAGCGAGGTGCTGGGGAGGCAGGCAGGGTGAGGCCGGGGCTGCGCTGTCCCGGTGCGCGGCTCTGCGCCCGCCGCCGACACTCCCCGTCCCAACTTTCATACGGCTGAGTCCCCTCCCTGCAGGGGTGGGGTCGGGCCCGCGCCGCCCCGCCGCCCCCCCGCGCCCTTGCACCCCCAGCTCGGGGGTCCCACGCGGGCCGGGGTCCACGGGTGGGTGCGCGGCCTCGGGGAGAGCCGGCTGCGTGTCCCCTTGGGGACACAACGTCGGGTCTGGGGCTGAAAGCAGCCAAGGAGCGGCCGCACAGGGCACCTTGAGGGGCTCGGGCACCACTGCTGGCCCCCAGGGCTGGGCGCTCTCCCTGTGGGTGGGTGGGCGGCCGGAGCACCCGAGTGCTGCGCGGCTTCCCCATCCGCTCCCCGTGCCCTGCACCGAGCGGCTGCCGGGGGCTCACTGTGACCGTCCAGGCTTCCCCATCCGCTCCCCGTGCCCTGCACCGAGCGGCTGCYGGGGGCTCACTGTGACCGTCCAGGCTTCCCCATCCGCTCCCCGTGCCCTGCACCGAGCGGCTGCYGGGGGCTCACTGTGACCGTCCAGGCTTCCCCATCCGCTCCTCGTGCCCTGCACCGAGCGGCTGCCGGGGGCTCATTGCAGCCGTCCACAGTGACCGTGTCACTCAGAGCAGGGACCAGAGCGCCAGCCCGTCAGCCGGCCTGTGGTGACCCCAGGCAGGACAGGGCGCTGCGGGAGGGAAGGGCYGCATTAAACTGTTCACGTTGTGGCTGACGCACCCTCGGGGGGCTCGGCTGATGCTGCGACTGGTCTCTGGGTTGCACCTTGTGCACCAGCCCTAGCCCCGCTCCCTTTGCTCGCAGCCCCGAGAGCCCCGTGTCTGCGGGCGCCCCRGGCTGCCGCACTGCTGCTCAGGGATGAGGTCCGGCCGGCGCGCGCCGTCCCCAGCAGCGGTCACGTAACCGTGTCCCGGCAGGAGCCCCRGTGCCTCCGCATCCAGCACATGCTGCACCGTGCAGCTGCCCCACGCCGGGGTCTCGCTCGGCGGCACGTGCATGGGGGTCCCGGCACCTCCACCCCATGAGCCCCTCGTGAGCGCGGCCARCGCCGGTGCCCGGGCGCCGCTGCGCCCTCCACTCACCTGCGGCTCCGCGCGGCTTCCCGGGCTGCCGCCGCTGACCTGCCCGTGGGCGCCCGCCCCCCGAGCTGCCCCTCGGCCGCCCGGTCCCGCCGAGCGCCTCCCGTGCTCCCCCCGTGCTCCGGCGCGCGCTCTGGAATGTTATCTGCTCCAGCGGCCCGTGTTTCGCTAAGCCCTCTGCAATCCCCCCTCGCCCCAGGCTGCCGGCCCGTCCCGCCAGTGCACAGCTCGGTAAGCAGAGCACATCCCGCTGACTCAGGAGCCRGCCCCGGCTTTATAACCCCCCTCTCATTTACAATGCAGGCCTGGAAGAGTTCCACTTGCTGCAAGCAATAATAAATGTCGGCCAGATGCAGGTAACGTGAGGCCACGGCAGCCCGCAAGCCCCTGCTCCCGGGGACACCGTGATGCCTGGCGAAGTGAGCTGCAAGCGGCAAGCCACGAGCTGCAGGCTGCAAGCACCAGGTGCAAGCCACGAGTTGCAAGTTGCAAGCTGCAAGCATGAGCTGCAAGCCGCGAGTCGCAAGTCGCAAGCTGCGAGCACAAGCTGCAGGCCACGATCTGCAAGCCCCAAGCCACGCGTGTCCTGTGCCGCCGTGCCGCAGCGCGCCGCGCTCTCCCTGCCCGCCCGGAGCCCAGCAGAGACACTTGCTCTGCCTCGTGCACAAGGGCTGGTCTCAGCATCTGGCCTGGCTGGGGAGCACCAAGTGCTTCATTGGAAACATCTGTGCTGGGTCAGGGAGGGAAAAGGGACAGATGTTTGCTGGAATTGCAATGAGGAATTGCAATGAGGTCGGGTGCATCGYCAGGGCCCATGAAAATGTGTCGGGGAAGCGGCTCCCCCAGCACCAGGAGCCCAGTCCTGGCGGGACAGCCGGGCAGCTGGAGGGGCCGGGGCATCGCGGCGGGGACATTTTTGGAGACCCCGGTGAYGGGAGCTGCGGGCAGACACAGAGCCCGGCCTCGAGCGCATCACGTCTCCRATGCCGCTGCCGCCGTGCCCGTGGCCGGGTGCCACGCGGTGCGGTGGGAACGTGGCGCGGCGGGGGCGGACGCGGCCCCGCCAGCCCCTTTGTGCCTGTGCGCGGCCAGTGCGCAAGCACAAAGGCAGAGAAGCGCCGCGGGCCCGTGTCGCGCTGGGGATTAGGGAGCGGAGCAGCTCCCGGGGACGGGAGCAGCGCGCGCAGGATAAACACGGCTGCGGCCCAGGCAGCCGCTGCGCAGGAGCCGCTCATGCAGAACCCTGGCGGCTGCAGGGGGGACGCGGGGCAGAGACTGGGACCCCCGAGCCGAGGGACGGGGTCTGCCCTTCAGCTGAACGCCCTGTCGCATCTCCAGGCGCGGCGCAGCCRTGGTCAGGGCCGTGGTGCTGCAAGTTCACTGGGCAGCCGCGGCCACGTCAGCTGTGCAAAACCTGTGCGCTGTGCAAAGCCCCMGTGCTGCAAAGCCAAGCCCTGTAAAGCCAAGCCCTGCAAAGCCCCAGCTCTGCAAAGCCCCAGCCCTGCAAAACCCCAGTCCTGGACTTGCTCACTGGGGCCCATGTCCCCTGCAGGGCATTGCAGGGCACTGTGCAGAGGATGAGGATGGTGTCTCTGCAGTCTGTGCTTCCTGCGCAGGGGACTCAAGACTCCCGAGCTGCAGGGCAGGAAGGGACCAGGGTCCCTGCCGTGTCCTTAGGGCRGCCGGGCTCCCTGTGGAATGGCCGGGACGGGGGCGGCAGTGGCCTGAGAGCGTCACGGTGCCACCAACGCAGCCGCCCTCCTGCTGCCTCGGACCCGGTGCCGGCGCCCCGGCCTGCGCAGGATGAATGTGTGGGTGTTGTTGGGTGGCGAACGTGTGGGTGTTGTTGGGTGGCGAAGGTGTGGGTGTTGCTGGGTGATGAACATGCGGGTGTTGTTGGGTGATGAATGTGTGGGTGCTGGTGGGTGGTGAATGTGTGGGTGTTGTGGTGCGGGTGCGCTCGAGGACACTGGTGCTGGGCTGCAAGGGCAGGGCCCTCCCGACCATTCCCAGCCATCCCGCTCATCCAGCCGGCGCTGTCCATGTGCTCAGGACCGCGTGTGGCCCCCGCTGCTCTGCCAGCCAGACCCCCTTCAAACCCGAGGGCAGGAGCAAAGCCGGGCAAGGGGCACGCTCACGGAGGGATCCCTCCCTGCCCAGTGGAGCAGCCGCGGCAGCGGGACGGCTGCTCCCCTCCTTCGCAGGATCCGCGGTGCCAAAGGAGGCTCCGGCTGTGCCCGTTCCAGGATCCGCGGTGCCAAAGGAGGCTCCGGCTCCGGCTGCGCCCGCTCCCGCAGCTCAGCCCCGCGGCCCCCCAGCCCCCGTGCCCGGCTCCTCCGGTCTGTAGATGGCAGCCTCGGCCCGCGCGGCTCCCGGCTCCCGTGGGCGCGCGGGGCTCTGGCCACGGCTCCGGCCACGGATCGAGCCCCTTCCGGAGGCGCCTCCGCGCACACGGGCACCGCGGGGCGCGTGGAGCGCGCGGGGCTGCAGCCCCGGTCTGCCCGCCCGCTGCCCCATGGCACGGCCGCTGGCAGGGTCCCCAGGGCAGCGAGGGGACAAGGGACGTGGCCGGGAGCGCACGGAAGCCCTTTGGATTCACAGACCTTCACACTCAGCGCACAGATGAGGCTGGAAGGGCAGCTCTGGAGCAGGCAGGCCATGCAGACCCGGGAGCTGCTCGTGGCCTGTGCACACAGGGATGCACCGGGAAACTGCTGCATCCGCGGGATGGGTCCTCAGGATCCTCAGTGCAGCAGCTGTGCCCTCGCTCTGAAGCGCAGYGAGTCTCTGCACTCGGGTGCCAAAACGTCAGCCAAGAAAGCAGGCAAAACTGCGGAATCTGTGGTGTCCTTACCAGCCCACCAAGCCTGCCTTCCGTGCCCTCCCCAGGCCGCTGCTCCCGTGCGGCTGCTGCCGGCCCTGGCAGTTCCCACYGAGGATTCCTCCTGCTCCCCTCCACATGGGTGCCGCTGGTTTTGCCTTGCCGGGGCTCGGCGCCTTCCCGCAGCCCTGGGCCCGGGCGAGCGCGCAGGGAGAGCTGGGGGGCTGCTCTCAGCAGAGCCTCGTGAGAACCACAAATTACTGCACCYGTAACGGCACGACTGGAAGCACAATGCGCTTCCATTCGGCATTTTTTCCCCTAGAGAGCAAATTATTCTTTATTAAGTTTCGTTYTCCCATCAACACTGCTCTGCTGCCGTAGTAAATGTCCTTTTAATATTTGAGGTTGGTAATGGAAAGCGCTGCGTGCGAAGCTGCTCTCGGCGCAGCTCCTGCGTGCAGCTTTGCTGCAGCCCTGCTCCGCGGCCGGCTGCCTCCCGCGAGGCTCCCTGCGCCGCCCGGCCCTGGTGCTGCCCTGGAGCTTCCCTGGAGCTTCCCTGGAGCTTCCCGAGGGACGTGTCCAAGGGGCAGCTCCAGCTCCTCCATGCACTGCTGCTGCCGAGCTGCCCGAGCTGCAGTTTGGGTTAAAATTGATCGTAGATCAAGATGCATTTTCCGTTCCGAGCCCCACATCCCTCTCCCTCCCARTACAACCGGCTCCCACTCCCACCACCGCTCCCTGGCCCCATGGCAGCCGTGCCRGGCTGTCCCGGGCCGTGCTGGGCCATGCCGTGCTGGCCATCRGTAGGGATGCTGTGTCACCGGAGCAGGGAGCTGCCCGCGGGTCCTCAGGGCACCAAGGATGCCTGGGGCTGGCCCGTTTGTATCCCAGGGGAGCACAGGCAGCGGAGGGGGAAGAGGAGCCCACGGGAGGAGGTGGGGACGTGATGTCCCTTGCAATGAGCCTGCCTCYGTGGCACGGCCGGGCGCTGCATCGTACCAGAGCATCGCGCCAGAAGCACCCCACGTGAGCACTACACTGGAACATTGCAGTGGGCAAGTTGCACTGGAGCAGTGCACTGGAGTATTGCAATGAGAGCAGTGCACCATGAGCACTGCGCCAGGAGC
>NW_020455488.1:5727095-5737600 GCF_003342845.1 Nothoprocta perdicaria | reverse complement strand
GACTCCTCCTCTGCCTTCACTCCCATTTATTTTTGGCTCCCGAGTTGTCATAAATGATTGGAGCTCAACAGTTTTTAAAATTTGAACTCCAAACAGCTATTTAAAGTCTTGACAGGATGCAAGAATGTATTAGGGGCTTATTTTTAGAGTCCTTCTTAGCAGGAGAGGCTCCTTCAGGAACGACTCGCTCCTCTCCCGCTTCCTGCCGCTGGCATGAGGCGAAGCCGAGGATGGAGAAGGTGGGAGCCTATGAGGATGCAATGCTCCAGTTGTGCCATGGTGTCACTGGRTCCCTTGGCTTGGCACTGGCACCATGACTCCGGCTGCAGCTCCGGCTGCGGCTCCGGCTGCAGGATCCTGCTCCTCCTCCAGCGGCTCTGGCACTGGCTGTGGCAAAGCAAGGCGAGTTTAATTCAGAGAGGTTTGGAATCCACCATTTTGCAAAGATCAGGGGATTAATATAGAAATTAATTGGCATTTGGCAGATTTAAAACAATCAGTTAAATAGATGCTCGTGTTGCTAAGTGTCTGGGTGCTTGGGGACGAGGCCGCGCTCCGAGCGCCGTGTTCCTCCCCTCGGCGGCGGCTCCATGGATCCCTTCACCTCGCAGCACCCGGCGGCTCTCCGGGCCTCCAACATTTTATTTTTGCAGTGGGTGACTATAGTCCTGATCCGGCAGATTTTCTGGCCTGCACTTAATTAGTCATAATTCTGAGGTTTCATAAGTCACACAMTGCACATGCTTAAGTGATAATGAGGTATTTCCATGCTGAATCACCAACTAATGATTTACAACGCCGATTTTGTTATTAAATCTGCAACCCCTGGCTCTGTCGAGCAGCGCCGTGGAGCAGCCTGTTTGCTAATACGTGCAGACAGTGGAATGCAAGCAGAAAATATTATGAACTCGTCATTAGAGCACTGACATATTGATGTGGCACCTGCACCTGCCCGCAGGGGTTTCCAAAACCCGCTCTGGAGCGGAGCTGACACGCGGGTTATTTTCAGATGCCGGCTGCTTGTGCAACGCGCCGCAGGTTTGCAGGGTTTGCAAACCGGGTTTGCAGCCAGTGCTGGGCAGAGCCAGCGCAGCGCGGGCACCTGCGGGCACCCCCGGCCGCTGCCCTGCTCCGCACTGCGCGGGAAGGACGCGGCCGGGCGCCGATGCYGCGCTCTGCATGCCCCTGCCCATCCCGCCGGAGGCATTCCCGGCACGCGGGGCCCGGGAACGTCGCTGCTGGCCAGGGCGCTCCCGCTTGGCACCGGCCCCGTGGGAGCGCATCGTCCCCTGCCTGCAGAGGTGCTGCAGGGCAAGCGAGCCGCCCCGGATGTGCGCCGCCCCGGATGCCATCCTGCTGCTCGGGTGCGGAGCCCCGGGGTCCGCTCCGAGGGCAAAGGGCTCCTGCAGGGCCAAGAGCATGTGCAAGGCTTGCAAAGCGCATGCAAGGCTTGAGAAGTACGTACAAAGCTTKCAAGGGGTGAGCAAGGCTTGCAAGGTGTATACAAGGCTTGCAAAGCATGTACAAAGCTTGCAAAATGTATACAACGCTTGCAAGGCGTGTACAAGGCTTGCAAGGGTGTACAAGGGTTGTAAGGTGTGTGCAAGGCTGCCCGCGTGTGCAAGGCGTGCACACGAGCAGGGTTTGAGGCGCCTGCAGAGGGCTGTTGGGCGCCGTGCGGTGCCCGCGGGTGGCCGCGCTGCAGCGAGCTGGCATGGACGTTATTTCCCTCTATTTGCAGCACAAGAGCGAAGCCGCTCGCGCTTTCATCTTCTGTGCTCAGCTGCTGCTCCCCGCGGGCTGAACGCACGCTCGCGCGGGCGGATTTGCAGCTCCAGCTAAGCCGGTGGCTTGGAGCAATGACCTCGGCTCTCCCCACCGGGGCTCTCCTTGGGAAGGTGAAGCAGATGGGAGGTAAAGAAACACGTAGCTCCTGATCACAAATAGCAGCTGAATGGTTTCTGTTTGTGGAAACCTCTCCGTGGGGATGTAGGGAAGTGGTGCATTTAGAGGTTTCTAGCAAGAAATCGCAGGAACGCTTCCCCCGGGCCGGGTGGAACGTGCTCGAGCGCTTGCCYTGAGCAGCAGCAAAGCCGGCCAGAAACCAGGAGCGTTCTGCAAACGCTCGGCACCCTGGCGCAGGGAGCCGCATCATCCATCTGCCTCTCTGCCTCGCTCCTCCTCTTCATGGGAAGAAACGATCTCCGTCCTCCTTTTATCTCTCTGTTCCCTGGGAAAGATGAAAACCTTTCCCCGGAGCTGGTTTTGGAGCGGTGCTGGAGCCATCTGGCTGCTTTGCTCCAGCCAGAGCCTGCGTGTAGCTGCACAAATAGGGAGCGGGGCAGCGCGCGGCCCCGGCGGGCGCTGCGGCAGGTGCCCGGGGCTGGTGCCCGTGTCCCCGCCGGCCGCCCCGCGTTGTGCCACGTCCCCGGCCCCGCGCGGCGGCCGCGGCCGTCTCTGCCCCGCGGCGCAGCGGTGAGCAGGGCTGTGCTGCAGGCACGGGGCCCTGCATGCCCCTCGGCACCCGCACAAGGGCTCCTGCCTCGCCGCTTGCCGGCCTGTGCGTGTCCCGGCCGCGGCGTTAAGGGGTCGATCCCGTTGCGGGCGCCGTGCGTGCCCCGGGCTGCAGGCATGCACAGGGCAGGCGCCAGAGGCGGGCGCTGGGTGCCCAGAGCCCCGCAGTGCGACACGGGGTCCCCGGAAAGACCACGGTGCCAGCGCCGTGTCCAGGCTGTGCTGCGCCCGCCAAGGGGACCGCGCGGGGACAAGGACCTCGGCTGGACACGGTGCCGGGCACAGCTGTCCGGATCCCGCCTCCTGTGCCTGGCACAGCCCGGGAGCACGGCCTGGGCTGGGGCCGTGCCCACCACCTCCCGCATCCTGCATCCCGTTGCCATGGCAGCCGTGCCCGGCTTGGATACGCACTGGCTGCCGCAGCCGTGTCGCCCGAGCATCCCTGTGCGTGTCCCTGTGCGTGTCCCTGTGCCTGTCCCTGCCACGCTGCTCCGGTGGCACGTGTCCCCGGAGAGGGGGCTCCAGCCGGCGCAATGTCCACGCGCGGCTCCATGCGCCCCGCACGGCCGCTGCAGCGCGGGCCGCGGCTGCCAACGCCCGCGGCCGCAGCGCTGCCCTGCCCTGCTGGCCCCGCCGCACTCGCTGCCTAATTAATTTCCAATGATATGCAGCATGCTTGTTTTCAACAAACAAATTAATTTGCAAACCATTTGCGCTATTTCATCTGTCACTTAAGCTTCTAGGATCTACAGTTTTAGTGCGTTACATCAGTTAATCAAAATTCTCTTCCAGCAACAGTTTTAATTAAAGTCACTCTCTCTCTTTCGCTAATTCAATGCTGTAGCTAAGGGCTGCTAATTAGAGCACAATTTTTTTGTTTTGTTTTATAGGCTCCACTTCTGTTGCAAAGATGCAAAAGGGATGAGAAAGAAGGGGCTGCAGGGGCGGATGGAGCGACGCGGCTCCATCCAGTGACTCTGGAGGCTGCAGAGCTCGGGACAGGAAGGGCTTTGCCTGCAGGTTTCCTCTTTCTCCCTTTAAACACAAGCAAGACGCAGGGCGGCCTGTGCCGCTCGAGTAACGCTGCCCGGGCGAGGCTGCTCCGTGTATCCTAAAGCAGCAGCATCTTGTAAAAACCACGCGCTGCAGCCGCAAAGCGCTGGCCGCGTCCTGACATCACCAGTGCTCACTGCAGGCAGCGCCTTCGCGCTCAGCTGAATTTCTAAATCCATCCCCAAAACAAACAACTCGGCAGCGATCGCCACCTGATCTGGTATTCAGCCTCGGCGGCGGTGTCTGCTCTGACAACTTGCTAACAAGCTTCTACACAACAGTCAACACCGGGAGCTAAACGGCTCTGACAGCCCCTTGCTAAATTAGCGAATGCAAATGCGGCCGCAGCGCCGCCCCGCACCCGCGGCCGCCTTTCTGTGCCGGGGACGCGCTAAATATGCAGCTCCCTTGGGAGCGTCCGCGCGGCCCTGCTCCCCGTTCCCATTCCCCGCTCCCTGCTCCCTCTTTCCTGCTCCCTGCTCCCCACTCCCCACTCCCCACTCCCATTCCCCGCTCCCTGCTCCCCACTCCCTGCTCTCAATTTCCATTCCCTGCTCCCCGGACCCGCTCCTGCACCCTGTTCCTTGCTCCCCGGTCCCCGGTCCCCATTCCCTGCTCCCTGCTCCCCGCTCCCGGCTGACCCGGCCCCCTCCCGGCTCGCACGGGCTCCATCCCTGCTCCCAGCCCTCTTTCCACAGACGTTTCCTTGCTCAGCTCCTGGCTGAGCCTTCCAGCCTTCCTCCYTCTCCCCCTCTTCCTGCACTTTAATTAACGGCTCCGTGTGGGCTGGGGGGTCTGGGCGGCGCCGCCCCCGCTCCTGCACCCAGCATCGGGCTGAGGAGCCGCGCTTGGCTCCGAGACAGGCTTTAACTTGGGGAACGGGGGGAAAAAAGGACTAGGATGACAAGCTTATTTATGTGTGCTGCCAATATCACCAGTTGTGGCATTTTAGGGGCGTTTTTGCCATTTGCTGAAGTCGGTGGGAGCACGGAGGCAAATTCCAACATTTGCAGCGGCTCCGGCGGCGCGGCAGGCTCCTCACGCGGCAGGCGTGACATTTGAAAGGCGCCCGCGTCGCTGCCAGGCCTCCTGCCTTGAGACTGGATTCTCCCGCTGTTCCCTAGCACGGGAATTCCTGCGTTTTCCAGTGCCAGGCCACTGCGGACGGAGCAGCATCGGCTGATGTTTAGCTTCTTAAAATTAATGCACGTGTTAAATAATCATCTCGGAGAGCTGCAGTGTGTGACAAGGCAGCACATCCTGGTCCTGGTCTGYGCAGGTGCTGCAGGGAGTGCAGAGCTGCTGGCCTCCCACAGCCTCCGCAGCCTCTGCAGCCTCCACGGCCTCCTGCAGCCTCCACAGTGGCTCCAGCAGTGCCAGGCGCCCATGGGAGCCGTGTTCCCGCCGTGCCGGCTTCGGGAGCTCTCTGGGAAYGCAGCCCTGGAGCCCTGCACTCGCTGGCAGTGCCGGTGCGGGCCCACGACCCTCGATAACAGTGGGGACAGCAAGGGCCTGGGGACGCACCAGGCAGCCGCGGCCGCCCGGCCCTGCTCTGGGTTCAGCTTCCTGGGCGAGATGGGTAGGATTGGAAAAGCGAAGTGAGCGCTGCCCTGCGTGTGCCCAGCGAGCCCCGCCAGCCCYGCGGCAGCCCGCGCGTCCGGCGCTCGGGGGCTCCGGCCGGGACAGGTCTGTGCAGCGGGAAGGAGCCCCGGAGAGCCCAGCAGGGAGGGCTGGAGCCCGGCRGGCAGCCCCTGCCTGCAGCAAACAGGAGGTTTGGGTTATTTTCTTTATGAGCAATTCAGGGGGAAGCCCGGCCGGGCTGCGGGTTACACGAGCGTGCGGGGCGAGCCGGTGGCGCACGCTCAGGGCTGCCCCGAGCGCTCGGCCGGCCGGGGAGCGAGCGGGGCCGGCACCTGCACCCGGAGCAGCCCTGGGGCCGGCACCTGCACCCGGAGCAGCCCCCGGAGACGGCACCTGCACCTGGAGCAGCCTTGGCAGCAGGAAGAGCCACGGAGCCGAGGTTTGGGAGCGATCCCAAGGCCGGCAGGGCACCAGGGTCCCGGGGCTCCTTAGGTTTTTTGCTTGAAAGGGGGAATTCAACTGGTTTTTTGCTAAGGGGAATTCAGCCCGTCCAGACCCCTGCACGTCCTGGAGAGGGGGGGAACGTGGCCACCTCTGGGTTGCTCCCAGGTGAGCGCTGCTCTCCAGAGCAACCAGATTCAGCAGAAAATCCCCTCTCCCARATGCCATGGATTTGGTTTCCCCTGTGGCGCAGGTCCCAGGCACCCGGGCTGCTGGAAATGCTCGCCTTGTGACAGAAAATCCATGGGAGAGCGGGTGGCCTGATGAAGTATTCATGGGGAGCCTTGCCAGCAGCTCCTCACCCACTGCAAAAAGCAGCTTTTTTAATTATTCCTTCTATTTTATTTAGTGAACGATGGAGACAGCTGCAATATTTGCAGTATGTTCTTGTCACCCCCAAGCTTGCAGTGGTGACAGTGCGGAGCGTTGTCCCCGTGTAACCCACCAGCGAGTGTCCATGCGGGACACGGGCACGCGGGATGCTCCGGGACTGCAGCGTCCCGCCGCCGTGCCGGGCGCGCTCCGGCTGCCCGAGCAGCCCCCGTGCCGCACCGCTACCTGAGCCCGCTCCTTCCCATGCACCGCTGCGGGCACGGGGGGAACCACTTGCCCGTGCCGGCAAGTAATTAATTCTGCTTCTGGAGATCTAGTTATTACCTCTTAGCCCATCTSTAATTAAGGATGTTGAAGGACAGAAGCCCGAGCTCCCACTTGGCAGGTCTGCAGGAAGCTCCGATAATGATACAGCAATGCAACGACCCGCTCTTCCCCGGGCCAATCGGGCCGGCACCTCCACGTGTTGCAGAGCAGCAAACCAGGGGATCTTTCCCATGCATCGTGTTCTGGGGGCTGTTTCGCTGCAGTGGGCTGGGGGGACGCGCTTGTTGAGGGGTTTGGCCTCTCCACCTGCAGCAGCACCGCTTGAATGCTTGCAGGATTGTGGGATTTCAGCCCTGCAGCTCTCCCTGTGCCCCACACGCATGCAMGTGCATGCACATGCACTCACATGCACACGTGCACTCACATGCACAAATGCCTGATCAGCCCCTGGTGTCTCGTCCTGGCTTTTGGGGCACAGAACTGGAGCTGCTGCAGGGCTGTCCCAGCCGCCCTTCCCCGCTGCCCAATCCCTGCTGCAGACGGAGCCTCGCCGTTCCGTTTGGCCCCTTTGCTGTTCCTGCCAGGGTCACAGTGGACATCTCATCGAGTCTTCACCTGTTTGCCTGCTCTTTGCCCTAGGATGCAAACTGAGCCCCCAAAGCGGCACCTCCTTGTGCAGGACCCGAAGTTTAAGGAGCCCCAAGCTCCCCAGAGCTCTGCATGCAAAAGCACCTGCAGTTTGCTGCTAACTGTGCAGCCCTTCATAGCGATTCCCAGGACCCTGGGAGCKGACAGGGGCATTCCCAGGAACGCAGCGTGTTTTCCCAGGAATGCAGCATGCTTTCCCGTGCTGCGTGCTGCTTTCCCTGGAAGCAACGTGCTTTCCTGGGACGCAGGGTGCCCTAGCCTGGGGGACACATCACACTGATACATAGCACACATCCAGGCGGGAACGCATGAAGGGAGGCTGCTAAAACCCTGCAGCTTTTCTGGGAAACGCCTAAAAATAACATTCGGTTGCCAAATCGCTGCTGTGCGGGCACTGAGTGAGCCTTTCTGGGAGGCTCGGTGCGTGCTYGGGGTGCAGGCTCGTCCAGGGAGCGAGCGGCAGCTCCAAGCGCGGCCACGGGGACATCGGTGACAAGCGGAGCTGTGGCCACCTGCCYGCCCGCCTGCCCCTCCAGAGCAGCTGCAGCGCCTGGCTCAGCAAGGAGATCCGTGGAGGAAGCAAATCCGCGGAGCCCTTGAGCCGGGACRCGCAGCAATTAGCCGCTAATCTGGTTACGGCTGCCCTTGTGGAGCTGCCGCCCGTGCAGAGCGCAGCGAGGCCGGGCACCGAGGCCCTGGGAGCAGCGTGCGAGCGGTGCCCGCAGTGCTCACCAGCCAGCAGGACATGGTGGCACCAACGAGCACGTTGTCACCGCCAGCGCAGCCCTGCTCACAGCCCTCGTGCAGGGGCTCTGCTGCAGGAGCCGCTGGGCACCTCCAAGCAGCACCTGAGCCTTGCAAAGCCTTGCAGCGCTCGCGGGCAGCTCCCCGTGTTTGTGGGCAGCTCCCCAAGTTTGTGGGCAGCTTGCTGCATTTGGGGGCAGCTCCCCGTGTTTGTGGGCAGCTCCCCAAGTTTGTGGGCAGCTTGCTGCATTTGGGGGCAGCTCCCCGTGTTTGTGGGCAGCTCCCCAAGTTTGTGGGCAGCTTGCTGCATTTGGGGGCAGCTCCCCGTGTTCGTGGGCAGCTCCCCAAGTTTGTGGGCAGCTCGATGCATTTGTGGGCAGCTCCCCGTGTTCGTGGGCAGCTCCCCGTGTTTGTGGGCAGCTCCCCAAGTTTGTGGGCAGCTTGCTGCATTTGGGGGCAGCTCCCCGTGTTCGTGGGCAGCTCCCCAAGTTTGTGGGCAGCTCGATGCATTTGTGGGCAGCTCCCCGTGTTTGTGGGCAGCTCCCCACGTTTGTGAGCAGCTCCCCGTGTTCATGGGCAGCTCCCCGTGTTCATGGGCAGCTCCCCGTGTTTGTGGGCAGCTCGCTGCCTTCGTGGGCAGCTCCCTGTGTTTGTGTGCAGCTCCCCAAGTTCATGGGCAGCTCCTCGTGTTTGTGTGCGGCTCCTCGTGTTCGTGGGCAGCTCACTGCCTTCGTGGGCAGCTCCCCGTGTTTGTGGGCAGCTCCCTGTGTTCCCTCGTGTGGTGCAGACCCCACAAAGGGCCCTGATGGCCTCTGGACGTGCGGCGTTCAGGACGTGCTTGTGAGCCGAGCCGTTCCTGCCCCACATCCGCAGGCCAGATTCCTCCCCCGAGCACGGCTCCGGGCACCGAGGAGCCTCCCGCTCTGCACGGACGTTATTTGCATTTTTATATAATATCGGGAGCAGCCTGCAGAAGAGGCGGCTCCTGCCTCCGCCGTGTCCGGAGCGGCTCTGCGGCGACTGCTGCTCTCGCCGCCCGGGGAGCTGCTCAGCCCAAGCGGAGGCCTCGGCTCTGCCCCGCGGCGAGCTCGGCCGYGCGGCGTGAGTCCCGCCTGCCCGGGCACCTCAGCGGGGCGCCCGYGCTCCTGCCCTTCCTCGCCCTGCAACGTCATGGGGGACACGGAGATCGGAGCCTKGAGCACCCGGGGGAGCCGATAAAAGCGAAGGCCGCACTCGAGAGCAGCTCTAGATGACGTGCGCTTCCAACCAGGCCTTGGCCTCAAACGACCTGGCGCCCCAATGGGCCTGGGAAATAAATACAAGTTTCTTGGTCCGGATCCCCCCAAATTTGCTGCTAAGGACTGGCACAYGTGGCTTTGAAGAACACTCTGCTCAGCTCCCGGCCCCGCAGAGCTGGCCTTAGCACCCACAGGACRGTCCCTGCGCCCTCGGGGCTCGTCCCCGCTGTGCACTGTGATCCGGGGGTGGCCCTGGGCCAAGGGGCTGCCGGAGCGGCATGGGACACCGGGAGCGAGCGGTGGGGCTGGGAACGGGGCRGGAGGGTCCCCAGGCTGGGGGAGCCTGGTGCACGATGGCAGCGGTGCCCAGGGGCTCTCCGGGGTRTCCGGGCTATCCAGGCTCTCCCTGCTTGGGATCAGGGTGGCGTGGAGCGCGTGCTCCCTGTGGTGCCCCRCGGCGGCGGGCAGGGCTGGCGGGCACGGGTGCGATGTGGCGGTGGGCACGTGCCAGTGGGCAGGGGTGCAAAGCAGCCCTGCGCCCCCCACGACGTCCCCATGCGCCGTGGCCCCCCGCCGCACGGTAGCACCCTTCCCAGATTCCAGACCATTCCCTGCTGTTTCCAYGGCAACCTGTGACCTCACCAAATTCCTTGGAGATCTTCCAGCATCTTCAGCCGAAACAAAGCTAATTAGCACCATTTTCCTGGCTTGTTCCTGCTCCATCTCCCCCAGGACCTGGCCTGGCTCCTCTGCCCTTGCAGAGTGCCGCCCAGTGCTGACCTGTGCCCATCACCATGGTCTCTGGCCCCCTCCCTGCAGGCCRTGGGATGCAGCCATGGGGGGTGTGCGTCCCCTCTCCCTGCCCACATTCCCATTGTGCCATCGGCCACCTCCTCCCCAGGGGCACACGGGAAGAGGGGGGGACAGGAGCTGCACGGAGCTGTGGGCTCCTCTGCCACCTGCTCCCAGCAGTGACACCCCTGTGCATGGAGGGGGTCCTACAGGGGACAGGACGGAGCTAAGGGTGCTGGTACCTGGGTGCAGGGGCCGAGTCTGGTTTTCGGGATGGCTGCGTGCAGGGACCAGGAAATCAGCCCCGTGCTGCTGTGTGAGAAGGTGCCGGCCATGAGCAGCAGTCAGTGCTGGCCATGGAGAGAAGGCCCCCAGGGAGAGYGGGGCTGGGGGGGCACAAGGTCCCCAAGGGTGCCAGGCCCCTGCACTGCACCAAACCAGCATGGCAGGAGGTCCTGGGCAGCCTTGGAGCCCTGACAAGCCCAGGTACCACCTGGCCCAGCGTCCTGCTCCATTCAGGGGGTGCCATCTGGCCAAGGGGACTCATTCAGACTGGGGTCCTGCTCAACCCAGGGGTCCTGCTTGGTCCAGGGTCTCCCCCAGCCCGGGGAGCTGCTCAGCCCTGGGTGGCTCCAAGCCTGGGGATGCTGCTGATCCCACTGCCCTGCTCATCCCGGGGTCCTCCTTGGCCTGGGGGGTCCTGCCTGGTGCAGGGATCSCCCCCGACCCCGGGGCTCCTCCAGCTCCTGCAGGGGTGACCGCTGCTCGGGGCAGCCCCGGGGCCGCGCGTGGGCGAGCGGCGGCACCGACCCGGCGCCGCGGCCCGGGGGGCGG
>NW_020455488.1:5707832-5726776 GCF_003342845.1 Nothoprocta perdicaria | reverse complement strand
CGCCGCCGCCGCTCCGGCCGCCGCGGTGCCGCCGCGGTGTCGCCTCGGTGCCGCCCGCCGGGAGCATGTGAGGCGCCGCCGCCGCCATGCAGAAAGGGATGCGGCTCAATGACGGGCACGTCACCTACCTGGGGCTGCTGGCCAAGAAGGACGGCGCCAGGAAGGGCTACCTGAGCAAGCGGAGCTCGGACAACACGAAATGGCACAGCAAGTGGTTCGCGCTGCTGCACAACATGCTCTTCTACTTCGAGAGCGACTCGAGCTCGCGGCCCTCGGGCCTCTACCTGCTCGAGGGCTGCGTCTGCGACCGCGCGCCCTCGCCCAAGCCCTCGCTCTCGGCCAAGGACTCCCTGGAGAAGCAGGTAGGGAGGGAGCCGGGGGGGCTCTGCCCGAGGGGACCCATTCCCKGCGCAGCCACCGCGGCCCCACGCGCGACCGCGGCCCCGGGGGGAAGGTGGGGGGATGCCCAGCCTGGCGCGTTAATTAGCGGGGAGCCGGGCCCTGCCGCGGAGCGCGCCCCCCCCCCCAGCACGGCTAATTAGCCGTGGTTAATTAGGCGGCGCGCGGCGGCGCCCCCCGGCGGCCGCAGCCCGCGCTGCTCCGCCGCGGAGCCCCACGCGCGTCCGCGGCGCCCCCGGCCCAACCGAGGGGCTGGGGGGGCCGCAGCGCGGAGGGGCCGCGCGCCCCGGCCCCACGTGTGGCAGCCGGTGCAGAGCCACGGGCACGCGGGTGCCTGCGTGGGCGGGGGGCTGTTTGTGTGGGGTGGGGGGGCTGTTTGCGTGCGTGGCGCGGGGGGAGCCCCCCGCAGCAGCGCGCTCAGTGCCGGGGTCTGCGGAGCCGCGCGCAGCCCCGGCGGCACCTGCAGCACCTGCAGCACCTGCAGCACTGCGCTCGGCCGCAGCAGCGCGGGAGGGGGTTGCGGTGCCCAGTGCGGCCGTGGGGCCGTCCCCGTCCCGCTGCGGGGCCCGGGCACCCGTGCCGGGGAGCAGAGCCGCGGCTCCGTGCACGGAGCTCTGCTGCCTGCAGTGTGCGGCGCCGTTCCYTGCGCTGGGAATGGGCATGGAAACACGGAAGGCAGAGAAGGCCTCGGGGGCGGCAGCTCCGGCCTCAGCAGCAGGGGGCATGTGGATGGGCCCCCCACGCGGGGACAGCGGCAGCTCCGCGTGACAGGCTGGGAACCGCCGCTCCGTCCGCCTGGTGCCATTTGCTGCAGTTTCGGATGCATCTAAACACTTGGGCTATAGGGATCGTATGGAGATTGGTGCGCCAGGCGACAGCCAGAGGAAGGACAGGTTTAGAGCTGGAGAATGCAAATAATCCTGTGCCCGTCGCTGCTGTAGTCCCCAAAATAACGAGTGCCAGCGGGGGCCGGCCTCTGGCCAGCGCATTGAGCTCTCAAGTGTGGCTGATGCCTGTGCTGGGGGCAGGAGAGCCGCGGGGTGGCAGGTGCCCCGCTCGGCTGCCCGTTGGGCCCGGCTCTGCAGCTCTTGCATAACGTCTGAGCAGAAGTCGCCGTGAAAGGCGAGCGGGCGCCGGGAGGGCTGCAGGACTCGAGCAGAGCCGCGGGGCCGGTGGGCACACGCGACGTCTGAGCCGCTTGCAGCTGTGCACCTGGGGCTCCGGAGCCCCGCGCTGCTGCCCACCCAGGGCACTGCCTCCGCGTCCCGCGCTCCTGCACGCGGACGTGGACAGGGCGCTGTGGCGGCAGCGCTCGCGTGTCCCACACTCGCGTGCTGCCCAGCCTGCACCTCACCCCGGGCGCTTACGAGGCCGCTCTTCTGCACTGACCGAGGCTTATGCCCAGCTCATTCTTGCAATGCCCAAGGCTGCTCTCAAACAAACGTGCCCAGCAGTCGGTGCCCGCTGCCCTGCAGAGCAGAGCGCAGCAGCAGCGCGGGCTCGATGCAGATCTGCAGCGCGGCCGCTGGCATCGAGCGTTCGCAGGGCCCGACCAGAGGGGTTGATGCTCCCACGTTTCCTCCCGCCTCGCCCGGCACAGGGCCGTGTCCCGCACCAAGGGCTGGGAGGAAGCTCCCACATCGCCACGGATCACCAGTAATTGCTCTCYGAGGACGCTTATCCGTGGGGACAGCTCCGGCTCAGCCTGGGAGCATAGCAGGCCTTCCAGCAGAGCGGGTCTGGATTTAGACTCACCCTCAACTGGAGCAAATCCTGGCAGGTTTCCACATCTCCACAAGATAGCAATGTTTAGAAATGAGTCCTTGGGAAAAAACACCCTCATATTTCGCCTTGTGGCAGGGTTTCTTTGCCAGGAGCGCACACATATCCAGTGTGTGGCATAGGTGGGATGAGGGGCACGAGGTTCCTTGAGAAAATGAAGCACAGCCCTGGGTGTCTGGGCACCTCCGGGAACTTTCTTTTCCTGTTTTTGCCCTGCTTTCTCCCAACCCAATGTGCAGCAGCTCCGTTGCTTGCGCAGGCTGTTTCGGCTCAGGTGCTGCAGGCTGGTGATGCAGATGGGGCGATGCAGGACCGGCTGTGCTGCTTATTGTGGACGTAGGACCGGCTGGGGATGCAGGACCGGCCGTGCTGCTCGTTGTGGCTGCAGGACTGGCGGTGGATGCAGGACCGGCCGTGCTGCTCGTTGTGGCTGCAGGACTGGCGGTGGATGCAGGACCAACCGCACTGCTCTTTGCAGCTGCAGGGCCGGCTCCGCTCCTCGTCGCGGCTGCAGGACTGTTAGGGTCGGGCTGAGCGATGCAGGCGCACTCAGAAGAGACGAGACTCTTTCCCAAGCAACCTGTCAGCGCTGCTCAGTGCAGGGAGGAGGGCAGGGCTTTCCCTTGCTTTGGAGCCTCAGGCCAGGGATGGGCATCGCGTTGCTGGCCTCTACGTGCAGGGGTGCAGCGAGACTCCAGGAATGCTCTGTAATGGGGCGCAAAGGTGGGACTGCTCCGCGGGCTGGAGTGCCCAGCCAGGGAGAAACCGCTCCCGCCGGGCACAGGCCATCTGCTACCTCAGAACACATCCATCCCTGATCCTGCCGTGTCCCCACGGGCATTTCCCCACAGAACACAGTGCAGAAGCCGGCATGTCCCGCTCGGAAGGGATTCCCTGCCCGGCAGTGTGAATTGGGCACCAGCAGCCAGATTTCTGCTCTGGACGCGCTGCTCCCGGGAAGGCCCCTGTTCTCTGTGCCCTGGAACCACCGGTGCATCTCCTGGGTGCTGGCGCACCGCTGCTCAGCACCACCTCCCTTGTCCCCATCCTGCTTGTCCAAGCAGAGCACGGTGACGCAACGGGCTCCGTGCGGTCGATGGTGACAAGGTGGCACTGCTCGGAGCGCAGCTCCCGGCTGGCTGGAAACCCACACGGATGGCGCCGGCGGCACGCGCGGTGCAGGCTGCTCTTGCACGGCCGGCAGGGAATGCTGGGGTGCCCCGAGCTGCAGAGGAGCCGCTGCCGAACTCGGCTCTGGGACCTTGYGGCCCCGAGTCCTTCCCATGGACCAGATCCGTCAGCTCTGGTCTCCAGAGTTCCTGCAGCCGGATGCTTAAGTAAGCGCCCCAGTTTGGGGCAGGAAGAGAGTTGTTGGATRAGCTGTTGGGTTGTTGGACTGTTCAAAAAAAGTTTAAAACCCTTCGTTGGAGTCACTGCAAAATAATTGCTGGGATGTTTGGGTTGCCCAGGGCTGGGAGTCAATGAGCTCGGTTTGGAATCAGTGGAAACAGATGAGGGTTTTTGCATGTGAGAGAGGAACATAAATCTGAAAGATGAAACAGCATTCGGGAGTCAGGAGGGACTTCTCAAAACGAATTATTTAGGGAGGAATTACGGGCTGTTGCTGACTACGAGATCTCTTGGCTTGAGGAGTCTCTTGGCTCTTCCCAGCAGCTGAACTCGGGTCCTGGCCTCGACCGCCTGCCCCTGCTGCCGCAGGAAAGAGCCTTGAAAAGTTAAAACTTGTTCTAGGCCGGGGCAGTCCTGCCCGGGAGCTCTCCTGGTGCAGGGGGATGGATGCAGGAGGGACGCGGCCTGTGCACGTGACGAGCTCCAAAATTCCCATTTCCCGTGGATGTGGACCTGCGCTCCTGGCCAATGCCCCTGTTCTCCTGCAGTTTCYGAGGCTGGGGCCAGATGCCAGGACTCTCCCCCTCTCAGGCCCCTCGTCCTGTGGGCGCTGGGGCTGGAGCCTCCTCCGCACGGCCYGGCACGCGGGATCCTTGCCCAGTTCGCAGCTCTCCCGTCACGGCGACAGCGACCTCCCCGCACGAGGCTCAGCGAGGGCTCTCAGATGTAACTGGGTTTAGGTTCAGTGTAATGCTGATTCCTTCATTAACTTTAATTAAGTAATTAATTAATAGGAATGCAACATTTCYAAGTGGTAGCACCTCTCTCTAAGTGGGGAATCCTCCTCCCTGCCCTTCTGCAGGAACAGCATTCCCACATCCRCGCGGTCTGGAGCATCCGCAGGACACGCTGCTCCCGGCCCCGCTCCCATGAGTGTCTCAGAGCCAAAGCTGCCGTGGGCCGGGGGGGCTGCAGGTGGCGGCCGCTGCCGCCCATCCACATCCTGCCAGGGCTGCGGTGCTGTCCCCGCTGTCCCGGTGCCACCCCGGTGTCCCCGGCCATGGGGACCCGGTGCTGCGCAGTGCCCCAGCAGCGGTGCCCTGTGGCAGGCAGGTTTGCACGGGGCTGAGCAGAGCCCTGAGGAGCAGCCGCAAAGCCAGCACCTCCCGGACAGCCCCGCAYGCTCCCGGGGCTCCCTGCTCGGTGTCCGGGACGAAATCGGAGCACCCAGAAAGCGCCGGACACCCCTTGTTTGTCAGGAGGGGCCGCTCAGCGGGAATGAGCCTGCGATGGAGTGACGGGCCGAGCGGGAGCGGAGCGCAGCGTGCGCAGGGCCGGGGTGCACGTGGGGCCGGGGTGCACGTGGGGCTGGGATGCGCTCGCAGGGCCGGGGTGCATTCCCAGGGCCGGATGCGCTTGCAGGGCCAGGGTCTGCGCGCGGGGCCGGGGTGCGCGTGGCGCTGCGGTGCATTCCCGGGGCTGGGTTGCACTCCTCGTGCGCTGCCCGCCCGGAGCAGCCACAACCCCCGGGCTCGAGCTGCGCCGAGGGCCGACGCCGAGGTGCTCTGGGCAGCAGGGCTCGGGGGGGCTCCTCGTGGCAGGGCCAGCATCGCGGAGCGTCCCGGTGCCCAGGAGACGCCAGGAGAGCGCAGCCCGCGAGCCGCTGCAATTAGCACAAACACTGCAAATGTCAAGGGAGGCTAAAAATAGTCCCGGGCTGCAACCTGCCAGGGCGCCGCGCGCACCAGGARGGCTGCTGGCCCGATGGTGCCGCCCGCGATGCTGCTGCCTGCGACGGTGCCGCCCGCGTTGCTGCCATCCTGGTGGTGCCACCCGCAATGGTGCCGTCCCGATGGTGCCACCCCAACGCCGGCTGCTCCCGTGTGCTCTGTGCCACGCGGCTGCCCATGGCGCTAACATCGCGTCCCCCGGCTCTTGCAGCACTACTTCACCGTGAACTTCAGCCACGAGAATCAGAAGACGCTGGAGCTGAGGACGGAGGACGCCAAGGACTGTGACGAGTGGGTCGCGGCCATCGCTCACGCCAGGTATCRGCCCGTGGAGCAGGGTTGTGTGGGGTGGGCGCTGCAGGGCCCGGGGGTGCTCGGGCACCAGGTGAACGTGGCCTCGGCTGGGGGGACACTGGTGACACAGCCAATGCCGCGGGCGTCCTGCTCCTTGCTGGAAAGTTACCTCTAGGTGCACGAGGGCGTCTGTGGGGAGAGCTGCCAGTGCGGGGAGCCCGGGGCTCGGCAGGGGACGGGGGACAGAGCAGGGCTGCAAGCGGCGGGAGCAGCGCTGCGCAGGGCACTGCGCATGGAGCCGCGTGTGGGGCGGCATGTGGGGCTGCACAGCATGAGCGGGGCTGTGCAGGATACTGCGCATGGGGCTGCACATGGGGCTGCACAGCATGAGCGGGGCTGTGTGCAGGATTGCAGGCAGGGCTGGCACCGTGCTGCAGCAGGGCTGTGCGTGGAGCGAGCAGGGCTGTGTGCGGGATTGCACGCAGGGCCGTGCACCGGGCTGCGTGTGGGGCTGCATGTGGCGCGAGCAGTGCTGTGCATGGAGCGAGCAGTGCTGGGAACCAGGCTGGGCGCCGGGCTGGGCCCCGGGCTGCACGTGGGGCAAGCAGGGCCGCACGGAGCGAGCGGGGCCGCACGGAGCGAGCGGGGCCGCACGGGCTGATGGTGCTGCCGGCGGTGCCGGCCTCACAGCTACAGGAACTTGGCGACGGAGCACGAAGCCCTGATGCAGAAGTACCTGCATTTGCTCCAGATCGTGGAGACGGAGAAGACCGTGGCCAAGCAGCTGCGGCAGCAGATCGAGGACGGCGAGATCGAGATCGAGCGTCTCAAAGCCGAGGTGAAGGAGCGGGACCCGCAGGGCAGGGGCAGCGGCGGGGCCAGCGCTCCCCGTGTGCAAACGCCTCCCGGTTCACCCGCAGCTCCGGGTTTCGCTCTTCTGCACTCTCTGAAGTCAAGATCAAATGATCGGCTTCTCCTTTAAAGTGCAAATTTTGGTGACTCGGTTTAACCAAATAAAAACAAAACCAGAGAAAACACAAAGCAATACAAACAGCCCCCCCAGCCTGTGCTTTTCCCACCTTGAAAAAAGTGGAAGAAAAACAAATGTTATTTTTTTTCTATGGCAATTTGGAAGAGAGAATTTGTGTAAAATGCTCCAAGTTTGGGCTGTGGCCCTGCCAAGGGGCGCTCCCTGCTCTGTGCCCTCCCAGGTGATTTTCACCCAGGCCTGGGTGATTTTCCCTCCTTTCTCCTTTCCTTTGGAGCCCTGGTCAGACACCAGAGCCATGGTCAGCTGCTGGGCCCATTTTTTTCCCCTCCTCTCATAGAAAAATTATTATTTTCTACAAAATCCCAGTTCACGCTTTTCCTGGTTTGGGTTTTCAAGACGTTTCCTCGCGGCACGCGCGCGCGTTGTCGCGGCTCTGGGAGCGCGGGGTCTCGCAGGGGCGGGCGCCGAGGCCGGGCACCTTTGGGTGCAGCAGCCCCGCGCCGAGCTGGGAGCCGCGCTCTGCCCGCAGATCGCCGCCCTGCTCAAGGACAACGAGCGCATCCAGTCGGGGCAGAGCAGCGCGCCCAGCGACGACGACAGCGACATCAAGAAAATCAAGAAGGTTGGTGCCAGCGCGCCCCGCTGCTCCTCACGCTGGCTAGTGCCCGGGGAGGAGCTSTTGAGCTACGTGTCTGTGTATACATATACAGTTGTATGTCTACGTACAGTGTTTTTGCTAGGAATCGCGCTCCCGGGATGCAGATCTTTGCACAAGCTCCCCTGGTGCCCCGGTGCTGGGGGCGGCTCTGGCGGTGCCCGCTCCTATGCGGCGCCTCCTGCGCCTGCTCGTGCCAGGGCTGCTGCTCACGCTCGCCTTTCCCAGGAGCAGCCGGCAGGCAGGAGCCCTGCAGGGCGCCACGGGCACGGGTGTCCCGTGGGGCTGCCCTGCACCCCGTGCCCAGCGCTGCCCTGCACCCCGTGCCCAGCGCTGCCCTGCGCCCCGTGCCCAACACTGCCCTGCGCCCCGTGCCCAGCGCTGCCCTGCGCCTCGTGCCCAACACTGCCCTGCGCCTCGTGCCCAGCGCTGCCCTGCGCCCCGTGCCCAACACTGCCCTGCACCCCGTGCCCAGCGCTGCTCGCGAGCCCCCCGGCGCTTTCCTACCTACGGCACCGTCCATGGGGCTGCCAGGCGGCAGGCGCCCGGGGCTCCCAGGCTGGCAGCGGGKCCCGCGCGGCGCCCGGGCACGGGGACGTGGCAGCGGCCCCACGCCCGCCTGTCCCCGCAGGTGCAGAGCTTCCTGCGCGGCTGGCTCTGCCGCCGCAAGTGGAAGACCATCATCCAGGACTACATCCGCTCGCCGCACGCCGACAGCATGCGCAAGCGCAACCAGGTGGTGTTCAGCATGCTGGAGGCCGAGGCCGAGTACGTGCAGCAGCTGCACATCCTGGTCAACAACTTCCTGCGGCCGCTGCGCATGGCTGCCAGCTCCAAGAAGCCGCCCATCACGCACGACGATGTCAGCAGCATCTTCCTCAACAGGTGAGCGCGCCGCGCGCCAGCCTGGCCAGGGCCTGGCATCTCTTGGCCTCCGCCTTGGGGGAAACGGGCGGTTCCTTGTCCACAAGGAAGGAGCAGGGATAAGGCGCCTCTAGTCGGGATGGGGATGGCTATGGGGATGAGGATGGGGACAAGGAGGACAGGAATGGGAATAGGGACGAGGACAGAGATGAGGATAGGGATGGGGTTGGGGACAGGGACAGGACGGGGATAGAACAGGGATGGTGACAGGGGCAGGGATGGCGATGACCAGGGCTGCAGCCGCCTGTCACACCAGCTGTGACAGGAATGTGCCACTCAGGMCAGCCGGGGCCAAGCAGAAACGATGCCCAGTGTGTGAGGGTGCAGCACTGAGCGCTGGGGCTGCGGGGCCAGGGCTGCATCCGCGCGGGAGAGTCCGAGGCAGAGCTGCCCGGCGCTGCCCGGTGCTGTCCAGCACTACGCGGTGCTGCCCGGCAGTGCGGCTGTGGGGTGCCCCATCCGTGCTGGCCTGCGCTGCTACCCCAGTGTCACAGGGGAGGTGCCGGGAGCCCCGCGGGACCGAGTGCGCAGGGCTGGGAGGGTCCTGGGAAGAGCCGGGACCGGCCGGGCCGAGGAGGCGCCCGGCTCTGCGGGCTCGGCTGTGCCCAACGCAGCAGCAGGTGCCAAGGAGATTCCTGGACCGCGTGAATTCATTAACCTGCTCCGTGGGCTGCTGGGGGCAGGCGGGGGCGCCTGGCGGTCCGCAGCAGATGAACTGCCCCAGGGGAGCGGAAGCACCGCGTGTTCCGTCATCGGCTCCTTCTCCATCCGCATCTTCCCCTCTTGGGCTTTCTTCCAGTGAAACCATCATGTTTCTGCACCAGATCTTCTACCAGGGCCTGAAAGCGCGGATCTCCAGCTGGCCCACGCTGGTGCTGGGTGAGTGAGGGCAGTGCTCCCAGCGCCTCTGTCCCTGCTCCCGGGCAGATCCCAACGGCACGTTCATCCCGCGGGAAGCGCCCGGTGCTCCGTGCACATCAGCCACGGCTTGAGCAGGGCGCGATGCACCGTGCGTGGCCACCAGCCCCACGTCCCCTAGCGTCACCCAGGGTGCCCAAGGATAGGAGAGGACAGCATTCCCAGCTCCCAACCTGGGGGTCAGGGCACAACTCCCACCTATGCAGGAGTCTCCTCGGGCAATCCCGCTGCATTTGCTCCACGAGCGGGGTCACAGCCTTGCTCCTGCTCAGGGAGCACACATGGCAGAACCGGAGTGTGTGGTGGAACCGGAGCATGGGTGGCGGAACTGGAGCGTTCGCAGCAGAACCGGAGCACGGGCAGCAGAACCGGAGCACGGGCAGCAGAACTGGAGCGCGCGCAGCAGAACCGGAGCATGGGCAGCAGAACCGGAGCGCGCGCAGCACCGGGCTGAGCTGGCCGCACCTCTGCTCCTGCAGCCGACCTCTTCGACATCCTGCTGCCCATGCTGAACATCTACCAGGAGTTCGTGCGGAACCACCAGTACAGCCTGCAGATCCTGGCGCACTGCAAGCAGAACCGTGACTTCGACAAGCTGCTGAAGCACTACGAGGCCAAGCCCGACTGTGAGGAGAGGACGCTCGAGACCTTCCTCACCTACCCCATGTTCCAGGTGAGCGCCAGTGTGCGCCCAGCCCAGGGCATGTGTCCCCGTGTCCCTGTGTCCCCGCTCCCGGCTGATGGCCAGCTCCCTGCCTGGCAGATCCCGCGCTACATCCTGACGCTGCACGAGCTGCTGGCGCACACCCCGCACGAGCACGTGGAGAGGAACAGCCTGGATTATGCCAAGTCCAAGCTGGAGGAGCTCTCCAGGTGAGCCAGGCGGCTGCATTTCCTAGCAAATGTATGGGATGTCCTGGGGGCTCCGAGCGGTGCCTTGTGCTCCGATGGTACTGCAGTTCCCGGGATGCTCCCGGGTCTTGGTCCGCTAACACAGTGCGTTGGGAGGGACCTGCAGGAGGCCTGGGGCAAGTGCCACTGAGGCGCCCGCTGCCCCTGCCCTGCTGCAGGATCATGCACGACGAGGTGAGCGAGACGGAGAACATCCGCAAGAACCTGGCCATCGAGCGCATGATCATTGAGGGCTGCGAGATCCTGCTGGACACCAGCCAGACCTTCGTCCGGCAAGGTGACGGCGGGCCCGCCGCCTCGGGAGCCCTGGAGCTGCTGGTCCCTGCAGCTGACGATTTAGTAGCTCCCTGGCTGGTGGCCCATGGGGCTGGGTTGTAGTAGCCCACGTTGTTGATGGTCCATGGGGCTGGGGCTTTGGTAGCCCACGTGGTTTGTGGCCCATGGGGCAGGGGATTTGGTAGCTCCATGGCTGGTGGCCCACGGGGCTGGGGATTTGGTAGCCCACGTGGTTTGTGGCCCATGTGCTCTGGGCTTTGGTAGCCCCCATGGCTCGTGGCCCATGGACCCCAGGCTTGGGCGGCYCATGCGGCTGGCGGTCCGTGGGTCAGGGGCTTTGGCAGCCCCCAGGGCTGCTCCACAGCAGCGTGGCTGCGCGCAGGACGTGGCTGCTCCTCTCCCCAGGGTCGCTCATCCAGGTGCCCATGTCGGAGAAGGGGAAGATCCCGCGGGGGCGGCTGGGCTCGCTCTCGCTGCGCAAGGAGGGCGAGAGGCAGTGCTTCCTCTTCTCCAAGCACCTCATCATCTGCACGCGCGGCTCGGGCGGCAAGCTCCACCTCACCAAGGTGCGGGACGCCTCGTCCTGCGCGGGGACGCCGCGGCGTGCGGTGCCCCGGCGCTGCCGGACCTGCAGCGGGGCCATCCCCGTGGGCCATGGGACCCTGCCCCTGCGGCCCCCGCAGCCCCTCCCCAGGCCCGCGCGCTCCCGGGGGAAGTTCTGCCGTTAATTGAGCAGGAATCTTAGAGAATTTGCTCATTACTGGCATTAAATTACCGGCTTGAAAAATTGCCGTCCGTGGCGAAGAGTCGATAATTACAACAACGGGCTTTGGGGAAATTTAATTTAAAGCTCATATTAAATAATTTATAAACAGATTAGTGGACGGGTTATCCAAGGGAAACRGCAATATCCCGGCTTTTCCACCCATGAGAGCAACAGAGCCCTCGCGGGCAGCCRCCCCTTCCCGCGCCCGGGAATGAGAGCTGGTGTGGGAAGGGGAGCAGGCGCGGGAACAGRAGCAGGGGTGGGAAGGGGTTCCTGCGGGAGCTGGGGGACTGCAGCCTTCCTCCTCCTCCTCCTCCTCGGTGCATCGGTGCGTGGTGCTGCGTGGCTGGGGCTGCTCCTTCTGCTGCYGTGACCCCGCTCCCGTCCCGCAGAACGGCGTCATCTCCCTCATCGACTGCACGCTCGTGGAGGAGCAGGAGAGCACCGACGAGGACGGTAGGCGCCGCGGGGACGGTGCCGCGGGCACGGTGCCGTGGGGACTGTGTCCTGCGGCCACACGGTGCTGCGCGGCCRGGGGCCGATGCTGCAAACGCAGCAGTGAATCTGCAGGACCCAGGGTGGTGCTGGCTGCTGGGTTCAGTGAATCCATCTGGGCGAGGGAAACGTCCGTGTCGGCCAGCGCTGCTGCTCTACGGCCCCCGCTGCAGCGCGGCGGCTTCCCGGGCTCCGGCCTCCTTCGAAGCGCGAGCCGCTGGCTGCGGCGGTGGCAGAGCCCTTTCCCGCAGCCGCCCTGTCCCCAGCAGCCCCGCGGCGCCTTTCGGGGGGATCCTGCTCTGCGGAATCCCTCTGCTCATCTTCTCTCTTCCAAAGCAAAAGCATCTGGGCAGGACATCGACCATCTGGACTTCAAAATTGTGGTGGAGCCAAAAGATTCCTCCTCCTTCACCGTCATCCTGGTGGCGTCGTCGAGGCAGGAGAAGGCTGCGTGGACCAGCGACATCAGCCAGGTAGGACAGACAGATGGGCGGATGGATGGATGGATGGATGGATGGATGGATGGATGGATGGATGGATTGAGGGAGGGATGGAGTGACCTGGGGTGAGCAGCTACTGCGGGGTGCCTTGTGCCTCTGAAAAAGATTATATATAAAAATATGTATATATATATAATATAGCAAAGGTGTAAATGGTCGCCCATGGGGTGCAAGCTCCTGCCCGCTGGGCTGGGCAMGCTGCAGGGCCCAAGCGGGATGCTCTGGCTGGAGAGCAGGAGCAGCTCCCGAYACCAACGGCAGCACCGAGCCGAGCGTCACCATCCTGTCCTGCCCTGTCCTGCCCTGCCCTGCCCGTGGGAGCGGGATTGGGAGTGGGGCCATCCCTGCACACGGCCTTCCCCCCGACCCCCATGCCCTTGCACCTTGCAGTGCGTGGACAACATCCGCTGCAATGGCCTCATGATGAACGCCTTCGAGGAGAACTCCAAGGTCACCGTCCCACAGATGATCAAGTGAGTGCTCCCAGTTCCCTGCTCCCAGTTCCCTGCTCCCGGGCTGGCTCTGCCCCTGTGCTCTATCCCAGCCCAGCCCCAGGCAGCTCCCACGGGCACCGTATCCATCCCCAGATGTTGCTGCAGTGGCGGCCGCTGGCTCTGTGCGGAGGGGCCGGGGGGTCCTGGCTGCGCGGGAGCACCCRCCGTGCCCTGGCTCCAGGCTGGAACCTGGTGTCTCGTTTCTCTGCAGGTCTGATGCCAGCCTGTATTGTGATGATGTTGACATTAGGTTCAGTAAAACGATGAATTCCTGCAAGGTCCTGCAGATCCGCTACGCCAGCGTGGAGCGGCTCCTGGAGAGGCTCACGGACCTGCGCTTCCTCAGCATCGACTTTCTGAACACGTTCCTGCACTCGTACCGCGTCTTCACCACGGCCCTCGTCGTCCTCGACAAGCTCATCACCATCTACAAGAAGCCGATCAGCGCCATCCCCGCACGGTGAGGGGTGGGAGCCGCTGCTCCGCTCGGCTCCGTGCCAGCCCCCGGCTTTCCTGCGCGGTGCTCCCCGGCRCGCTGCGGCACGCACTGGTGCCCAGGCTGCCCGGGGAGCCGGAGCCGCCGGTGCCGCCGGCCCGGGCGCAGCAGCCGCTCATCCGTGCGCTTCCCGCCTCGGCCAGGTCCCTGGAGCTGCTCTTCGCCAGCAGCCAGAGCAGCAAGCTGCTCTACGGCGAGCCGCCCAAGTCGCCCCGGGCCAACCGCAAGTTCTCGTCGCCGCCGCCGCTCTCCATCTCCAAGTCGTCGTCGCCCAGCAGGAGGAGGAAGCTCTCCCTCAACATCCCCATCATCACGGGCGGGAAGGCGCTGGACCTGGCCGCGCTCGGCTGCTCCTCCAACGGCTACGCAGGCGTCTACTCCTCCATGGCGCCCTTCAGCAAGACCACGCTGGACATAAACAAGCTCTACGTGGCCAGCAGCTTCCCCAACAAGATCGCCGACGAGGGCGACGCGGCCGCGGAGAAGCCGGAGGAGGCGCTCGGCAGCAAGACGGGTAAGGGACGCGGCGGGTGGCGCGCGGTGACAGGGAGCGCGTGGGGTCTGGGGACCCCCGTGGTGGGGAGTACGTGGGATCTGGGGAGGTGTGCAATGCGGGAGCATACAGGGTCTGGGGAGCTGCGTGGTGGGGAACGCATGGGGTCTGGGGACCCGCGTGATGGGGAGCGTGTGGGATCTGGGGACCCATGTGGTGGGGAGCACATGGGATCTGGAACCTGCGCAGTGGGGAGCGTGCAGGGTCTGGGGACCTGTGCAAAGGGGAAGATGTGGGGTCTGGGGACCCGTGTGACAGGGAACATGCGGGATCGGGGACCTGCACAATGGGGAGCACACAGCAGGGTGGTGCTCCCAGTGCCGTGTCTCTGCTGGGCTCGGCCCCGGGCCCGGAGCAGGCTGCRCTCCTGGCGCTGGGAAGCGGGCAGAGCTGCCCCCTCGCTGAAACATGCCCSTCTCCACTGGAGCCTGGCAGTCGTCCGTGTTCCCGGCAGGCTCCGACGTGTCCGTTAGGGAAGAGTCCGACACCGACCCAAACCAGAGTGATGAAGCGGAAGCCGAAAGCTCCCCAACGAAATCTCCGACTACCCCCAAGTCCGTCAAGTGCAAAAATTCCTCAGGTACCCGCGTACTTTGCCCCGTGCGCCCTGGAGGGGACGAGGTGGCTGCGGCATGTCCCTGGGGGGCACTTTGCAGAGCTGCTCTGCAGGTGCTGCTGCCGCGCCGTGTTGCCCGGAGCACGGCGGAGCGGTACAGGGCAGGAGGCACCCCGAGCAGCCCTGGTGCAGAGCCCCGGGGCCATCATCGTGCGGCGCATGGGGTCAATCCCTGCCGGCTCCGTGCGAGGGGCGGCGCTGACGCCCCTGCCGCCCCTTGCAGACTTCTCGYTGTTCTCCTACAACAACGGCGTGGTGGTGACGTCCTGCCGGGAGCTCGAGGGCGGCCGCAGTGCCCTGTCGGCCGCGTCCGCCTTCGCCATCGCCACGGCGGGCGCCAACGAGGGCACCCCGGCCAAGGAGAAGTACCGGCGCATGTCGCTGGCCAGCGCAGGTGGGGCAGCACGTCCCCGCGTCCCCGGGGCTCCCGCTGCCCCCGCGGGGCTCTGGCGCCGCACTGCGACCCGCCTCCCTTGCAGGCTTCCCGAGCGACCAGCGCAACGGGGACAAGGAGTTCGTGATACGCAGGGCGGCCACCAACCGCGTCCTCAACGTGCTGCGCCACTGGGTCTCCAAGCACTCGCAGGTGAGCGCCGGAGCCGCCACGTGCCCGGCTGTGCTCCCGGCAGCTCGGCGGGGCTCCGGCCCCGAGGACAAGCGGAGGGGACGCTGCGTGTGTGCAGCCAGTCAACGAGCAGGCTGGCGCCTTCCCGCAGCCGCGTGCACGGGCACTGGGCGATGCATCGCGTCGGGTTTTAATGCCCGGCAGYGGCAGTGAACCCCATGGGAATTGCYTTGCCCGCCTTGCAGGACTTTGAAAGCAACGAGGAGCTGAAGTTCCGYGTGATCGGCTTCCTGGAGGAGGTCATCCACGACCCCGAGCTGCTCACGCAGGAGCGCAAGGCGGCCGCCAACATCATMAGGTGGAGCTGCTGGTGCCGCGCGCCCGAGCACCACGACAGCCCTCGCGCCGGGTGGGAGCGGGTGCCGACCCTCTCGGAGGGCTTTGGAGCTGCTGGGGTCWGTGGCTCGGGAGCAGGTGCCCACGGTGCCGCGCGTGCCCCTCACCGTGGCGTCGGGGCGGTGCACACCAGGTGTTTTTCTCTCTGCGGTTCGTGGTGCTTCTCCACCCCGGAGCGCCCGGGCAGGGGTGAGCCCGCGGTGGTGGCAGCCCCACAGGCTGCAGCCCCCAGCCAGGGCAGCTCCCTTTTCCTGCCACAGGACCCTGACGCAGGAGGACCCCGGGGACAACCAGATCTCCCTGGAGGAGGTGCTGCACATGGCAAGTGGTGCTTCCTGCTCYGCGGGGCGCGCGGGACGGAGAGGGGCCGGCGCCGCTGGGCGCCCTGGCGCTTCACGGAGGGCTGCTGCTGTTGGGACCCTGGCTTTGCTTTTATTCCTATGACGTGGGAATAAATGAGGAAGCAAAAGCCCTGGCCCTGCTCCTGGCCCCCAACATGCCATGYCCCTCAGGCGGAGGGCATCAGAGCTGAGCCCTTCGAGAACCACTCCGCACTGGAAATCGCTGAGCAGCTCACACTGCTCGACCACCTGGTCTTCAAGAAGATCCCCTACGAGTGAGTCCTGTGATCCCGTGATCCCGCCATCCCGCTGACCCCGGTGGCTGCCGAGCTGCTCCCGGTGCTGTGAAGCCTCTGGGAATGAACACGGCCAAATGCTGTCACTTGCAGGGAGTTCTTTGGGCAAGGCTGGATGAAGCTGGAGAAGAACGAGAGGACCCCATACATCATGAAGAACACCAAGCACTTCAATGACGTAAGGCTCTGGGCTTGGGCAGCGCGTCCTGTGCTCGGTGGCTCCGTGCTTTCGGGAACGTGCTGGGCAGCTGGACGCGCTCTTTCCCAGGCCCTGCAGCATGGGGAATGATCTGTGTTAGGGAATGATCTGTGTTAGGGAAGATCTGTGGGTGGAAGGCGAGAGCTGGGGCAATTCCCGGGGACAGCGGCCGTGCTCTGTCCCCAGGTCAGCAACTTGATAGCGTCGGAGATCCTGCGCAACGAGGAGATCAACGCGCGGGTGAGCGCCATAGAGAAGTGGGTGGCGGTGGCGGACATCTGCCGGTGCCTGCACAACTACAACGCYGTGCTGGAGATCACCTCCTCGCTCAACCGCAGCGCCATCTTCCGCCTCAAGAAGACCTGGCTCAAGGTCTCCAAGCAGGTGGGCGCCGCGGCCGCCCGGCCCGGAGCGGCGCAGGGCTGCGCAGCGCGTTGGGCTGCTCCGCGCCGCGCCGAGGGGCCGCCCGCTCGCCCCGGCAGCGCCGCTCGCCTCTTGCAGACCAAGGCGCTGATCGACAAGCTGCAGAAGCTGGTGTCCTCCGAGGGCCGCTTCAAGAACCTCAGGGAGGCGCTGAAGAAGTACGTGGGGCCGCGGGCAGGGGCTGCGGGGATGGAGTGCGTGGGCAACGCGCCYGGGACCCCGTGCATGGCCCGGGATACCGGCCCTGCGCCGGCCGGTCCCTGCTGCAGACCCATGGGTTCCGAGGCAGTGCCAAGGYGGGAGGCGCTCCTTGGAGTGGGGCYGTGCCCGCTTCCCTCTGGAGCTCCCCAGTTTCGAGGGGAGCTGCGGGGCCGTCTCGGCTGGCTTGGGTGGCCAGCGGGGAGGTGACCTCATGAGYGGCTCTGGGCTGAGCTTCCCCGCCGAGGATCCCGAGCGGATGGCCGGGCTGCAGAGTCGCTCCGCGCCAGGGACTCGGGCTTGCTGAGGCTTCCCGGCCCCATGCCCAAACTGCAGCTCCCGGCCCTGAGCCACCGGCCTCCCCTGCCAGCCCCAGGCCAGCCAGAGCAATAACCCTGCCCTCCATCCCTCCCTCCATCCCTCCCTTCATCCATCCCTCCATCCATCCGTCCACCCGCCGCCCTGCAGCTGCGACCCTCCCTGCGTGCCCTACCTGGGAATGTACCTGACCGACCTGGCCTTCATAGAGGAGGGGACGCCCAACTACACCGAGGACGGGCTGGTGAACTTCTCCAAGATGAGGATGGTGAGCGGGGACGGTGACCCGCGCSCCGGTGTGCGTGGGCAGCGCGGTGGCGGCAGCCGTGCCCTACCGCGTCTCTGCTGTGTCTCCGCGCAGATCTCGCACATCATTAGGGAGATCCGGCAGTTCCAGCAGACCTCCTACAAGATCGAGCACCAGGCTAAGGTAGAGCCCGGGCAGCTGAGGGGATGCGGCTGGCGCCGCTGCCAGGGGACGGGCAGGGGGCTGTGGCCTGCTCCGGGTCCCCGTGCTGGCCAMGTGTCCTGGTGTGCCCGGGGTGCCCCCCTGCACACCCGCGCTCTGGGCCTGCCCGGGAGGGAGRGATGTGCTAGGGATCCCCCCAGGACGCGCTCCCGGTGCGGCAGCTCGGGTCACTCCTGCCCGCGGCCAGGGCCCCGGCTCCGCGTGGCGCTGTGTTGGCGCGAGCGTGCCGCTGACGCCGCGCCGGCCCGCAGGTGACGCAGTACCTGCTGGACCAGTCCTCCGTGATGGACGAGGAGGCGCTGTACGAGGCCTCGCTGCGGATGGAGCCCAAGCTGCCTTCCTGAGCGCGCGGCCGCGCTGCCCGCGCTGCACATCCCGCGTGTCCGCGCCGGCCGCCCCGCGGCGCCTCCACCACCGCTTCTCCGAGACCCCATGTCCCGGCAGCCGCCCCAGACCCAGCGTCCTGGCAGCCGCCCGTGCTGCCTGCGGCCTGGGCTTTGCTGCCCGTGCGGATCCCAGCTCCCGCCAGGACGCTCCGTCTGCCACCCACTGCCCAGGGCCGGCGCTGGGGATGCGTTGGCAGCGCGCGCGTGCCCAGCGCGGAGCATCTTGTCACGCAGCCTGCGGTACCGCCAGTGCGTCCCGTGTCCTCGGCGCCGCTCGCTGTGCTCCGGGCGCAGTATTCCCGCTTGGATGCGGCGCAGGACGGGCCTGCGGGCGCAGCGCCATCGTGATCGCCGCCGCCCCGTGCAGCCGCCGCGTGCTGCCCGCCTCGCCGGAGCTGCCGCGCCGCGCGCAGGGCCACGGAGCCGCCCCGTCCCCTCCTGCTGCATCCCGCTCATGACAAGCTTCTGTTGATATGCTCTGAATCCGTATTCCTTGTGACCACTATTAGTAACATGACGTAGAGGTAGAAAGAAATGACCAAGTGTTTTTATTACATATACTGTAATCCTGTCTAACCACCTTCTAGCAGGAATATAGTAATGTAGTGCTTATTCTGTGAATATTACCATGTATTTTTTACATTGTACAGTATATAAACACAGTTGAACTTTGCAGTGGCAGGCATGCTCCACTCTACCGGACAGAAACCTTTTGCTGTAAGCAATACCTTGTGGTATGAGAATTCTATTTCAAGCCCTAAAATATTTCAACTTACAGCTTGTTTGGAAAAATATTTCCATTTTTGTAAAAATATATGTTTCCTGATTACCTCTTGCTAATAAATCTATTCTATCTCAGGGTGAACAAGGACTCGCAGCATTTTTRTCTGGCGGATCTGTGCAACTGCCAGTGTCAGCTCTGCAGATGCTCTTGCCCGTTGCAGCACCCTTGGGTGCCTGATAAGGCAGCACTGGGGCGCTGCATCTCACTAAGCGGAGGGCAAACACGGAGCCTTTCCCGTGCCCGGTGCAAGCGGGGCACGAAAAAGCGGTGCAAGGGGGGAGGCAGAGGAGGGTGCGCTGCAGCGTGCCCCAAAAAGCTGCTTTCTGGCACATTTCTGCTGCGTGTGCGGCGGCGCGCTACCGCGGCGGCCAGGCCGGGGGCGCGCGCTGCCTTCCTGCGCGCTCCGTGCGCCTTCGCT
>NW_020455488.1:5691355-5707577 GCF_003342845.1 Nothoprocta perdicaria | reverse complement strand
GCCCAAGGTACGGGGGGTGCGTGGCCCGGCCCGGCCCGGCTCGGCCCGCGGCGGCCCGGCCGGCCGGCGCCGCTCACAGCGCGTGTCTCCCCGCAGCGGAGCTGCTCTTCAAGGCCTGGATGCGGCAGGTGAGGCTGCGCGGTGGCACGGGCCGGGACGGGGACGTTCTCCCGCGCGCCCTGCCCGCGGCGCCTCCCGTCCCCGGCTGCGCTGCCCGGCCCCACGGGTGTTTGCACGGGCTCGTGCGCGCGCTGCGCTCGGGTTACGCTCGGGTCACAGCCCGGGTCCCCGGGACGGACACGGGCAGCGCCGGTGCTGGGATGCGTGCATGCGGCCCTCGAACGAGCTCGGGMCTCGCACCCTGCCCTGCACCCGGGCGCCTCGGGCTCCTTGGGGAGCGCCGCTCGGCCCCCTGCCCCTCACCGCCGCCTCCGCCGCCAGCACAACAGGGCCTACGGCCCCGGCGAGTATCACCGCCGGCTGCAGATCTTCGCCGACAACAAGCGGCAGATCGATGAGCACAACGCGGCCAATCACACCTTTCAGAGTAGGAGATGGGGCTTTTCGGTTTGCACTCTGGGGTTTTGGTTTTGTTTTGACTCAGTTCCTCAGTGGGTAAACCCCATTTTTTTCCGTTCCTTTTTTAGTGAGTCTGAACCAATTTTCAGATATGACGTTTGCAGAGTTTAAGAAGAAGTACCTGTGGAGCGAACCGCAGGTGAATCCCTGGCCCCCCTGCGCAGGGGGCTGCGTGCCCATGGACTGCAGGGGCTGCAGCCCGATCCTGAGCGTGCTGGGCTGCGGGAGCACGGGTTGGCACAGGTTCTTAGTGCCGTCCTGGGGCTCTGCGGGGCTGGGGCTACTCGGGGCTGCCCTGCGGCCCCGCCAGGCCGGTCGGTCCCTTCCCCTTGTCGCATCGCAGCCCTCTCCGTGCCGCAGAACTGCTCAGCCACCAAGGGCAACTTCCTGCGCAGCTCCGGCCCCAGCCCCGACACCATCGACTGGAGGAAGAAGGGGAACTTCGTGACGCCCGTGAAGAACCAGGTAGGGCGCTCGCAGTCGGCATGGGAGCCTGGTGGGGCACTGAGCATGGGGCACGCGGCGCTGAGCGCAGTGCTGAGCATGGGGCACGTGGCGCTGAGCACGGGACACGTGGTGCTGAGCATGGGGCACGCGGCGCTGAGCATGGGACACGTCGTGCTGAGCATGGGGCTCACGGTGCTGAGCACAGGACACGTGGTGCTGAGCATGGGGCACGCGGCGCTGAGCGCGGTGCCGAGGGCCGGGCCGCGGCGGGCCCGTCGCGGCTGCCCCGTGCTGGCCGGCTGGGTGCTCGCTGCGCTGCACCTTGCCCTGCAGCGCTGCACTCCAATGCAGGGGCCCTGCGGGAGCTGCTGGACCTTCTCCACCACGGGCTGCCTGGAGTCGGCGATCGCCATAGCCACCGGGAAGCTGCTCTCCCTGGTAAGGGTCCCCCCGCGCCGGACACGTCGGCGCCGCGGGAGCAGCCGCTGCAGAGCCCATTCCTGAAAAGCGCGTGTCGCAATGCCGGCGGCCTTGCACAAGCTCCCGTGTTCCCGAGGAGCCAGAAAGGGAGCGGCCGTGTGCGAGACCTGCCCAAACAGCTGCCGTTTGGGTCCAAGTGTTGAAAATAGACGTTGACCCTTTGCCCCGGCCTGCTTGCGTGGGCGCGCGGGGAGCTCGCGCGACGAGTGCAGYCTCCTCTGCCCTGCCCTCGGGATCCGCTTGGCGCCGGGATCCCGGATCCCAGATCCCGCAAGGGGTTGTGCTTGCAGGGAAAGGCAGCACCGTGGTGGTGCACGTCCCGTGCTCGGTGTGCGGGTCTCGCCCCGCACTCACCAGCCCTCTCCCGCAGGCGGAACAGCAGCTGGTCGACTGCGCGCAGGCTTTCAACAACCACGGCTGCAGCGGGTAAGGAGCGCCGGGGGCAAATCCAGACATAACAGGTGGTGCTGCACCAGTGACAGCCTTTCCCGGGACCTCGTGCCGCGATCCTTCCAGAGCCTGGAAGGATGTTGATTTCCTCTCAGCTGAGGAGTGTCAGGGGAAACAGGTTTTTGTGGATTTTCTGTTTGGTCCTGTTAGTTTTGATTTCAGCCTCCTAGAGGCTGTTACGTTTCACTAAAGCTCCAAGATTTCCTGGCCCCTGTTGTTCCTTTTGTTTATTACACTTTTTTTTTCCCGATAGTCACTTTATTGCAGTATCTTCTGATTCTGCAGCGCTGGGTAGGCCCTGTTAGTCCTTAACACTCCCAAGAAAAGCAGGGGAAGCGCTATGAGTTTCTCTCCTCACGCACCATGCCGGTCCCGTGGTGCTTTGGCAGCCACCCTGGCTTCCCCTTGGGCACGTGGCTGCTAGGAGGAGGGCGAAGCTGGGGAAGGGCGCGGGTTTGCGGGGCGGCGCGGGCCGCTGAGCGCGCGTGCCGCTCCGCAGGGGCCTGCCCAGCCAAGCCTTCGAGTACATCCGCTACAACAAGGGGCTCATGGCGGAGGACGCCTACCCGTACCGGGCCAAGGTAGTGCCGGCCGCGGGGCGCGGGGCCGGGGCGCGGGCGCCGCTCAGCCGCTCTCCGGCCTTGCGCAGAACGGCACCTGCAGGTTCCAGCCCCACGAGGCCGTCGCTTTCGTCAAGGACGTTGTCAACATCACGCAGGTGAGTGCCCGGGCCGCGGGGCTGGTCCTGGCCACAGGGCTGGCACGGCACTGGGCTCAGCCTTGGCTGAGGTTGCAGCCCGACGGCTCTTGCACAGCCGCAGCATCGGCGCTTTGCCCCTTTCTCATGCGCTCGCGTGGTGCTTGGTGCCCGGAGGTTGCTGCAGGGTGGGCRCTGCTGCCCTCAGCACTGTCGTCCYGCGTTCCTGCTGCGAGGAGCAGGGGCTGCCCTTCCTGCCGCTCGCCGTCCTGCCGGCGTGCAGCTCTACCCATGCYGAGCAGCGGAGCAGCAACGCTCCCGCTTTTCTCTGCCCTTTAGAAAGATCTTGGTCCTCCAAGGTCTGTGGGGCGCAGCTGTGTCCTTGCGTGCAAGCAGAAGCCTGCATTAGCCGTCCCCGCCGTGCTGGCCACTYCCTGGGCGCTGCGTGCGGCTCCCAGCGGGACGGGGAGATACATGGCCCTCTTGGGGTGCTCTCCTTGCAGTACGATGAGGCGGGCATGGTCGAGGCCGTGGGGAAGCACAACCCGGTGAGCTTTGCCTTTGAGGTGACGAGCAACTTCATGCACTACAGGACAGGAGTCTACTCAAAGTGAGTGTGAACCTGGCAGGGGGTGCAGTGCAGGCCCGCGCTCACTGGCACCTCCGATAGATTKATATAAAAGCATATCAGTTAATGCTCAACTTGGTTCCATGAACCAACTATTAAGAGATTCTATTAACAGAATTATTTAGAGCTCGTGCTCTAGCTTCAAATACAACCATAGTTACTTTTTAGGGAGAAAACAGAGCAGTGTATGCTCTTCTTGGCATCTCTCTGGTTGCCACAATTAAAAGTTGAGATTATCCATTACACAATCAGAGTRTTGTCAGAAATGCTCGCTAATGCATAGTCAATTATAGGCTGGCTTTCACGTGATAATTGGGCATTGTTTTTCCGTCTGTCTGCAGCCCCAAGTGCGAGCACACCCCTGACAAGGTGAACCATGCCGTGCTGGCYGTGGGCTACGGAGAAGAGAACGGGACTCCTTACTGGATCGTCAAGAACTCGTGGGGCCCGTTCTGGGGCATGGAGGGGTGAGCAGCGCCCCAGCTGCTCCGCCTCGCTGATCACTCGCGAGCGTGGCGCGGGGCCGGCCGCTGCCGTGCGGTTGTTCCTCGCGCTGGYGTGAGAGGATGTGCATGCACACGGTGGCGGCACCGCGTCGTGCCCGCGGTTCCRCCGTGCGAGGCGCGGGGCCCGCGAGCTCAGACGCGTTTGCTTCGTGTGTAGGTACTTCCTCATCGAACGAGGCAAGAACATGTGCGGGCTCGCCGCCTGCGCGTCTTACCCGATTCCTCAGGTGTAAGAGGGAGCGCCGGCCGAGGAGAACGGGAGCAATCCCTTGCGTGTCCGTTTCTAAATGCTGAAATAAAGTGCGGGAGAACAAGAACGAGCAGAGCCTTTGGGACTCGCTCCRCGCAGGTAGGTGCCTTCGCCTGCACGAGGCTCCTTTGGCAGGCGTGTGTCCTGGCTCGCGTTCCCAGCCCGGAGCGGCCCCGGCCTCCYGCTCCCGCCATGCCCTGGAAGGGCATCCCGCGGGATGGGGACGAGAACGGGGCTGCGCGCGGCGCTGGAGCACCCGGACCACGCGGCACCGAGCACTTCCCATGGGCTTCGTGTTAGGGTCCTGCAGCAGCCGCATCCACCCCGCTCCCGGGGCCGCCCTGCCCGCTCACCACACCTAACCTGCCGGGATTTCCCCTGATTTGTCTAAATACAATCCCTTCGTCACGACAACTGCTAACAAAAGTGCCGTGAATTACAAGTTTTATCTATTTTCAATAAGTCTGTTTTAGCATTGTTGTAAGAGAAAGATGTATTTTAATGAAAACATTGAGGAAACGTGTGATTTTTCCTTTACAAATCCACATTAGGGTGCGAGCTCTGGTACTCGGTTTAAACCCCACGCCTYGGGAAGCAGCCGTGGGGCGGGAGGAGAGGGAGGAATTCCGGTTCCGTACACCATCCCGTTAAAGAGCCGCTGCTGCGGGATCTGTGCGCTGCTGGGTGTGCCTGCAGTAAAACAAGAACCAGCCGCCCGGGCCCGCAGCCCTCGTTCCTGGGCCGTGCAGCRGCACCACGGCGGCCCTGGTTTAAGGCGGGCGGGTCGGAGGGGCTSCCGGCGCCGCTCCGAGGGCGCTGCCCTCGGGAAATGGCGGCGCCCACTGCACGGCGCCGCGGATGGCGGCCGCCATTTTGTGAAGAGAGGCACGGGAAGCGGAAGCGCGGCGCGGCCGCCAGCCAATGGGGAGGCGCGGCGGGTTGGCGCGAACGTGAAGGCGGCGGCGGCGCCGGCGCGCGTGGGGCCTGAGGCGGCGGCGGGGACGGCCGGGGCGGCGGCGGCCCGCAGCCCCCGGCCGCGCCATGGCCGCCGTGCCGCAGAACAACCTGCGCGAGCAGCTGCGGCTCCACTCGGCGCGCGGCGGCCTGCACGCGCCGCCCGCCGCGCGGCACCGACCCGCGTGAGTGTCCCCGGCGCCGAGGCAGCCCCCGGGAAGGCGCCGCGCTTCTCGCGGAAGAGGGGCCGCTCCGGCCCCGGCCATGGTTCTATCCTGGGCGCGCTCCGGTTCTTGGGTCCTGGCCCTGCTCCCAGCCTCTTTTAGACCCTAGTCCTGCTCTGCTCCTTGGCCTTGCCTTTGCCTTGGTCCCTGGTCTTGACTCGGCCCGGTGCCTGTCCCAGGCCCTGGCCCCATTCCCTTCCTGCGCCCTGCTTTGGTCCCTGGCTCTAGTTCTGTCCATGGCCTAAGTCCCATCCTGGTCTCTTGCTCTGGGCCTGACTCGTGCCCCCTCTCAAGCCCTGGCCTGGTCCATTCCTGCTCCCTGGTCCAATCTGCTTCGTGCTCCCTCTTCTGGTCCCATGCTCAAGCTCCGGTCCCGAACCTGTGTCCCGGGCCTGGCCTTGTCCTGTCCTTCTCCCTGGCTCCGGTTCTGGTGCAGTGCTGGTCCTTGTGCTGGTCCGGTCCCATTGCTGTTGTGCTATCCAGTGATCCCGCTCTGCAGCATGTGGACCTCCCTGCCGTGGTGCTGCTGTCCCGCCTGGTCACAGGGCTTGGGGTTTTCCCTGAAAAGTGCATTTAAAAGCATTTAAAAGTCTCCGAGGAGCCCAGAGATGCTCGAAAAACTAACAGAATGATCTCCCTTTTGCAGAGGGTTCACGTTCAAGAAAAGACCCTTGCTGGCCAGTGCCCCGCCGGGAGACTGCCTCAGTGTGCCRAGCGCCTCCGCGCTGAAGGACAAGGACGTCAACACGTCGCTGACCAAACCCTTCTCGTGCCCCACTGCCTCCAAGGACAAGAAAACAAACATCCAGGACTTCTTTCCCCCGGCGCCCAGCAGGCAGGAGCCGAAGCCGCCCTGCGCAAGCCAGGAACCCGCGGGCTCCCCAGAGGGTCCCCAGCGAGTCCTGAACGACGTCGCCGCGCGCGAAGGGCGGCCCGGCCGCACGCACCGCGCTGCCCCCCCGCGCCCGGCCGACTCCGTTCTTACCGTAGAAGATGAATGGGATGACATAGATGACTTTGATTTGTCGGGGATTGATAAGAAGTATTCCAGGCCGATTTTATCCCCCAAAGGTCAGGCAAGCAGCAAGACTCCCCAGAGATGGTGTTCCTCTGTGAACAAGCTACCGAGCTCACCCGGCACCATGACGAGCAGCACGGCGCCCGTGAGCACCTGCGAGCCCAACAGGGCATCTCTYGAGGATGAGCAGTGCTCGTCACAGGGGTCCTTGATTTGTCTTGGGGATGAGGTTCCCTGCGACGCTGGCAGGACTGCAGGGGAGGATCCCCTGGAGAATTTACCCATAGAAGTGATCTCACATGAGGAAGAGGCTTGTGCAGGTAATGACTTACTTTAATGTGTTGAACTAGGGAAAAACACACTTGTGTTTCCTCACTGAGGACTTAATTTTTTAGAAATGAAATCTCTTAATGAAATCAGAGAGAGMTGTGCTTTTGCATCCAGATGTTCCAGTGAACACGGCTGCTGAAGGGCAGCAGCTCGTGCTACAGCTCTTGCCCCGTGCGGAGGTGCCTGCAGTAGTGGTGTTCCGAAGTGGTAATCCCTAGGGATGTAGTGCATCTGCATCAGGGAAGAAGGGCATTCGTATAATTCATGTAAATGGGACCTAACATCATCTTGYTCCTGTAATCATAAGAAATACTAAAAATGACTATGACTGAAAAGTTCAAAAACAGAGTGCTCTCTTTGCAGCTGTTTTTCACTTAACAGGTAAAACATGCAAAATAGAAAAGCTAAGTTTTTGAAACTTCTCATCGTTACTTGTGTTAGCCTGTGTTTGAAATTTAAAGAAGCTATTTTTTTCCTGTTTTTATGTGGAAAAGTAATTATGTAAATTTTACCCTTAGAGGGTTTGGTACTTATTTACTTATTAAGAACTTACTTATTTGGGTTTTGGGTTTTTTTTTTTTTTTTTTGAAGGGAGAGAAAAGGGGAACAGTAAGTACACCACGTCCTCCAGATTTTAAAAATAAGAATAGAAATATAGAATAAGAATAATATATGGGTATATTTTTTCTACTGTTTAGTTGCATTCTGTTTATATCAGAACGAGTTCGCAGTGTTAACAGCAATGCTAATACGCTTTTTCAGCTGCTGTTGTTGCAAACAAGACTGATGGGAACCAGAAGCTGAGCGGCGGTGAGGGGAGCAGCCAAGCAGAGCTGGACAAYGCCGAGGACGACGAGCTGCTCGCCAGCCTGGAGCTTGAAGAGGATGATTTCTGCGACGTCGTCCCGCCCTCCCCGGAGGAGGAGCTGCCTTCCTTCTCACCTTCCGTAAAAAACGTTAGGTAAAAGGAGGTTCACTGGTAAAACTGATGGAATGATTGAAAATTGGAATGATTGAAATCCCCCCACCAAAACAGACATAAGAACTAGTGCTTGGTGAAAAATTACTGTTTGAATTGGTAGTCTTAACTGTTGTTTTTCCAGTTAGCAGCTGCTGTTACTCTATTATAAAATAGTTTTTTTCCTCCAAACTGCTAATGTTTAAGGTAACTGTTTCTTCTGAAGCAAAAGTAATTTTTTCTTATTAGCAGGGGAAAAATATTTAATGAAACAAATCTCTACAAGCTGGCATGCAGGAATGAGTGACTGCTCAGCTGCTTACTTGGATTTTAACTGCCTTTGAGAAACTTGYTTGTTGATTTAGTGTACACACCTTAAATGCTGTTGTTCTAAGAGATAAACATCTCTTATGGAAATGTTTTGATTTATAGATACCCTTGTGTTAATGAGTTTTTATTTTAATATTAGCAATATTTTCCAAGATTTTCCTACTGGTGGAAGATCAACAGCTTCTTATTTTGAGCCTGAGAAGAGTCCCACGAAGCAGCCCGTTGCTGAAACTAGAACGGAAGATGCAGGTAGCTGAAACATTTTGAAGTTTTATGTCTGATTATGTGCTGTCTGGTTCAGATTCTTGGATTGTCAGGACCATAGATATGTAGCAGACTTTCCTTTCAGACCTTAAAAGCGTGGACGTGCCAAGTAGTTTCGGAAGTCACCTGTGACACAAAGAAATTGCACTCTTAAGTTAGAGCTTTTTAGTTTTCTATTTGATTTCTGCAGGGCACTGACTTTGGGAAATACAGAACTAAAATGTACCTGAATTGGACTTGCAAAAGAAAAAGTTACTAAATGTAGGCTTGAAACATGGTTTTAAAACTGCAAATTCAGACTTTTCTTTCAGTTATGCTGAAGATGTACTCTTCTATGGGATTATTTAAGTATATGTGATTTAAAATTTGTGTCTATGATTGCATAAAGTAGTGTTAAGAAGAATGCATGTAATAATACTGAAAATCAAGTTAGACAAGTTTAATTTCTTCTATACTTTAGTGTGCACATAGCAAGTTTTTGATTGATATCATCTTATTACTGTGTTCTGATAACAGCTGGGAGTACTGTGTGCTGAAATATCCTGCATTTTACAGATAAAAGCTTGTATTTGGAACAGCAGCTTTACAGCGTCATGGATGATATCTGTAAACTGGTAGAAGCCATTCCAATTCATGAGCTCCAGCATCTGTCCTGTGCAAAAGAACTTCTTCAGCAGAGAGACCTCAGGTAGGTGTGAATAACCAGCCTTGGTCTTTCCAYGCTTTGTGCGCAGGTGTCTGCTGTGCTGGGAAGGAGGCACAGAGACTGCTCGTAGGCTCAAAATTACTCACCAAGTGAGGTTTTAGGGGGGGGAAAAATCTCAAAATGTGCTGAAGGTGTTAAGAGCTTTTGAATTCTGCTAAGAGACGAAGAACTCAATTCTGAGGCATGGATGGTCCTGAATCTTCTTTCTGGAAGGTAGCCCCAGATGCTTCCAAAGAAACAGCAGCAAGGTGTAATCTGTTCTGCATTCTGGGCTCCTCCTGATTCCTTGCAACCTGAGGGATTAATTTATTACTCCTTCTGAGGCTTATTATCACTGATTATAGTGATTATTTCTACTCCTAATATCCCTATAATGTCACTTCTCAGTTTGAATATTGCTATTGCAGTCTGCTGCTTTAGCTTCTTATAGTCTAATGACACAGAACACAGAGGAAGTATTAAGATTTGGGATTTTGTTTTGTGTCTTTATTAGACCAGGATCATAGGCTTTTACTAAACACAGCTGATAAAATTGACTTAGTCTGTATCCTGTTATTACAGTAGTCAACCGTAGTCTTTAGAGAGCACATAAAAACATCATTTAGTTCTTGCCTTTTGAATTTTTTAAGTTTTGTGCCTTTAAAAACTTTGTCATACTTCACCTTGCCTGCATTAATTCTTTACTATTAGAGTTTCTTATATTTTAATATCTGGTGTGGGTATATTTAATATATTTTTAATTTTTTAATTCTTTTGGTCAGTTAAATTCTGGTATTACTCTCTGTTCTCTGTATATTTTTTTTAAGTAATTTTGAAAATAAAATTGCAGAAAATAGAACCTAATGGTCAATTGCTAATATTTTGAAGACGAAAAGAATATATGCTGTAAAACTTGGTTTATCGTTGCTTATGACTGTGACATAATTGTTTTCCCGTTTTCTTCCCTTTCTCTCCCTCTCAGGAGAAAGTTATTAGCTGATTCTATCAAGCTGAACAGAAGTGGCCTAAACACCGTTTTGACTAGAACACGGAAGCCACGTGTGGGACAGGGCCCTGCTGCAGATCCCAAYGCTGCTGTTTGTTCTAGCACTAACCGTAGTTTCAGTTCTGTTGGAAACTCGCCAAAATCCACAAAGCCTCCAGCTRTGTTTTCTGGGCCTGTTAATTCAAGCAACTTTTCTACAAAAATAAATGGAATATCTGATAGCTTGGATACCCCTTATGCTTCCAAGCCATCTGTTTTGGAAATCACCTGCCCTGGAACTACAGAACTCTCCTCGTGCAAGACAAATATCAAAGAAAGGACGTGGTGCAGCCTTGACTCCGAGGCGTCTTTCAGCAGTAGCTGGTGTGAGAAACCAGGGGTGAGAAACACCACGAACTGGCGGCTGCCCGAGGGGCCCGTCACGAGCACAGCTGTGAAAGCGCAGGGCAAAGCACCCGGCATCAGCGCGGGACACCACTTGGATGCCAGGGATACAGACTTTGATCTCGACCATTTTGATATCGATGATTTGGATGAGAGTTGGGAGAATCCGGTGAATGTTTCGGCACCTGAGAAGCCATCTGCACCGTTGTACCAGCCGGTGAGGGAAGGGCCGCCTGCCAAGTCGCTGCTCTCAAAGATCATTTCAGCAGCCAAAGGATCTGCTCTGGTATCAAACTCTATTGCTCCAAAATCAAGCTTCTTGATGGCAGCTAAAAGCTCTTCAGGTAAATGATGCTAACTAGGATTACTGTCATACTCCTTATTAGTTTATTTTAAAAAGCTAATTAATTTGTTTCTAGGGAACACCAATGCGTTTTGTGTGTGTGGAACTTTCTCTTGGTGCCTCTTGACAAAGTCTTCATTGTGGCGTGATCCTTGTCTGAGATACGTCGAACTTCTCCAATGTTTGCTTGCCACAGAGGCTCTAGGCYCCTAGGAAACTGATGGTTTGGGAACTAGTTTTCTGTGTTTTTAGTCAAACAATAGTGCTGCAGTTGTTAGTTCAATGCTGTGCAATGTTTTCTTCCTGTTCATGCAAAATGTTGAGGAAGGGACTCCTGTTGGAACAAACCTAGTCCTGCTGGTAGGCAGGTACAGGTCAGCATTTCCTGTGGCTGACACAGGAGCAGGACAGGGAAACACAGCCAGGTTCCAGCTCCCTTTGAGGTAGCTTTGAGGGATGTACTGTAAGGGGGGCACTGCAACTCGATATTGTAACTTCAAGTGAACTTTCTTTGTCTCCTAGATCCACTTGTTAATAATCCAGCGCTAGAGCGTTTCAGGGGTGTCAAGTTTTCCCATTCTGAAGAAATGATGAATATATTTCACAGGAAGTTTGGCTTGCACTATTTCCGGACAAACCAGCTGGAGGCCGTCAATGCCGCGCTGCTGGGCGAGGATTGTTTCATCTTGATGCCCACCGGTAGGTACCYGCGGACCCGCGGGGTCTCCAGGCTGGCGCTCGCTGCACAAGAAGGGGCCGAAACGCCCTTGGTGCGGCCCACAAGAAGCCTTTTCTCTCTCAGTGCCGTTGGGGAGGTAGTTTTGTTGCCTTGCTTGAATTTGGTGCGTGCAAGACTTGTGGGGTTTGGTATGCACCACGGCATTGGGAATGAAGGGGATTTTATCCATGCCTTCCGTAGTGCTTCACTTGATAACTCTTCTGTAGCCTGCACATATCATGATAAGCTTTTATGAATAACTGTTTTTAATGTTCCTGAAAGTGCTTTGAAATGCAAACTAATAAATAGGGCTCCTGATTTCCACTGCCCCTCCATCCATGCCCTCTCTCCCTTGCATATTAACGTGTGTTGTGTTCTGTCTAACTGTACAGGTGGAGGTAAGAGCTTGTGCTACCAGTTACCAGCCTGTGTCTCTCCTGGAGTCACAATTGTCATCTCTCCGTTGAGGTCACTGATAATCGATCAAGTTCAGAAGCTGAAGACTTTAGATGTAAGTTCAAACAGCTCATTTAATCACTGAAATTTTACGCTGAATCTTATGCCCCTTGAATATGAAATATGTATTAAAAAAAAGAGGGCTATTAAAGTTATCTAGGAAGATCTAAATTAGACRATCTAGAAATTATTGATGGTTTGACTGCTAATTTTCTGATATGTATTCGTTGTTGGAGTTTTCAAACACAGTTGCCTCATTCTTAGCTTCTGGAAAAATAGCACACGTTGTAGCCATAAAAGTTAGTTAAACTCGCTCTGAGACTCCTGGGAATTGGCRTGTTCTGCAGGAATTCCCTCCGTGGAGCTGTAGCTCCCTCTTGCAAGTGACATGAGATACCAACAGGCAGAACTGTCTATGTTCTTGTGGGTGTTGTATTCACAGGCCTGGTCTTAGGCCAGTGTCTAATTCCTTTGTTACTATTCAGCATGAATAGTAAGTTGTACTTTAAGTTTTAAATGTTAACTGTCTGCTCCGAGTTACCCTCAATAGCAGCGCTCACATAGAAACAGCAATACTGTGTCAGAAGAGATTGGAGGTATTTATYGTGGTGCTGTGCTTCCTGCAAGTTTGGCTCTTACCCTAAAATCTGCTTGCTGTCTGCATTCAATCCTAGTCCTGTAGCACATGGAGCAGTAAACAAGCATCACTTCTCTTTGCTAGAAAGAGYGCAAAGGAAATTGACTCCCCTACATCAGCAACTGGTCTGCTGATAAAATTGGGAACACGGGAATAGAATTTGGTTTATAGTTTCTTGGCTTTATCAATAGAAAAAAGACCTGGGATGCGTGCAGTATGCTAGAAGTTTAAATGTTACCTGTAACATTTTAAGTGTTTCTTTGCGTGGTCTTCGGTGGTGATAATAARTGCATATGATTTTATCTGGTCTATGACTAGATGTAAGAGTATATGTTGGAGATGTTTCTACATTTAGCACATGTTAAAATGTAATGCTCTTTTTTGTGTTGAGTAGATCGCTGCAACATACCTGACTGGTGATAGAACAGATGCGGATGCTTCAAAAATATATATGCAGTTGTCCAAAAAAGATCCTGTAATAAAACTTCTGTATGTTACCCCAGAGAAGGTTTGTGCTTAATTTGAATATGTGAATGCCAAAAGACTGTAGTTAATAATATGCTGCCTTTAACAGATATTCCACAAGTGCTTTGCAAAAGGGGACTGCAAGCGTGCTGATTTTAATTGCTGTCTTCAGCACTCTTTCCCTCTCTTTTGTGGCACATAAAGTCATTTGAGTTTGCTCGGCTGAGATTTGTGTGTAGCCGACCCTGGAATCTTCAGGCCACTCGAGCACGTCCCCAGCCTCGTCCTCAGTTAAAATGAGGCTGGGTGCTGTCCCCGCTCTGCGTTCGGGCTTTCTYGAGGGGGCAGCAGGGACTTTGCTGGACAGATCGGGGTGTCTGGGCTCTTAGTGGGTTGTGGTGTCACGGGCCCTTTTCTCTTAATACTGCTCTTAAATGTGTGCCTAGGTTTGTGCAAGTGGCCGCCTGATGTCTGCCCTGGAGAACCTCTATGACAGGAAGCTGCTCTCACGTTTTGTCATTGATGAGGCTCACTGTGTCAGTCAGGTAAACACTTTTGATGGCAAAAAATGTAATTGAAGCGTCTTACTCTGTGATATTGACGTTTTTGTTTTTAATCTAGTGGGGACATGATTTTCGAAAAGACTACAAACGTCTCAACATGCTCCGCAAGAAGTTCCACTCTGTTCCTATGATGGCTCTCACTGCCACTGCTAATCCCAGAGTGCAGAAAGACATTCAGAATCAGCTTGAGATGCTAAAACCACAAGTGTAAGTTGTTCAGCAATTTTGTTCAGCAGGTTTTTATGAATTGAACAACGTTTGGAATGGAAAATTTAGGAAAGAAAGAAAAGTGCTAAAGACTCATCTGAAATATTTATAGTTGTATCTGATTTAATAAGGACATGTATGTGGAATTTAACATGCCTCAAATGCAAAATATTAATTTGAGAGGGGAAAAAAGCTTGTGAAACTCTTCCTGATGTGGTCAGAGGAATTTTTTAGAAGAATGTAACACCTTGAACAAGAGTGGAAGTTGTATTTTGGGTTGCTTTTCATGAGAGTATTGCTAAACGCCATAAGCTGGAGGTGCATTGTTTTAGCTAACATTGAAAGTAACAGGTAATGAAAATGGTATTGAGATTACATTTAAAAGTGAACAGCATCAATGAAATATCCTATTTTAGGTTTACAATGAGCTTCAACAGGCATAACTTGAAATACGATGTACTGCCCAAGAAGCCAAAAAAAGTGGCGCTGGATTGCATAGAATGGATCAGAAAGCATCACCCACGTGAGTACTGAGCAGCCTAGCGTGCTCCTATGTGTTTTTATCAACTACTTATTCAAGCAGGAAAAGCTTTTATAATATTATAACAACCCACCAAATTTTATGCCTTCTTGAAACTACTAATATACTTAAGGGAACAAACTGGAGACAGAATTATATTGCTATTAATGAGAATCAGATTTTAAAACATCCTAAAGTAAGAATGTCAAGTTAAGATGAAAAAAGAAGATTATGATAATGCTGTTGAGTAATCTTTCTGGAGACTGTCAGATCCTTTAGTGTTGTGTCTTCAGAATGTATGTCATCTAATATCCCTAAGGTTTTTTTGACCGCTTAATTCTGCTGGCCTGCTCAGCTGAGGACCCTCTTCATCATCATCAGCAACTCCCAGCTGCTCAGGCTTGCCTGGAATCACACAGCTCTGGCTGCTGGATCATCTACAAGCTCCCTTCACAGCAGCTCCTTGGCTGTTACCCAGTGCATCATTTACTGCACTGCTCTAGATCTCTGTTCATGTAGGGTTTCATTTATGAATTTTAAATCCTTATCTTGCATAGTAGRAAATCTGAGCAGAAATTCTGCTGATCTCACCCCGCAAAAAAGCATGGAATCAATGAGGAGAAATTAACAAAAACATCTAGTGTTGATAAAACCATTTCTCTTTAGGAAGAGTTGCTGTTAGCAACCTCTCCCTGTTGGAATAAAAGCATTTGTTAAGTGGAAGGGAAGAAAGCACTTTATATATATATATTTGCAGATGACTCTGGGATAATTTATTGCCTTTCACGGCATGAATGTGACACAACAGCTGCCATCCTGCAGAAGGAAGGTCTGGCTGCACTTGCCTATCACGCTGGCCTCACTGACTCCAATAGAGATCTTGTACAAAAAAAGTGGATTAATCAAGAAGGATGCCAGGTAAATGGAACACAAACTTAAAAATAAGTAGTGAATGGAGTTTGGAGCACTTTTATCCCTTTTAACCTAGTAAAGGAAAATGAAGATTAGTAACACTTTTACCAAATTAGATGTGATGGGAAATAAATGAGCAGATCTGTCAGAACATGTTAGTGTTATTTTTATTGAGAATTTGACACACGGAAGACTGCAGGACTGCACCGAGAAATGAACTCGGGGGAGGAAGAAAACGAGCTGTGAGGCTTCTGCAACAGCTGTAGTTGCAGTTGTGTTGCTGAAATTTATATTGAGCCTCCAGAATTCTGAGTTTTCCATTTATCTTCATGTTGTAAAACTTCTGAAAGAGGCAGAGATTTTTGCCACTTTGTGCTTTTTTCACAATTACAATTTGAATTCTCCATTGTGCACAGTTTCAGAAGCCCCATTACACCCCTATTTTTGGTGCGTAGTTCTCCATAAGTAGCTTTCAGACTTTCATATAACAAATGATTGTTCCTGTTGCAGGTTATATGTGCAACCATTGCCTTTGGAATGGGGATTGATAAACCTGATGTGCGCTACGTTATCCACGCCTCGCTCCCCAAGTCCATCGAAGGTTATTACCAAGAATCCGGCAGAGCTGGCCGGGATGGTGAGATGTCCCACTGCCTGCTCTTCTACAGCTACAGCGACGTCACCCGCCTTCGAAGGCTCATACTGAGTGAGTGAAATCTTGCATTTGTAGCTTAATAACATTTATATATAAAGCAGTTGTTATATACATAACTGCCTCGTGATTTTTGTCATTCTAAGTTCCTTCCCTTTCTCTGTCGTTAAAACTTTAGGGGTAAAAATCTATCCTAGCTTTATTCTGTATTAAGTTGCTGAGAAAAAGCAAAATATTCTTTGCTGCTTGAAAAACAAGTATGTTTGCTAATATTTAAAAAGACAGAAGTGCAGATCTAACAAATACAATTGAATTTATTGTGTTTCAGTGGAAAAGGATGGAAACGCTCACACGAGGGAGACGCACTTCAACAACCTGTACAGCATGGTTCATTACTGCGAGAATGTCGTTGACTGCCGGAGAATTCAGCTCTTGGCCTACTTTGGGGAAACTAACTTTAATCCTAACTTCTGTAAAGATCACCCGGAAGTAACTTGTGATAACTGCAGCAGAAAGAAGGTAAAAAAGGTGTCTCTTATTTGTAGAGTCTTAAACTGGG
>NW_020455488.1:5684681-5691150 GCF_003342845.1 Nothoprocta perdicaria | reverse complement strand
GTTGGTTTTGAGGCATTGCACTCCAGCAGTTCCTACTTCGGGCTCATACTTAAATTGAATATAGTTGAAGGGACCCAAATGCTAAAGGTCCTCCTATCATCATGGCGTTGCATGATCCCAGTTTCACAGGTTCAGAAAACTGGAGAAGGCCTGGGCTCTATGAGCCACATCAGGATTGTTGTAGCTGAGGATGTTGCTGCTCAGTCTTGTGTTTGAAGCATCACCCTATACAGCTGCAGTTGTAATAAAAATCGGCTAAAATAATGTATATTTGCTACAGTCTTCTCATTTTAATGTGTACTGTAAGTGTTAAACTGTAGTGCATTGCAGCAGAATACTTACAGGAATACTTTAAAAACAATTAACTGTCATTACTAGTACTAGCTCACCAGTCTTTAGCAATCTTTGAGTTCATTGTGCAAAATTAACATAATAGAGATTATATGCAAGTGTTGGTATAGCTTTATCTTTCTACGTTTTCAGAATATTATCTAATCCAGAATTCATGTGATTATGTGATATCACTGTACAYGTACTAATGGGGAAATAGCTATTTCTGTGTTTGGAACAAGATTAATTCATGCCTAGAAAAAGCTTAATAATGAAACAAATCAGTAACARCTTGCTTTAGAATAGAAGCAAATCACCTCTTTTTTTCCTCCCCAATCAACTCTATTTGAATAGGATTACAAGTCAAGAAATGTAACGGATGAAGTGAAAAGCATTTTAAGATTTGTACAGGAGCACTGTGGAATAAATGGGAAGAGAAATACGGGTTCTGGAAGGTACACATTGAATATGATGGTGGACATTTTCTTAGGTGAGTACTGCTAGACTTGCTGCAGCAAATCTTAGTTAGGCATCAGAAGGTGCACGTAGCACCACCAGTGGTTTAAAAGCAAGATATATTGAAGTTGTAATTGCTTTCAGGTGGCTATAGTGTTAACGTGAGCTTCCTGATGGCATTTGCAGCTTCTAGTGCTTGTGTGGGTGTTGGCTGGTTTGGGTTTGGGGTGGCTGGATTCCTTTGTGCCCAGGCTGCAGAATGCATCTCGGGAGCTTCCACAGGTCTGGAATGTGGGGGCGAGTTGCTTACTGCAGGCTGATCCTGTTGCTCCTCCTGCACAGGTACGAAGAGTGCCAAGATTCAGTCCGGAATTTTTGGGAAAGGTGCTGCCTACTCACGGCATAATGTTGAAAGACTGTTCAGAAAACTGGTCCTGGACAAGATTCTGGATGAAGACTTATATATCACAGCTAACGACCAGGCTGTAGCGTATATAATTCTAGGAGAGAAAGCCCGGGCTGTGCTAGATGGATCGCTGCAGGTAAGGAACTTGCTGCAGGTTTTATACAGCATGTAGTCTAGGACAATTTAAACATAATTTGCTTACAAATGAATGTGATTGAGCTAATCTTTAGCAGATGTAGGGACTCCAGTGTTCTAATAATACCGTGAGGCAAAAGGTTGGTTTGGGGGGAATAGAGGCTTGAATCTTGCTTTTGTTCTCCCTTCCACCTGATTCCATCTTACCAAGAAAAGGTGATGAGCAACTCTTAGAGCAGCTAAGAGGAGAAATACAGCACTAACTTTCCCCTGCATTTCCTGCTCTGCTGAGCTGTGGAGTAAAATGCACTTTGAGGGGTCCGTGGAAACAGTCGCAGAGCTGCTTGAACAGGCTCTGGTGCTGTAGGTGGGCAGGGGCCGCTGGCTCTAACGTTGAGGGCTCCTCTCCARAGCTCCCTGTGCTAGGTCTTGCACTCGGCTTTCGCTCCCCATCTTCCCCCGTGTTGTATATACTCACTTCATTAGTACTTTGTGGAAGATACTTAAGGGGAGGTGAGAATTGCTGCTTGATGAAGTAACCTGTAAAAAAGATCACTTTAAAAATGTCCCACGTGAATTACTTTTTTTGGTTCAGTTAAGCAATACTCCTTGTTTCCTTGCCYGGTCTGCCGTGTAATCAATCAGGCTGCTAGTGGTGGCTCTGCAATAACTCCCCGGACAGAAGTTGTTTGGTTTATTTTCCCAGGTGGAGTTCCACGAAACCGAAAGTGCCAGTACCATTAGAAAGCAAAGGGCTTCCGTGGCGAAAATGTCCCAGCGGGAAGAGATGGTTAAAAAGTGTCTGGGAGAACTTACAGACACATGCAAAACTCTTGGGAAAGTGTTTGATGTGCATTACTTCAACATCTTTAGTACTTCAACTCTCAAGAAAATAGCAGGTAAAGTCGGCTTTTCGCTGCTTGGGACCTCTGCAGGTAGTAGGCTGCATGTGCAAGCAGAACCTTTTCTCACAGAAAATCAACAGTTTCTAACATCTTGAGAGGAGCAGTTTGAATATCCATAACTGAGCAATTTCCTTGGAAATAGCTGGCACAGCATAGACCCTACGGAGAGGTATTTTTGTGCTGTAGGAGATCTTACTGGTCAGCTGCACCTGCAGCCAAGTAATTGTCCTGCAAAGCAAACTTGGAAGCCTTTCTAGAGCAATCTTCTAGTCTTTGTGCTAACCACCTAGAAGTAAATCTGCTGGAATGAAGGCTTCCTTTTGGGAGGCTTAGTGCTAAAAGGAATGAATTTCCCCCAGAATATCCTGCTGTGAGCTGTCCTGTGGCAGGGGTCRTAAGTAATGCTCCCATTGCTTTGCTTATTGAGTACCTGCAACGAATGTTAAAGCATCAGAGACTTTTTCACTTAGTCTGCAGACAGGAACTTCTAACTCCATCCTTCCTAGCACAACCTCGTGTTCTTATWTTAACAAAACTCCAAAAATGGCTCTGAATGCTGCTTTTTAACTCACCTGGGCTCTTACGTGGATTTTCTTATTTAATCCAGCATTCTCTCTTCTTAAACAGTTTTGATATTTCTAATTCTTATTTTGTAATGTTGTATTTATTTATAGAAACCCTGTCTTCCGATGTGGAGGTTTTGTTGCAGATTGATGGTGTCACAGAAGATAAACTGGAAAAATATGGTGCAGAAATCATTAAAGTGATGGATAAGTACTCAGAGTGGACGCGACCAGGTATAGTAGCCTTTGTACCTATACGTGTGTTTTCCTGTTGGTTACCCTTCCTCTTCCCCCTCTGTAAGAAGCTCTAACTCTTGCAATTTAATAATTACAAAGGGGAACAATTGAGGGAACAATGTTTTAGGAGCATACAAAGGCCTTCAGTGAGGAAATGGCAGAGAAAATTTGGCATAGTTGTAAACAGTTAGTGAGAGGTAAACAAAAATAGACTCCCACTTTGCTGATTACCTGTCAGTCATCAGGATTCACATAATAACCTCAAGATTCATATAATAACCTTAATTATCCTGAGATTTCTAAACTTGATGTTAAAAGTCGGGCAGCTCCTTTACGTGCTTGAGCTTGGGCCTGCACAGTTACAACCTAAAGCTCAACATGCAGCTTGGTGGAGAGTTCCGTGCAGAGATTAACAAATCTAGGAACTTAATGTAAGCGTAGCAATGTAGCCTGTTGACTGATGTGTGCCACGACAAGCTAAACCAAAGCAGTCTATTGTCTGTCCCTTACACCAGCCTAAGAAAGACCTTTATTGGAGCCCAGAGCATCAGAATGAAATAGAATACAAGCAGTGAAAGGAGGTTTTGAACAGCACGCAGAAGTTTGGTCCAATTGGTGTGTCCTGGCTGGCAGTTGTGACAGGCCCAGGCCGTGTCTTGTTCTCRCTGGTTTTCATTCACGGTCTCTCTGCAGATGATGCTGTCGCTGAAAGCGGGGACACAGCTACGGGGAGCCCTGGAGCCCTGGGGAGTGATGAAGAGGAAGAAGATGTAGTTACAACTTCAAGTTATTTCTGCAATAATGCAAACCAAGGAAAGAAAAGGAAAAGGTATCCAAACTTCAGAGAATCCAAGAGGAAAAAGTCAAGTAATGGTGGTGGCCAGCAGTTTTATTCCAAAGGGTATGTTGCTTGTGATTAGTTCTAGTTCATTTGGGGCTTGGGTGTGGTGCACTATGAAACCAGTTCCTCTCGTGCCAGCATTTACCACCATTGCTCTGTTGCCRTGCAGAATCCTCATTTCCCAGCAGCTAATGTATTAAACATAGAGTTGTGTCTTATATCACAAGTAGAGCAACGAGCCRTGACTATGTGCCTTTCCCCTGACTGAATTTCTGGAATGCAGGGCAGATGAGAGGTGAGCTGCCAGTGTGTGCCCATAGTTCCCCTCACCTGCAATTAGGTCACRAGCTAATTTGTGAAGTGTGGTTACGGTGGAACGGTTTTGTTTGTTTTGAATAGTGCAGTGGTTGCAAAGACAATACTGCCCAGTTCCCTTTGGCAACACGTGTTTTTTATTCTCGTGCTGACAGTTGTTTCCCCAAAACTTCATTCAAGTTGGAGCTGGTGCACAGCCATAAACAGCCTAGACTGAACTTGAAAAGATATTAGTGCTTAGCTTCTAAATTTACCTTTATCCAAGTACGAGACATTGAGCGTCTAGGGTAGATGTGTCGCCAAACCGTGTCGGGGTGACGGAAGAGGCAGCCGGGCCCTGTCCGTGGAGATGCGGCCCCGCTCATGCGTTACTCCTGCCTGGAGTCAGAGCTCACGTCAGCAGCCTACCAGGAAGGTTCCTGCTTGGACACCTCATGAGTGGTCATTGGGAAGGGAGCAAAAGAAAAGGGGAAAACGGTTGAGGATCTTCCACTCTCCCTAGGTGTTTTAAAAAGGAGAGAGAGGGAAAATTACATCAGAAAACACCAGCAAAAAAAAATCTTATTTTCCTTTTATAGTCATTCTTTTTAAACATATGCCATGCTTAAGGCTTCCTTTGCATAAAAAGGAAGCAATTTGGAGCTTGAGACTACTGTTGTACTGTCAGGCTACACAAGCTCCCAGCTCAGTAAGTTTTTACTCCCAGCCCTTTYACCTTCCCATCCACTAAAATGTCATCAGATGCTGTTGACCCTGAAGTGTCATTTAAGGTTGGTAACCGAGTGGATTAATAGGAGCCCGGTTGGTTCAGGAGTCAGTGTCTGCATTTCAGGCTGCTTTTCACCTGTAGGTAGATGTCAGGGTAACAACTACACTTGATTTGCATTTCAAATGCATTTATGCAGTCGTTTGGGTAGAGAACTTTTTTCTTACAGGAAATCTAATTGTGGTATACAACTGTAAATGCACCGCGGGCAGAGAGTGGGGCAAGTGCCCCATTCCCTGCCAAACATCTGCTTTAATTAAAGCAGATGTTCAAGGCATACACACTGACAATGGATGACATTGTAAATAATAGTGTGATTTGTAATAGCGTGCTTTCTCTTTGCATTTTGTAGTGGTTACAACAAGTACAGAAGGAGCAAGAAGGCATCGGGCTCCAAGCCTCCACCTTCATCTGATTCTAGTTCAGCGTCGTACTCTGTCAGCAACACGCAAGGAATGGGTGGAAAACTGGGGMTTATGGCACCCCCACGGCCCAAACACAGGCAGTTCCTTCAGCCTTCGTATTCATTATTGTAACTAGTGCATGTAAATACTGTATAGAAGTGTACCATTAAGATGTRATCATTTTTTCTTAGCCTTTCTTTCAGTTGCTAGACCTCCTGAAATAAATGTGTACATACTATGAGCGAGGGATATTGGTGCTAAATAAATGTTTTTAGACGTGGAGGTTTCTTTGCAGCTTCTTGAGAGGCGGGGGCAGCCCTGGGGTCTCGGTGGAGGCAGGGGCGCGCGAGGAGGCGGCGCTGGGGCTGTCCCCGCACYGGAGCCTGCGGCTGCCTCTGCCGGCATTAGCGGTGCAGCCTGCGCCTTGTGCTGCAGCCTTTGGGGCGGTGGAGCCTGCAGGGACGCAGGGGCCGCYGCAGCCTGGGCAGCGGCAGCGTCGGGTCCTGCACAGCGTCCTGCTCCAACCTGCAGCTGCCTCTCATGCTGCTGTGATCCCGAGGTGGAACCGGGCCCCCCTGCTGCTATCCCAGGGTAGAACTGTGCCTGCTGCTGCTGTGATCCTGAGGGGGAACCGTGCCCTGTGCTGCTGTTATCCTGTGCTGGGACGGTGCCCTGTGCGGCTGTTACCTCAGGCCCCCTGCTGCTATCCCAGGGTAGAACTGTGCCTGCTGCTGCTGTGATCCTGAGGGGGAACCGTGCCCTGTGCTGCTGTTATCCTGTGCTGGGACGGTGCCCTGTGCGGCTGTTACCTCAGGACAGAGCCGTGCCCTGTGCTGCTGTTATCCCGAGCTGGGGCTGTGTCCTCCGCCCCATGGGTGGGTGGCCGGAGCAGAGACCTCCCGCCACCCGAGGCTGCCGGAGCCGCCGCCCTGCCCGGCCTGGGGCTCCCCGGGGACCCCAGGCTGCCTCAGTCACCCCGGATGCTGACAAGATGCCCCGTGTCCCGCCCCGGCGCCTCGTGCGAGTTCTGCCTGGTGCGTCTGGGGCTGCAGTGGGAATGGGGGGCCCTGCCTGGCCGCGGGACGGGCCCCCCGGCTCCGGCGCGGCCCGG
>NW_020455488.1:5669941-5684436 GCF_003342845.1 Nothoprocta perdicaria | reverse complement strand
GCCGAGGAGCCGTCGCCGCGGAGCCGCCAGCGGATGCAGGTCGGGCCGGGGCCGCCGCGCGCAGCGCCCGGGACCGGCACCGGGACCAGCACCGGCACCGGGACCGCGCCTGGTGGGGGGGGCAGCGGGAGGTGAAGAGGGCGGGTGGAGGGAGCGCAGCGTGAGGAGAAGGCGGGAAGGCGGGAGCGGGACCGCGGGGAGGCGGGAACGGCGGGAGCCGCGGTGCGGAGAGCGGGCCGCGAGCGGGGCGCGGGAATGGCGGCAGCGGGGCTCGGGGGAGGCGATGGGGGCAGCGGGCGGGAAGGAGAGCCGGCCGCGCGGGAGGGGACCGCGCCGCGCTGAGCTGCCGCCCCGCTCCGCTGTCCCCAGGAGCGCACCCCGCCGGGCGGCGCCGAGCCGCGGCCCAGCCCCGGGCGGCCCGCGCGGCCCCCGGGCGGGCGGCAGCTGCGCGTGCTGCTCACGCCGCTCGCGCCCGCCGGCCGCCTGCCCCAGAAGCGGCTGCTCGGCCGCTACGAGGGCGGCGGCGGGAAGAGGCCCCGCGCCGCGGCCCCGAGCGCCCCCGCGGCGCCGCCCGACAGCGACGGCAGCGAGCGCAGCGACGGCAGCGACGAGGGGGACGAGGGGGACGCGGGCGCCCAGGTGAGCGGCGGGAAGCGGCGGCTCCGGGCGGGCGAGAGACCCCCGTGGGGCCGTGGTTTTGATTAACCGGCTTTAATAAATAACCCCCTCTTAGCTAGTTAGGGCTCTGCCTAGGGGCCCGCTTTAGCCGAGCTTGGGCAGCCCGCCCTGTCTGTGCAGACGCAGTGACCCTGAGGGGTTCCTCAGCTCCGCTTTCACARTCGGCGTTTATTCACTTACCGATTTGTGCTGTTGTTGGTTAGCGAGCACATCGAGCCGCTTTGAAACGAGCTGGGCCCGCGGGTCCTCAGGAGCCCGGGGTCCCCAGCGCCCACACAGCGAGCAGGGCCGTGACGGCCTTTCCTTTCCCTAGGAGGGGTTTGCACACTTGTCGGCCTACGAAAGGAAGAGGCTCAAGAACATCACGGAGAATGCCAAGTTCTTTGCTTCCCTCAAGCTGCACGAGGTTTGTGTCCCGATTATGGGAGAATTATATATGTATATGGGTCCTATGTAGGAATTATATGTATGGGTCCTATATAGGATGTATCCTATGTATAGGATATAGGAMCCATCGTTCTTGTTGTGAAACCCTTGGCTAAGTGATAAGCGTCTGAGGAGAGCCATGGAAACTTCCCAAGGCATCAGGACTGCCCGAAGTAGTCTCTGAAGAACTGAGATTATTTTTATGTCACCTGTTAGATTTTTTTTTTAAGAAGGGAAACCATTAGTTAGATCTAGAAGAATTTAGGGAAAAAAAAAAAAAGCARAAAAGAAATGCCGTGCTGGTGCRTGCAGGCAGAGCCTCTGATCCTGCAGGAGCAGATGCGGTGGCTCTGGTAACCAAACACACCTAAAGTCATCCTTCACGTGGCTCGTGGAGGTGCCCGGGCAGCGTGGCTGGCTGCTCGTGCCCCGTCCTGCCCGTTCCCGTGCCCCGTCCTGCTCGCAGGATTCCAGGCGGGGCAGTTTCAGGTTGTCAGGACCGCTCGGCTCACGGCCCCGGGTCTCTTTGGGAAGAGGCTTGCAGGGCTCGGGCGGCTGGACGCCCTCCCCGGCCTCAGATCCAGCCTGGTGGAAGGGCAACGCGTGCCTTGTAATGCTGTGTGTYCTGCGGAGAGAATTTAGATAGCTAAAATAATAGAATTTAAAATGTTACCTGCTTGAGTGGATCCGGTCCTTTGCCCTTTCTGCACTGCCTCTCTTCTGCCTTTTTAAAACTCAAAGTGCGTCCCTTTTCTGGCAGCAGCGAGTGAATTCCTTCCTGGAGCGGCTGCGGTTCGCTTGCCCGTGCCAGGTGGCGAGAGGTGGTTGGGCACCAGGAGGAGGCAGTGGGGCTCGTCACCACCCAGGGAGCACCTTTTCTGCCCCTTACCCCAGGGAGCAGAGCAAAGAGCCGCAGCGTCGGCGGCCGCAGAGCGGCGGAGAGCAGCAAAGGGGGCTGCAGGCCCCCGTGTATGTAATATGTATGTATTACACACATATTATATGTATGTATTACATACACAGGCCCCCTGTGTATGTACACCCCAAAGGTGATAGAGAGAAAATGTGGAGGGAGGCCTTGGTGGCTGCAGATTCTCCTCTGAATGGCACAGTGTGCTGTGTATCTTTTAGTGTATTTTCTTTGCTTCATGCATGGCATACATTGCATTCATTGCAAAGAAAGCGTGCACAGAACATGCAGACAGGCAGTGCTCTTTTCCTAAACGCCAGTTGCACAAATGAGGGAATTCTCAGTAGCATGTGGAAGACCAGTGCAAAGCAGAAACAGCACAGCTTAGTATTTAAAGATCCCTTTTTATTATTGCTTTGTAAACAATTATGATAGAGTTTATTGCAGCCTTTAGGTAAYGTTATTTTGTATATTTTTTATGCTTGTTACATGCTTTTCTTAATTCTTTTTTTTTTTCTGCTTTTTAAGTCAGCTGCAAGACTTCAACAAATTGCAAATAAAGTACAGCCTCACGTCACCAAAAGGTAAAAATAACTGTGGGATTTGTRTCCTCGTTCCTTTGGTGTGTTTTASCTGGCGAGAAGTTCCTCTCTAAAGCTGTRTCTGAGGAATATTATTTGAAACTCTCTGAAATCATGAAAAGCCAGATCCCTAGGTAGTTTCTTTCCCCTGCTACTCTTTGGGGGGAAAAATGTCAGTGTGAMTATTACATCAAATTACAGAAGTTATTCTTTTTGTGATATGTGTTTTAAGGCATTTCAAGTAAATTCTTGAAATACATTTCAAGGTTTGTTCTTTATTTTACAATATTTTATGTGATGGCTAAAAGAAAATAAATGTTAAGTAATGAGAGTAAATAATAAAAAAGSGAGTGGAAAAGAAGGAGGGGAAGAAATAGATACAGGGAGAAAGGATTGCTAGTAAGTATAAAAGAAATTGCTTTTTGCAATGCCAAGCAAAGCAGAAAAAAACCTTAAGCACAGAATAAAGCTGCATACATGATGAAAGAAGGTGGATAAAGAAGACTAGCTCAATGAATAGAAACATGGTGGAGCRGGCGGGAAGAAAAGCAGCAGTGGCAGGATGCGCTGAAAGCAAAACAAAAAATGCATATTTATTGCTAAGTGGGAAAGCTGCTGTCTAACTTTGCTTTCGTTGCTGTTACTGAGGGAGAAGGGAGTCGGGGCATTCCTAGCRGGAACGGGACTGCTGCGGTGTTGAAGCGGGGCTGAGCCCGCGTGCCCGGCCCGGCTTCACCGTGCGCTCTCGCCCGTTTGGCACGCTGCAGGCCCAGGGCCAGGAAGGCCGAGGAGGAACCGGTGCGCCGCAGATCCATGCGCCTGCAGAGAGCGGAGCCCGCGGCGGCGCCCGCGCCAGGAATCCCCGCGCAGCCGGGAGACGAGGAATACGTAAGAGGGGCAGGGAGCGCGGAGGCGGCCGAGCCGCGCCGGCTGCTGCTGCTGYTCGGCGTTGCCGGGCGTTTCACCCCCAAACCTGCAGCCACGCGGGCGGCCCTGGCGCAGATATCACTGATAAAAGTGAATTCTTCTGCCCTCGAGCTCCTTGCATAGGGGGCCTCTCGGTCTCCGCTGGAAGGTGGTCAATGTTCTTTGAGTCCTGTTGATGAAATGGGGAGGTTTGGGATGATCTGTAGGGTCTTGAGGTAAAACGTGCAGTTTTCAGCTCTCCGTGTATTCTAAGCAACTGTACATTCCAAGTTTTATTGCTCTTCTAATGTTACTGCAGTGTAACATTTTATAAGGTTTTTTTCCTTTGAAATATTTACTACTCTATTTAAAGTAGTTATATAGCAACAAGTAAACATCCTATTACCTGAGRCTGGAATTTCAGTCTCGCGCATTGCTGCAGGATAAAGGTATCCCCATTTGATACGTTTCTTCAAGATAAAGCTTGCGGGGTATCGGGAAGGACAAATCCTGGGGCAGCTATTTGCCTTTGCTGTGCTGTGTAACAAAGTTCGTTTGTTTATTCAATAACTAATTTTGATACAAACTTTTTATTGTTTGTTTCTTGTAGTCCGGTAGCTGTGTCCTCAGAATAGCTTGTGTGTGGAGAGTTAACAACTCGCCCTGTTCATTGGTTTAGTTGCTATGTGTTGGGAATATGACTGGTGTCGTTCCAGCCTCGAGTTCCGCCTGGGCCTCTCTCCATGCTTCCAGAGGATCAGAAAGAGAACAGCAAGGTGGCRGAGGAGTTCCTGGCTGTGTGGACAAGGATAAGCGAGGTATTGCTAGCTTTGTGAGGTATTGCTAGCTTTAAGTAATTACTTTTGGATAACGTAATTTAACCTGAATTCTAAATAATCTAACATCTATTTATTTTCCTTTCTACCTGTAGATGAAGCCTAATGATACAGAAAAGCATTCACGTGACATGGAAAGGTAATCTGAAAGCAACACCTGGAAAGCAGGTACTGCCTCGTTCTGCCCTTCTTGTGTTGAATAACCGGTATCTTGCTGACGCCCAGATACGTGTCCAGCCTGARCAGCATGACCCTCAGCGAAGACGGCGTTAAGAAGGTGGTGAAAACCCGAGTGTGCTCCATGGCCATCCACCCCGCGGACAGCACCCTCTTCGTGGCCGCTGGCGACAAGCTGGGGCAGATTGGGCTCTGGAACGTTGTGAGTCACTTGGTGCCGCGTCCCGGGCACAGCCACTGGTGGCAGGAGGGGAAAAGCTGCCGGAGGCTCTGCCTGCTCCTGGGCAAGGCCCACGCTCACGGGGGGAGAAGGTTGGGCTCGGGTTTATGGGGAGAACACCAGTCGCTGGCAGAAAGAGTATTATCAACAAAGCTAAAATTACAGTTCACTGCTGAGTGATTCAGGGTCTCATTGCAGGACCCCTATAAACTGCCATAATTAGGTTTTRGAGCATGAGGGGAGATGGATGTACGTGTGTGCAGGGTGGTGGTTGCTGCTGTGTGGTTTGGTTTGGYTTTGAGTTCGAGGGAGTTTGGGATAGTTTCAGAAAATCACTGTTGTTTCAGAAAGTAGAAATAAGATTGCGATGCCAATACGTGATGGCACATATTTACATGTACTGTTTCCCACTGTTTTTGAAAAAGAGCTGAGCATTTGGAGGTTTGAAAGCCTTGGGAGCTTTGCAGATAGTTGGTGTTTGAATTGTCTTGGTCCTGCAGCAGTTTCTGTCGCTGTCTTGCAGCGCTCCAACCTCTGCTGTGGTGCAGTGCCATCCAGTCTGGCTGCTTGCAGTCCACACAAACGTGGATTTTCCAAATGCCGTTAACCTCCCCTTTGGAATCTGTCTTGAGTCATGTCTGCTTTGATAGCTTCAGGAAATCAGTTGACTGTCTTTAAGAATTTTGTTCAGTTTTAAAAATGCTCTGTACAATGTAGAAAGCTCAGACCGTGCAGAAGCTGTTAGTGCCCGTAAAGGACTGTGATGTGGTGACTGGTAGGCTCACATCTCTGAATGCTACAGCCTCTCTCTGGTGGCCTGGCTACGTTAATGCTGCTTTTCCTCTCTTGCTCTTTGGTTTTGTTTTCCCAAAATRGGTTGGACTTTACCACATTTGGGAGCAGGGTAACCTTTGTGGAATGAATTGGTGCTTCCTCCCCAATGGACTATTTCTTTTCCTTTAAAGTGTCACAGCTGCAATGGTATCAGTGTTGGAAGAGCAGATTTGGGTTATTTATAACAGGCATTCAATTTTGCTTAACGTAATCTAGCTTGAATTCTAAGTAGCCCAATTCTGATATTTCCTTTCTCTGATATGAGTGGCACACGTACATATGTGTGGTTGTCAGCGAGGAATTCGGATATGGTGACAGAGAAACCATTTCTGTCGAGTTTCTCTAATGAACTGCACTTAGATTGCAGCAGGAGGTTGCAGCTTTTCCAGTCTCWGCAATAGAATTCTGAAATTGGGTGAAAATTCATCGTGGTCTTTTGAGCTGAAGTCCTTGTGCGGTGGCRAGAAGGGTCCTGGCCATTAGCCTGGGCACGGCCACGCGGCTGGAGCCTCCGATAGCTGTTCTCGTGCAGCACCTCCACACCCCACTGCTGCTTCTCCACCGCTATTTAGAATGGACTGAAAACACTGGCAAAACAGCTACATTAATTTGAAAATTGTAATAATTAGGAGAAATACCCAGAGTGATTAGCGTCTGTGTCCATCACATCTCAATTGTTCTTTTCAGGACTGTAAGACTGAGGAAGGAACCCATGTCTTTATCCCACATAATTATCCGGTCAGCTGCATGCATTTTTCTCCTGCTAATCCTGCTCACCTGGTGTCTCTGAGCTATGACAGTCTGCGATGTGGGGATGTTACCAGAGCTGTCTTCGATGAGGTGAGCGTTGCCTATACTGCGCGTTCCTTAGAAATCCTTAAGAAGGAAATCCTGAGAAATCTCTACGTTGTGTACTCCCGTGAGGGCTTAATTTCACTGCACCCAAATTGGGTTTYGTCAGTGGTTTTGTTAATAAGAAAKTTGAAAATTCYATTTCTGCAAAGATGCATGAAGTATAATTAACATTTTGAAAGGTGGAGAGGCTTCCTAGTCGGTAAAACACAGTGACATCCTGGGCACTCCCAGTTTCCTTCCTGCACAGGCAGTTGCAATTTCATACAGAAATTGATTTCGTGTCTCCTTACTAAGGCAGTATGTGCCTCTCTGCTTTCTGAAGAGAGAACCTCTTAAAGATAGCAAATGAAAGCAGTTTGAAGAGACAAATCTTACAAAAAGCTGTCACAAAGCACGAGGTGACTGTTCTTCTCACGCTTGAAGTGAGCAAATGCGGTGGCTGTTTGGAGCTGGGCAGAGGAGCTGCAGAGCTTTTGATGCTTGTTTGCTTGCTTTGTTTCTTGACAGCTTTGTCTGCCTTGATCAGGCCTCCAACATYAGAAAACATAACAGGCTGCTGCAATTTACAGCTTTTTTTTTTCCACCCCCTCAGAAGCATCATGATCTTGTGGGGATCTGCAGGCCAGCCAGCTGCTTAGCAAATACCTGCAGTTGGTAGCTGAGGGATCCAGGAAATTCATTCTTGATCCCTGCACTCACAGGAGTGTGTGGAGGGACCTTGGGAGAGAGCTGCAGTTTTCCTGCCCTGCCTGCCGTGTGCCAAATTACATGGCTTGGTGACACCCCTGACTATTACTGACRCTACGGAGAAGAAAGCTGTTCATAGGGACCTTGTGAAAGTTTTACAGAGTTCGGAGGATTTTGCTTTCCATTTGGCTTTGGTGTAGGTGGTTAGTTATCTCCTCCGTGAAAAGCATGCTAATTTTATGGAAAGGTTATCTAAATGAAGAGCTAAGGCTGGAGCTATCAAATTGGGTTTTGTCCGTTAGCATTTTTAGTGTATAAAAGTGTTCTGGTTATTATGAATAACAGTGTGTTTAGTTGCATCGTGCCTGTTTCATTTTGGCCTTGTCTATGCTCAGATCTGCAGGAGCGAGGAAGACTTTTCTTCCTTCGACTTCTTGGAAGAAAACGCCTCCTCGGTGCTCGTGGGGCACTGGGACGGCCGTGTGGCCGTGGTGGACATGCGGAGCCCCGGCGCCTCTTCGGAGCTTTCTGCAGACATTGGCTTCAAAAGGACGAGGACGGTCCACGTTCACCCCGTGCAGAAGCAGTATTTCATTGCGGCTGGCTCGCTGTACGTACCTCCAACAACCTGCAGTCGGCCAGGGCTTTACGTGCCCCTTTTGCACTGCGTTTTGCTAAAAAAGGCATGTTTGGAGAGCAGGATCGGCTGGTGAGGAGGACACTTCATCAGCCTCAGGACATATTCAAGTCCTCACTATCTTTCTAGAAAACAAGTTTTTATGTCTAACCAAAAATAAGATGTGATACTGACTTTACCTATTGGTAATGGGTTTGACATGGTCCTTTGAGTTACTGAGTTGTTTTGAGAGAAGATCACATCACATTAACAATAATTGCTGAAACTAGATTCTAAGCACAACGTGCATAAAACCTGTGCTGATCTCCAAGGATTTTTTTGATAAAGGGAAAATAAGGCTGCGGGTTGTCACTTTTTGAGTGTCACCTTGTGAAGTGCTGCCCGTGCCGTGCGTTACAGGGACGTCTGCATCTACGATGTCCGGTACCTGAGGCCGAAGGGCAGCAAGCCCGTGAGCACCTTGCAGGGACACACCAAAAGTGCCGCTTCCGCCTACTTCTCGCCCGCCACTGGAAACAGGGTGGTGACCGTGTGCGCTGATGATAAGCTCAGGTAAGAGGCACGGAGGGAATGATCATGGAATGCTTAAGGTTGGAAGGGACCTCCAGAGGTCATCTAGCCCATAGATCTTCGTGGAAAACGCCCCTGGCATGTGGGGTGGCTGGTTGGTTTGTTTTCCTGGTGCCATTGCTGAGAAGGTTTTATCTTTGTCATTTGTTTTCCTGAACTTTCTGCGTAGACATTTTTAATATTGCATGCTCTTTTGATTTTTTCTTTAATTCTCACTTTCTTTTAGAATGTTTAACAGTGAGCAGTGAAATATTCAGGTGCTGTTGGACTTAAGTGAATGGATAATGAATATGAACAGTTAATGTCTGGCGAACACTGTTAATGTCTGAATATATTTTTGACTGTTGTACCTTTCAAAAGAGCTAGTGTGKTTTTTTTATGTTTTCTGCCATTCAGTAATTAAAACTGTGGTGGTGCATTGAGCTYGTTGAGCTGTATTTTTAGAGACCTCTTCTTTTTTTTCTACTTTGTCAATTTGTGACCCTAGTTCAGGTTATCTGGCCATGTAAATAGGTAGTTGCCTCTGTATATTGGCTGAACAGTGGTTTAAAAGTCTTAAATTGCCCCAAAYGATGGTAGGTGCAATGTGAGAGGCCCAGCTCGGGGCAGGCTGAAAATCAGGCCCCGCAGGGATTGTGTCTCGTAAAGCTGCCGTAATTACCTGCCCTCTGGAAAGAAGGAATGTGCAGATAGTGTAATTATCATAGCATTATTATACCTGCTATTAATTAACATGTCTTTGTTGTGAAGGATCTATGACACCAGCTGTTTATCATCTACCATTGGAGTTCTCAGTGCCATCAGGTAAGCTAAGCACTGGGTTGCTTTTTAATGTTAAAGAGCGTGTTTTTAGGTAGAGTCCCAATATCTGCAAAACAATTTTATGCCCTAGAAGGGTGAATCATGTTAGGAATGGAGTGTTTTGAAGTGTTTGGTTTGCTGTTCTGGYGACTTGGTTTCTCCTTTTACTAAAACAAGCAACCATCGTGTTTAAATACTTTTGGTAAATAACTGTTCCTGTCAAAGTGTGGTTTGCTTTGTCTTTTTGCTTTATTATGTCTTTGTTCCATCCCAGCACTCATGGTTTGCGAGGCAAGAAAGGGGGATTTAAGCAGAAGTGACATAAATGACAATTTAAAAAGAATGGATTTGATAAGAAAAATACTTACCCCTTTCTTTTTCTCCCATTTTTTTTCCCYCAAAGACACAACAATAACACAGGACGCTGGTTAACTAGGTTCAGAGCAATATGGGATCCCAAACAGGAAGACTGCTTCGTGGTGGGCAGCATGGCACGTCCGAGGCAAATAGAAGTCTTTCAGGACACAGGAAAATTGTTGCACTCCTTTTATAATGTTGATTATCTTGGTTCTGTGTGTTCCATTAATGTTGTGCACCCCACTAAGAACATCTTGGTGGGTGGCAACTCCAGTGGTCGCCTTCATGTGTTCAAAGAATGAAAAATGTTGCTCAGATCTGTATTTTTTTTCCTTTTTTTCCCTTTTGCATGGAAGTGTTTAATTTGTACTAAACTTTTTTAAGCTAACTCTACACTCTCAGGATAAAAGTGTATTTTGAAAGGTTTAAAATAAAATTTCTAAACTATATCTAGCCTTCTGTTATTAAAAAAGGTATTAATCCCRCCATGACAGCCAGTGATAATGGTTTTTATCAAAACAGATTTCTTTTTCCCCAAATATGTAAGCCATGTTTTGAAAGAGAGGAAAGCAAACCAGTAACCTATAGGGTTATTGGCTAATATTGGTTACATTAAATATATTGGTTATATTAAATATATGAGAGGTCTGCTGCAGAGCTTCACTGTACGAGCGGGCGCCCTCGCTGACGGTGCCGAGGTGCTGTTGCTGCCGTCTCTGGCGAGGTCGGCGCGTGTCCCGTGTCCGTGTCCTCAGGGAGTCGTGCTCGTCGCTGTGTCGCCGAGCCCTCCCCGGCCCCCCGCGAGGGTCTTTGGGGGCGCTGCTGGTGGAGGGGTTGCCTGCWGCTGCGGGGCTGTGAGCTGACCGCAGCAGCGCTCGGCGGCTCGTGGGGTGCGYGAGTAGGTGCCCGCCGAGCCCCCCGTTTGCACCCGCGAGCCCCCTCCGTGACTGAGGTGATGGGGCAGCTCGTGGGGGTGTCGGCCAGGCTCGGGGTGCTGGTGCGTGCCAGGGTCCCTGACAAAGGCACTGCTAATCACGAGCGCTTCCGAGCAGCTGCTGCTCCGTAAGCCTGTGTTCATGCACTCCCAGCACACGGACACGYGGGGATTAGAACACGAGCGGGCTGCACGCTCTGGACCGGGCTTAACCCTGCTTTCTAGGCGGGGTTTGACAGAAATGAGGTGTCGTCCCCATGCTCTGCAGAAGGGATGCTCGAAGGGCGAACTCCTCGGGGACTCGGCACCTTTCCCCACTCGAGCAGAAAACCAGCACTGACACCGTAAGTGCTAACGAGCCGGCTTCGGGATTCACCTCGGACAAAAATGCCAACTCTTATTTTCATGATATTGAAATATTTATTTAAATTTAAAAATACTTTTCATGGCACCAATGAGTTTATGCTAACTAAGATATTGAATATGTAGAAAAAGGTACAGTTTGAAGGAAAAAAATGTAACTTACAGTATTTGGCACATGAAAGGTTAATTTCTAGATTTTTTTTTTTATGAAAACTAAGAAATTCACATTTTCAGGTATTTTACCGTCTACTGCTTAAAGATGCAGTATGCTATTAAGAGTTGTCTTCGGATATAAGAGTCTGTGGAAACAGCATTTTAATATAAAGACAGGTAAAACTAACAGGTAGTGAAACACAAGACAMCGTGGGACATACAGGAAAAACATACAACGAAAAGATATCAGTTCTCATGGTTTTACAGTAGGATGCTGGGTGAAAACTGCAGAGGTAAACTAGGTTTGGCATTTATAGCTAGTCTAAAAGTAAGCTGATGTAAAAGATATTTTTTTTTTTTCCAAGGTCAATCCGTCCTATGCTGCCCTGTGTTTTCAGGAGGCTGGCTAACGCACCAAGGCTTTGGAGCTGGCCGTGTCACCGCGGGACAGGGCGACGCTGTTCGGACAGGACACCAGCAGCAAGGAAAAGGATGGGATACTGCATCTTTAGCCTGGGGTGGGAAATGTCAAGTTTGAGACTATCACTCACTGCATAGAAACACCATTTACTACGGACTGAGGTAGGAACACTACACTAAAAGTTAATTCGGCTATGTTGCATAAAACAGTATATCATGTAAAAACCTAAGCTCGGTCTCCTGGCGGCAGTCGTCACGTAAGCTGCCTTCCAGAGCGTTGGTCAGTGTATGCGAACCCCTCGCAGCGTGTGTGATGATCGGATGGCTATGGCTAGGTCTTGAGCGGTGAGACACAACTGCTTTGCGTTGAGTTTTTTTCCCTGACAGTCAGTAGTTAAAATGGACTTTATTTATTGCAGTGACAAGCCAGCAAAGCCCACGGTTCTCGCCCAACCTGCCCCTGCCGGGTGTCCCGTGCAGCGCTCACAGACAGCGGCGGGACAGCCAGGCTTGAAGAACTGCGGTTATGGCCCCAGCTTATGTAAAATCTCTCCCTGAGATGAAATTAAACTTGCTTGCCTGTTTTAATTTTCTTTGTTAAATGCTGCAAACTTCTCGATTAAAAACTTCCTTCCACTAGCGTTTATTGCTCCCTTTGTAAATAGAGTGTTCTGCTTCTCAGGTAACTAAGGAGTCCCGTGTTCATGTKGCAAGGAAAATGAATTCGTTTTATTTGTGTGTTTTTGCTCAAGGGTAGCTAGGTTAATGGTTGCCCATTGGCTTCTCCTTTATTTTCCTTTTTCCTCCAGTGTTACCTCCAGTTCTGTAGTCCTGGCCTTTTTACCTCCAGCAAAGTCAGAAAACCACAGCTCCGTTCTTCATTCCAAAACTAGTTACGGGTTAATCTGATGTCAGGAGTCCACTCTACAAAAGCGTTTATTCCCAAACCATTTTCTCCACTTGAATCACTTTGTACAGCGCGCTACGTTCACCCAATCCATAAAGTAAAAAAAAGACTCGATTAGCTCAATAACAAAATAGCATTTTGTTGTTAAAATATACGTCAAAACAGTCTTTTTTTTTTTTTTTTTTGTACAAAACGAGTACAAGGTTGAGGCCCAAGGTCTCCCTAAGGGAGCGCGGGGGTGGCTGCTGGCTGCGCGCTCGGGGCGCCCGGCGGCACCGCGGGGACCCCCGCGGCTCCCGGCACCGGGGTGCAGGGCGGGGAGGGTCCTGGGGGACCCTGGGGGCGGCCCGAGCGCCGCTTGCCGGTGCCAGCAGGACCCCGGCGGGACCGGGGCGCTCGGCCCGCAGCCAAAACGGGGCCGCGTTCGGCGGCGAAGCGCGCGCGCCGGAGCCGCGGCTCGCTAGCACCATCGCTGAAGCTCCTGCCCGCTGCGCCAGCCCCAGCGCCTCGGCGGCCGCCGGAGGCCAAGACAAGAATCGGTAGCGATCGTAAAATAAGCTCCTCTCTTTATTTGATGCTTCCCAAGTCATACACGCAGCTACGAGCATCGAAATTAAAACCTGCCGCTGGGCTGCGGGCTCCGAGGTGGGAAACGGAGCAGCTGGGTGTGATAGGAAAGAGGGTCTGCAAGGAAATGTGTCTGACCGGGTTATGATCTATCCCTTTCGTCGGCTCGGAAAGAAACGTCCTGGGCCGCACTGCACTTTGAGTCATGAAAGAAGGACTTAGTGTGTGTGCCGATGGTGCCACAAGGGTCCCATTGCTGGGAACAGGTAGCCGGGATCTTCCGAGTCCACCTGGCTAGTTAGGAGGAGACTCCTGCCTTCAGGTGTCAATGAGCAGGCTTACCACGGCGCGGATTTTGCAGGCAAACCATCGCCTGAGGGGACAAAAGTATTGATAATGGAACTGTTCAAACTCGGGGGTCTGGCGAATATCACGGAAAAAGGCAGTGTCAAGGTCAGACTCGGTAAGGACGATGAGGAGGAGGAGCAAAACAAAGAGGAGTCCCACTGTCACAAGGAGCAAACGGAGGACACTTAAAACAAACTTATTCACCTGTGGGGCCTGCGCGGCGCCGCCGGGGCCGAGGGCGCGCGGGCCGGGCGGCTCGGCGGCCTCGGCGGCCGTGGGCGTGCTGGCCTCGGCCTCCTTCTCCTCCTCGATGCTGCAGGGCGCTCCGTTGAGGTGCCGCGCGAGCAGCAGCAGCTCCAGGCTGTGCTCGGCCACGGGCGTGGGCAGCACGCTGTCCGCGGGGCTGTAGTTCTCGTCGGCGATGACGGCCACGCGCTCGCTGCTGTCGGCGCGCGCGCCGCGGGCGGCCAGCGCCTCGCCGTGCGACGCCGAGCGCACCGGCGTCGAGTGCGCGCTGTCGCGCAGCGACTCCAGGCCTGCCGGGACACGGCGGGAGAGGGGCCTCGGTGGGCGGCGCTCGGCACCGGCACTGCCGCGCGCCCCCCGCGCTGCTGCACAGCCCCCCGCTTGCTTCGGGCCGCACACCTTTGCTTAGGCGCTTCTTACATGCTTATTATGGTTGTATAGTTCAATAGGTGTTTAAATATACAGGTGTGTGTACATACACATATACATGTGCATATGTATATAGGAATGTGTGTATGCATATATATATATATGTGTGTGTGTGTGTGTGTGTGTGTGTATAAACATACAGATATAGACACACATGCATATATGTGTGTGTGTATATATATATATATACACACACATATATATGTGTGTGTGTATTATATATATATTTATATATATATAATAATATACACACACACACACACACACACACACACACACACACACACATATATATATATGTATATATAAAGAGAGGGAGAGAGAGATAGAGAATCCCAGAATAGCTGAGGTTGGCAGGGAGCCCGATGGCTCACCCAGCCCCTGCTCCGGCAGGGACACCCGGAGCACGGGGCAGGCAGGCGGGTTGGGAGATCTGCAGAGCAGGAGCCTCCCGGGCAGCCCAGCCCAGGCTCTGTCACTATGATCGTGGTGTCTGTGTGGAGTTCTTCCTCACATGGAGATGGAAGTGCCTGGGTTTCCCCTTGCACCCCTTGGTGCTGGCGCTGGGGACGGTCAGACACCTCACGTGTGTGGGGACACCCGATGTGCTGCACGGGCAGCTCCAGGCGGTGCTGCTGCAGCGCGGGGCCTGC
>NW_020455488.1:5658187-5669074 GCF_003342845.1 Nothoprocta perdicaria | reverse complement strand
GGACAGCCTGGCACAGGACAGCCCTGCAGCCTGGCACAGGACGGGCCCTGCTCTGAGCCCGGCGGGCCGGCCCTGCTGCGAGCGCAGTGCCGTTCAGCGCAGGAAGTAACGGCTCTGCGCGCGGGGCGAGCGCCGCCCGCCCGGAATTAGCACCTGGGCCCCCGCGGCGCCGCGGGCGCCCGCAGCACGGCCAGCCTGTCCTGCACCCCGCACGGCGCCCRCCCCACCGCAGCCACCGCCACCCTGCCCCGCGCTGCAACCACCACCAGCCCCCCGGGCCCCGAATTCCAGGGATTTCCTACAAAAACGGAGCTCCCTGCGGAGAGCCTCGTAAATGTCACCGTGTCACCAGCTGCCCGGCCAAATCCCCGCGCGGGTTGGGTTACRGGGCCGGGTTACAGGGCGGCCGCTCGGAGCAGCTGCTCTGGCCGGGAATGGGGATCCTGCTTCTCCCACCACCCCGGACTCCCCGGCCCCCTGCCCGCAAGGCTGGGTGCCCCAAACGCAGGGACACGAAGAGGAGTTGTGTCCCGTGTCCCGAGCGCTGCTGCCCCATCGCCCCCCGGGTGTTACCTGGGGCGGGCGGCGCGCGGGGCCCCGTGGGCAGGGGCAGCGCGCCCAGCGCCCGCGCCAGCAGCCGCGGCCCCAGGCCCAGCACGCGCACGCGCACGTCGCGGCAGCAGTGGTTGATGAGGCGCAGCTGGACGCTCACGCGGGTCCGGATCCGCACCAGGCACTTCACCATGGCGGTGGGGACGYGGCGGAGCGGGGACGCGGCGGAGCGGGGACGCGGCGACGCTGCCCGGGCGCTGCTCTGGCCCCCGAGCAGGGCACGCGCCCGGGTCACGCGTCCCGTGTCGCCTCCCCGCGCGCTGCCAGCCAGTCCGGGTCCTGCCCGGCGCCTGCGCGGGGCCCTGGGCCCTTTCGTCACAGCCCAGTGTGAGCGGACGAACACCTGATGGTTGCAGCGGCTCTGGTGACGGCTCTAGCCCCTTTCCTTGCAGGCCTTTAGCAGACGTGCTTACTGGCACGACGCTCAAGGCAGGGAAGTAATAACATAAACGCAAGGGAAGAGTGAAGAAGAAGGCGCTCTCGTCATCAGAGCACGAGGGCCCACGGGGCAGGGGTGCTGCCGGCCACGAGTGGCACCYGCAGCACGGCGAGCTCGGCGGCTCCCGCACCTGCTGGGCAGGGCACATAGAGCCAAGGAAGGTGGAGGGCTCACAGGGAATTCCCGTCGGGAATGGGCGGCTGCCTTTTCAAGGTGCTTCACCCCCACGTGGGTGTTGATTCCTGAGGGGCCCCTGTGCACGGCGCAGACGCGCGCGCCCCGCGSCCCCTCCGCCGTGTCGCCCGCTCCTCACCTTCCATGATGGAGATGTGCACGGCCCTCCTGCGCGTGCGCGGCACGCTGCTCAGCCGCGGCCCGTGCGTGATGGAGGGGCAGCTGCGGCTCGGCACCAGCCCGGCCCTGCGCGCACGAGGGCACGGTGAGCGCGCGGCGGGCGCACGGCGAGCGCGCGGCCAGCGGCTCCGCGCGGCGCCCCCGCTCCCACCTGTGAATCTCCGGCGGCTCCCGCTTGATCTTGGCGCTGGACTCCATCACCTCCTTGGCAACGCGGCCGCTGCGGGAGCGCGGGGGGGCAGCGTGAGCCCAGGGCTCGGCCCGGCCCCCCAGGCCGTGCCGGTGCCGCTGCCCCCGGGCTGGAGGCAACGGCCCCTCGGAGCGCCCGGGAGAACTCCCTCCGCTCCCAGTTATTACCCAAAGAAACCCCAAACCTCCTTCCCCATCCACCGCGCGTGCAGGGCGCTGGAGAGAGGAATGTCGGCGGGAAGTGGAGGAGCTGGTGCTCCCGTAGCAGGGGCCCTTGGGATCCTGCCATGTCCCGGCCCCACGCCACCCCCCGGGCCCCGCGGCGCGCCCACCTGTATCGGAAGCGGCTCCCCTTGAAGAACAGGTTGCTGCTGGACACCGTTCGCACCTGGCTCGACTTCTCCAACCTGCAAGGGCATCGCGGGCTGCGTGACGATGCCAGCACCGGGTGCCCGGGGCTGGTGGCCGGTTCGCTGCCTTTGGGCAGGTTTCTAGYGCCCAGCAATGAGCGCTGGCCGCTCGGCTGGCTGCACCTTGGCCTTGGACGCCACGGGATGCGGCCACCCGGGATGGGGGGGGCCTCGGGATGTGACCGCAGCCGTGGGACCGGCCRCTTCCCAGCTCCAAGGCCAGCGGCCCTGACACGGAGCAGACCCCACAGTGCAAACGGGGCTGCACTTAAGGGGCAGGACCTGTCCCGTGGGGGAAGGAACAYGGGGACACGTCTGTCCCTAGGCACCGGGCACAGGCAGGGAGCAGGCCCCTGCAGGTCAGTCACGGACGGGGCTGGCAAGGCAGGAGCGCAATTCCACTCTTGTTAATATAATGAGAAATGAAACCTGCTGATTGCAGCTGCTGATTGCAGTACTCCCAGGGAGACCACACTGCACGCTTTAGATCACAGACTGCTGATTAAAATAAAACCCATTACAAAACACAACGCAGGCTATTTTTAAGCAGAACACAGAGCAGTGTGGTAAACCCAGCACACTCCAGCAGACAGGTGGGCCACCAAGTGCACGGCCCCTTTGCAWCCTGCGCTGCCCTCCGAGGTGACCCTTTCAGACAGCCTAATTAGTCAAATGGGGGCAGAGCAGAAAACGGACTTGATTAGCGGGGCAAGGGAGCCGCAGCCTCTGTCCTCCGAGGGAGACGAGCGACGGCGCTGCCCAGCTGCCCTGCTCCTCGCCGCTGCTCCCTGCTGCTCGGAGCAGCCTGGGGAGCAGGAGCGCACTGGTTTGGTCCAGCACTCGTCTTTCCACTGGTTTGGTCCAGCACTCGTGTCCTTGGCCCCTGGGCCGCTCTAGGGATCATCCCGTGCTGGGGAGCCAGGACGGCCCTCAGCAGTGCAGCATGCAGAGAACTCCCGGGAATTCCTTGGATCCAGGGAGCTGGACRTGGGCACAGGGATGGCACCGCAACCCGCAGGGACTGTTTGGTGGCGCGGCCGCAGTCCCGATTACCAATCTGCAGTAAACCCAGCTCTCTGATCCTTTCTGCATTTCAAACCAACAAACCCGTCTCCAACCAGACTCAGTTATTCCTGGCGGTTCTGCATGTTTCCAGTGCCACACACGTGTGGGACGGGTTTGCAGAGCCCCAGGGCCCTGCCGGGACTTCGGGGTCTCAGCGCTGCATTGAGCTCCCCAGAGCCAGACAGAGCTGCTCCAGAAACCCACGTGGAGCTGAGCAGCGGTGCCCGGGCTCCCGCCCGCCCGCCGGGCGCTGCTGCCCGCGGCTTCGCCAGCGCCTTTGCACCAGCACCAGCTCTGCATGGGCAGAGRATGGACCAAAACACCCCTGCCATGCGCACGGGACACGGGCCCCTTTCTGCACCCAAGTCCTAGTCTCCAGACAAAGACTTGCTGCACCTGGGCCGGCCCCAGGCCCGGAGATAGGCCGGGAAGGGGGGGTCTGAGCTGCTGCTTCCTTGATTTKGTCTGGGATGTTTGGGAGGGGGTTGCTCCAGGGGGATCATGCCAACCCATGGAGGGACGTGTCACACATCACACAATAAAACACACAAATGTCCTTGCACTTACTTGTAAAAGGCTTGATTTTCTATCCCGCACTTCCAGAGATGTTTGCAGGCTTCTGGTGTCGGAGCAAAATAGGTCAGAACGATTTTCTTTTCCTACAGAGGAGAAAAGGAAGCCGGGGCACAAACAGGTGAGCGGAGGGCAGCACACGGAGCTGTGGACGGGCCGGGGCTGCAGGGCCGAGCGGGACCCTCCTGCAGCAGCTCGCGGGCGCTTGGGAACCGGCTGTGCCCAGGGAGCAGCCCCGGCTGTGCCCGTGGCCCCGCGTGCCCATCGCCCCCAGCCCCTCCGCTCCTCAGTGCCCGGGAATGCATCCAACCAGGGAGCGAGGGCCGCGGATCTGCTGCGTGCACGTCAGCAGGGACCTCTAGAAACGGCCTCGTGCAGCCCCCAGGGACTGCAACCTGACCCGATGGCGCTGCAYGGGGAGGACCAGTGAGCACTAGTGTCCAGTCCTAAATCCAGCACATTGCTCCGGACACCTCGCGGACCTGCGACAGGCCCCAGGCTTCTGCTCCGGGGACTGCTGTGACACCAAAGTGCCCATGTTTAACCCTAGAATTGTGTCTTTAGCCTCCCGGTCCAGGCCACCAAGCTACAGGGCATGTCCATAGGTACCTGCCTACGGACAAGGACGGAGCCGGGGGGCACAGCGGCACGGGGACAGCATGGCCACTGGCACCGTGGCCCTGGGGACCCCTTCATGCCGCTGCCCTGAGCCCCGTGTCCCAGTGCCCATGTCCTGGCGTCCCGTGACGCCAGTTCGGAGGGGGCACCGCTGCCGGCTGCGTCCTGCCCAAYACATCTAACATGCTGAAGCACAAGATAAACACAGTGGTCAGTAAGCCCTGAGGCAAGAAAATGCACTCACCTCTTTCTGACTTACGTACAAATAGAAAGTCTTTCCTTCAAACTTCATTTTGGTCACCTCATTCCTGGGAGGAGAAGAGCAGAGTGAGTCCCGGGCGGCAATGCCCACCCCAGCACCCTAATGCCCGGCCCCGCCGCGGGCCGTGGGCGCAGCTTTAGCCAAATCGCTGGCTGGAATCATTGCAGCCCAGCGCAGCAAGAGCGAGGGGTGCTTGCAGCYGACAAGGAGGAGCCCCGACCTGGGGGGATTTGCCAGTGAACGTGATTGCAATTCATTTATTTGCCACAATCCTGCCYTGTGGGGCACCCTCGTGAGCAGCTCTGGGGGCCACGGGAGGCGAGGGGAGATCCCACTCGTGTCCTTCTCGGAAGGGCTGGAATCCCTGGGCAGCGGGTCCCGGTTAATGCATGCACCCATCTCCCCTGGGAACGGGAAGGGAGGCAGGACCCCGCGCGGGCCAGCGGCAGCTGCTGCCCTCGGCACCCGTGCGCCGGGGCTCCCCAWCCCGCGGGGCCGGCCGCGCGCGGCCGGGCGCCCGGGACTCACCACTTGATGAAGTGAACCCTCTTGTTGCCCTGCAGGACCACGAAGCCGAAGGGGGTGAAGGCCAGGAAGGCCGCGTTCCCGGACACGTCCTGCAAGGGAGAGCAGCTCCGCGTCACGCGCGGCCGCCGGCGGCACCGGGACATGGCACATCCGCCCCGGCCCTGCCGCCAAACACCGTCACGACGGTTTAACGCGGGAACGCGCAGCGGCGTCGAGGACCAGCCGCTCCGGGGGGACTGATGGGTGATTGATGCCGCGACACCCCCAGCGCCGGCACCGCTATCCATCTACTAGAAGGGACAAACAGCAGGGGCACACAGTGTCCCAGGTACCCGCGAGTCCTTCACTATTAATTAAGCTGCACAAAGGGAGAACCTGCTACCCCGGCTCCCCAGGGCCCTGCACTTTAACCGCAGCAGCTTTAATTTAATAAGCAATTTAATGGCAGCACCTGGGCTCCGGGGAGGCCATGGCTAGGTGTACGAGTACTYGTGCAAGGAGCACATGTGCTCTGGGGCACAAATCCACACCAGTGCACACACACACACACAGCATGAGCTCCACTTGCTTCCCTATGGCTATTGGGGCTCTCCTGGCTTCGGGGACACATCCCTGTCCCGCAGCTGGAGCAGAGCCTCCCCCACAGCCTCTCCCCTGCCTCGGAGCATGGGGATCCCACATGGATCACATTGGGAACAGCAGCATCCCGGTGCAAGCCGGGGTTCAGCGAGCATCGGGAACCCCTAGGACGGCACAGAAACAAGGTCAATTCTTGCACGTCCAACTGCTCTCTGCTATGGGACCGGGGCCACCATCCGTCATCGTCCCCGTGACAAAGGCCSTTCTCGGTCTGAAGGATGTCGCGGGTCTCCGTCCTCTTCCCACTCAGGTCCGGGCTCCCCTCGGTGCCCACTGCTCCCTGCTCCAGGCACCGGGGTTCGCATCCCGCAGGAGCTGCCCGGAAGCGCTCCCGAAATTCGTCAGGTTGCGCGGGGGGCAGTTCTCCCGCTCACATCTTCAGGATCCAAAGAAGTTGAGCAAATTGGTTTTAAATCCAGATTAGATCAAAAATCCATCTTAAGCTGCCCTGGGTAACTGGCCAAGAGCAAGGAGCCCTGAACGCCAGTGCAACATCCCGCGTGAAGCGAGACCCAAAGCCCAAGGCAGGGAGGGCTGGGAGGCAGCGGCCACGTCCTGAGGACGGGGACGGTCCCCTGGTGTCCTCGGGAGGACGGGCACGGCCGCGCGAGGGGACCCGGGCCCTGCTGCAGCCTTGGCCAAAGCCCCACAGCTCCCCCCGGCCATGGCACGTGAAGGACGTGAAAACCTGTGATTAGCTAAAAAAAGCGGCCTAGGGGGGATGCTAAACATAGAAGGGAGCGCGGGACACGGTCTGCGTTAGTGCGATCCAGCCCAGCGCTTCTGAAACGCTTTAAATATTAACAGCCCATCTGCGCGCGCCGGCTCCTGCCCGGCGCTGGCCAGGCCGCTCCGCAGCACAGCCCCGCTCCGGCGTGGAGGGTGCACTGAGGACACGGCATGAACCGGGGATGCGGGATGGACACGGGGTGCACCAGGGATGCAGGATGCACTGAGGACATGGGGTGCACCAGGGATGCAGGATGCACTGAGGACACGGGGTGCACCAGGGACGCAGGATGCACTGAGGACACGGGATGAACCAGGGATGCAGGATGCATGGGCTACACAGGATGCACCAGGGATGCAGGATGCATGGGGGACATGGGATGCAGTGGGGATGCAGGATGCACTGGGAATACGGGCTGCACCAGGGATGCAGGATGCACAGCGCACACGGGGTGCAGGACGCACGTGGAGTGCACTGGGGACACAAGGTGTGATGGGGTGACGAGGCCCAGCAGGGACACGGGGGACATGGACCYGCTGGCAGCCCCGCACACGCTCCCCTCGGCACCTCGGGGCTCCCCGCTTCCCAAAGGCGGCCCCAAACGGACCGCGAGCCCAAGGYGGCGGCCCCGGCAGAGCTCGGGCAGCCCCGGGCCGCCCTGCAGAGCCCTCCGCGCTCCGGAGCCGGCCCAGCGCACGGACAGCCCGGCAGACCCTCCTCGCGCCCCCAGCGCACCCCCAGGCAGCCGCGGGCCACCCGCTGCACGGGCCACGCGGAGCCGACCGCGAGGACACTGCGGTCAGTGGAGAGCGTTTCAACCAGCAGACTACATTACCGGCTGGGGAGGAATATCGAGCCACGCTGTCTGTGGAGATTAATATTTGCTGCTTTCTCAGGCTCGTTACTGACCCTGTTATTGCCTCCAAATTGCAGCGTTTTGCAGCAGACGACTCGCTGGTGTCCTTTACAGCTGTCTGCATGGAGACGCTTCCCGATAGCTCCTTATAGCTTCCTTATGTGCTCCCGTCCCTTCCTTCCCTCCCGTTGCAGAGGGATTCACAGCAGATATCCTCTCCGCTTCCCTCAATGCACCTATTTGCATTTAGGCCCCCCAAGTCTGGCTCTCGCCCCACCGGTCAGACCCGCTGTGGGTGCCGGGTCGCAGCCTCGGTGCCGTCAGCACCACCCCGCAGCTCGCTGCGACGGGAGCAATTTAACCCAAACCCAACTTTCTGGGGAGTTTTACCTTGCAGGGGTGRGGGTCAACCCCGTAGGTCTCCAGAGTCTGGGCTTTCCGTAGAAAATTTAACTCCGAAGTAGCTGGTGTCTGGCCGCTGCAGAGTGAAGAGAAAGGGAGCCGTGAGAGCGGGGACGCCACCCGCTGCCTCCCGGTGTCCCACGGAGCCGCCCCCGTCCCCAGCACGTTCCCTGTGTGGGCGCAGGCTGCTTTGACCCGTTGCAGGGCAGAAATGACCCACGCGAAGCGAGGGCTCTGGCAAGGCCGCTCTCCCCGTGCACACCGCGCAGCGCTGGCCTCACCTCAGCTCCGTCTTGTGGATCTCCGCAATTTTCCTCTCCAGCTTTTCCGAGTGCTTAGGGAAGAACTGGAACTTGGAGCTGTAGCCCTCTGGGTGCTTGCCCGGGTCGTAGTCCCCGATCTCCGCTGTGGAAAGCAAGCGCGGGTGAACGATGGGTGAATAACGGGTGAATAACGGGTGAATAACGGGTGAATGAGTGCGTGGGCMCYGGCTGCAAGGAYGCGATTCCCGAGGAGCGGCTGCGCTGCCCGCGGGGGCGGCGGGACRTGGGGAAGCAGCCGGGAYGCCGGCGGCTGCGGCAGCTCCGGGGCAGGAGGAGGGGACCCCGCGGCACCCATGGGAGCGGGCAGGGGACGGCACCGCTCCAGGACACCTCACGGCAGCGACGGGCGCGGGACGGGACCAGCCGTCCGGAGCACGGGAACACCCGCCGGCCATGCCCGCCCCGGTGGGAGCCTGACTCATTCCCAAGGCGTTTCCTGCGGCAGGGAATTCCGCCCTGGCCCGGGCACCCCCGCGAGCGGCTGGGACCCGCTCCGCACCACGGTAGTGACAGGAACACAGCCCAAACGAGGACTGTCTCCCACCAGGGCAGCGGCCCAGGCAGGAGCCGGGGGCTCATCCAGCGGCTCCGGCACCRCTCCGGCTCCCCCCAGGGCAGCGCGGTCACGGTGCCGCAGGGCACGAGCCCCCCCCGGCATTCGAGGCTCTTGCAAGCGCAGCAATGCAGTCAGTGCAGAGCTATCCCGTCCCAAAGCGCTACCTTGCAGGATATAGGCGGCCAGCAGAGCGGCATCCGAGGTCTTGCAGAGCAGGCGGCCGTGGTAGAGGTCTCGCTTGATCTGCAGGAAGACTAAATACCTGCGGGGAAGAGGGATTCCATTTGCAAAGTTAAGCACCCTAACCGGGCCGTTTGGATGTGCAAGAGCCTGCGCTGCGCTTCTCTCCAGCAGCCCCTTCTCAGGATGCTCCGTTTTGGGACCGGCCGGTGCTCATCGCCAGCACCTCCCACTACGGGGCTCAGATTCGGGGCTTCTGTCCCACTCGCTGGAAAAATTACACATCTGAATAAACTTAAACATAAGTTAGAGCCTGGGCTGCCCCACATGGCAATGCGCTCGGGAAAACCTGATAAAATGTAAGCCATACAGCTGGGCGGCAGGACGGAAACTGGAGAGCTCAGAAATGTGTCTCAATGCTCAGACTCGCTCTCCGCGGTATCTCAGTCACGCTTCACTTCTCCAGCCCATTTTTATGATGACAAAACCCACTAATTTTCACAGATAAAACGTATTAAAGATAAATCCGGCCATTAAAGACCATTCTGACACAGGGCGCCGCTTCTGCCCAGCACCGCCGGGAATTAGAGCAGCGTCGCGGTTGCAGCGTCCCTATCCACGAGGACAGGGACAGCCCTGGTTCACGGAAAGGGGAAGAGCCTCCGGCTGCATTCTCAGCTCCAGGCAGCCGGCCGCTGCACTGCAACCCTCCCCGCTGGGCTCAACTGCTGCACATGTCTGCTAATCTCTGATCAAAGAGAAGAAATAGAATTAACGGCCCGTATGYATAGCGTAATGTCCACCGAATAGCTGTCGTTATTCAGAGGAGATGTCTTTGGCCATTTCACATTTAAATTAAAGCCTAATGACTGCGCCGGGYGGCTGTTGCTAGGAGTTTGCACAGAATCTGCAAACTAAATAAAGTCTTGGGGAAAATAAAGACGTTTCCCAGTGAAACCTCCTGCAGGACGCTTCTGTGCGTCCCCAGAAGGTGCGTGACAAAACCAGCCCTCCGTCATCGCGGGGAGCCGCTGGCGGGTGCAGCGGGAGCCGGGCTGCACGTGGGGACACTGCAGCTGTGCCCGGCCGAGCAGCCCCTGGTCCCAGCTCCGGGCTCTGGGTGCTCCTCCACAGCGCGCTCCAAAACGCTTCCTTTACACACATCCCACCACTCTGCTTCCGGCGTTCCAGCTCATTTGTCCAACAAAAACACAGGCACTTCGTTAATGCAAAACCAAAGGCAAAAACAGGGCCTAGGAATACTCTAACAGGGCCTAGGAATATTCTAAATACACCGTGTAAAAGACAGCAAAATCCTCTCTCATTTGCTGCCCGCAAAAATAGATTGAAAATCCAAAGACTGAAATCCTGGAATATATTTAGCTCTTTCAATAAGCCTACTTAATTCTTGATGTGCTTAGCAAGGACCTTCGCTATTCGCTCGGAATATTTAATGGCATATGGGGCCTGGGCGCTGCAATTCTCCAGATGCCGCTGGAAAAACAACCCCGAGCTCCGCAGGGCCTGGGTGCTCGGGGGATTTAGAGCTGCAGGCAGGGYGGTGTGAGTGACACGTGGTATTTGTCACCATCTCATGGCTATCGGGGCCAAGAGGAGGCTGGAGGCCCTTCCATTTGCAGCAGCTGGCTGTCCACAAAATGACAGTCTGCTTTGAAGATGCACGAGAAAGTTTCTGCGATTTGTCGTTTTTTCCTTTTTTCTTTCCTTTGCTCGGGAAAGGCAACGCGCTGCCCCTCTCCGCAGCACACGTCACACGTGGAAGCGGAGGAGGAGGGCGCAGTGCAGCTGCGCACACACAAACGTGTTTGACACATCCCCGCGTGCCCCAAGCCGCTCTCCGAGCAAAGCCCTGCTCGCCCTCACTGCCTGCACCACGCACAGCTCTGCTCTCCTCGAAGCTACAGCCTCCAGAGCTTCGTGTCCTTCGGCACAGGAAAACTGGGCATAATCGGGGGGAAAATACAGCTGTTTTCACTCCGCCACATGTTGCTTCTCTGGATCAGCTTACTACCCTTGACTTTAACAAAATAAACCTGCTAATTAATAAAAATAGGTAAGAGTGAAATACGTGGCTCCTGGATGACTTGCTGTGGGAATCTCCCAACTCCTGGGCCACGGTGATCCAGTTCC
>NW_020455488.1:5646776-5657809 GCF_003342845.1 Nothoprocta perdicaria | reverse complement strand
GCCCACACAGCCTGGGATCCTTTGCACTGATTTGAAAGGTTTCCTCGAGTTCTGCAAATGGCCAAGGTCCAGGAGCGAATGGGGTGTGAAGCGCTCACGCAAGGGCCGCTGTGCTGTCTTGGCGGACGCGGGACGTCCTGGCACCTCGGCAGGCGGGTACGCACCGCGGGTATCACAGCCAGCAAAATGCAGCCAAATCATCTTAAAATGATCACCGTGTTGACACTTAGCCCAACAGAGCCGAGCAGGAGACGCCGCGGGAGCCTCTGCTCGGGCTGCCGGGGACCCCTCGGTCCTCCCGGGCGCGGGGACCCCGAGCAGCGTCACCTCCCAGGCGCGCTGGGTCCCGCGGTGCGAGAGCCGGAGCCGCCCCGGGCACAGCCGCCCCAGACCCCATCCGCAAACCCAAAAGCTGCAGCCTCGGGGACCAGGCACACACAGCCTTGCCTGTCGGAGCGTCCCACGGGAGCCCCACGGCCCCGGCCGCGCGTGATGCAGAGGCAGGAAAGATCTCTGCTTCCCTGCATCTTCCCACTGCAATACTCTCGATTAATCTTCTCCCTAACGACCCCCAGACCTGGCAAAGACGATTATAAATTATYTGCAGCAATAATGGCAAAAAGATGCCCAAGGGGAATGCAGAGAGCTTGAGAAGAATCGTTAGCACATTTATGGTGCGGAGGACGGGGCTGGCCGATGGGCACGAGCTGCTCTGCTGCCYGGCTCCCTGGCCGCGTCTCACCGTCCAAGACACCCGCGAGCCCCCACCAAGCTCTCCCATCGCGCTCCTGCCTTCCTCGGGAAGGAAGAGCGGCATGAAGAGCCCCTAAAGATAGAAACTGGATAAAAGCAGCACTGGCTTTGTGCATCTTGGTTTATCAGCTGTTTCCTCTAGAGCGTTCACTCCCCTTGCTCGCAAAGGGATGGGGCCAAGTACGTCCGGGGGGCTTCGCAGCGGTGCCGGCTCGGACACACACACGTTCGGGAGGATTCACCAGGGTTATTCAGCAGGGTCAATGAGCAATGGTCAATGAGCAGCCCTGCGCCGGTGCCGCCGCTTACCTGGTGATCTCCTCCTTGAGCGCAGCCGGGTCCGTGGGGTAGAACTTGACGCGGAAGCACATGGTGAAGGGCGGCTGGGCTGCGGGCAGAGCAGGGGTCACGCTGAGCCGCTCCTCCCCGGGGACACCCGGGGGGCTCGCTGCATAACAGGGCGCGCGGAGCCCCCCCGGAGCCCGCCCGGAGCCCTGCAATGGGGAACACGTGCGGGGACACGGGTGCGCTCTGCCACGCTGCGAGCTGCGCTTACCCCTCATCTGCTTCACCACCGACTTGGTAAACTCCAACCAATGCTGAAACCAAAGAGAAAGGAATTGAAATGACTCACGAGACAATGCTTCTAATTAGCAAGATTGCCTCTTGGGGGCAAAATTAAAGAAACAGAAAGTCCTACTTTGGCTCATTTTACGTAAAGCTGTGTTTTGTGGAGGATGCCAAAGCCGCAGGAGAGCGGGAGGCTCYGGGGAAAAAGATGCTGCCACGTCCCGTCTGCACGGCCCCCCACCATGGGCATGGATGGGACACGGGCGGGGGGCATCGAAACGGCTGCCCCAGCCGCAGCGTCACCCCGGGGCTGAATGGCTCCCAAAGACACTGCCTGTGCCCTGCCTCGGTGCCCGGGAGAGCAGGAGGGAGGGAAGGAGGAAGAGGAGGAGGAGCAGCCCTGTCCCCTCCCAGCTCTGCGTGTGGGGAGGACACCCAGTGCCCCCCAGCACAGGGTGCCCCCTCCCCACAGGGACCAGGGCCCTGCGTGCTCCTCCTCCTCATCCTCTTCCTCCTCCTCCTCTGCCACCCGGCACCTCCTGCTGCCCTCCCGGTCCCTGTGCATGGCGGCCAAAGCAGCAGCCAGGGAGAAGGTAAAACAGCTTCACAAGGGCTGTAATCCCCACGCGCCGGCAGCCTCTTGCCCCGCGCCACGTTCTCACACCACGTACAGCCGGTCACGTCACTGCGCGGCCCCCAAAGCTCCAACCCAGGGAAGCCCGAAGGCAGCGCTGCTCCCGTGAGCCAGGGCYGTGTCCCAGCCCCATGCACGGGGCGACGCTGGGCTCCGTGACGGCGTTCCCACCGGAGCCTTTTCCACGGCGTTCCCGTGCAACGGAGCCCGCAGCGGCTTCCCGAGCACCGAGCGAGCGGCAGCCGCTTCCCCAGCCACGAGGAAGGCGCCGCTCGCACCGCCGGTTCTGCAATTACTCCTCCGCCCTCACAAAGAAACCGCCCGCTCTGCATGCGGCCCAGGCGCTGCATTAGCTGCTGCTTGGATTTGACAGCATTTGAGAAGGTGCATTTAAGAAAATACAAGCACTTCTTCAGTCCGTGAGTGGCGGCGCAGGCACCGCCTTCCCTGTGGGGAGCGCTTGGCTGTGCACGGGAAAGGACGGGCTGGGGAGGCAGCGCGGGCTGCAGCGCGGCGCCCGGCACCGAGCGCATGGCAGACGTTGGCCGGGACGAGCCCGCGAGCGCCTGCGTGTCCGTGCGAACGCTCCGTGTCCCGCACACTGCATGCATACGGATCTGTTCCATCTTGCATYCCTCTGGGTCCCACTGCATCCCTCCTGCTCCATCCATCCACTCGCCTGCTTCCAGGCGAGATGCTCCAAGGAAAACAACTTGGGGCACACGGAGCAGCGGGAACGTGGGTGAGGTGGCTTGAAGGGGGCTTCAGGGGGCCGGGAGAGTTGAAGGGGGCTTCAGGGGACAAGGCACTGGTAGATGCTCTGTACATGGACAAGGCAACTTGCCCCACTGACACCCACGGCTGCCCTGGCTTGTTCCTTTGCTGAGCGGCCAAGGCAGGAGGCAGCTCTGGGAAGGATTCCCGCTTCCATAGATGGAGTCCACATTTGCCCTTTCCCTTCTCCGCTGCCTCACGTGCCCCGGAGCCCGAACCCGGGGCCAGCACTTACCCTCTGCTTGTCGGGGTCCACGAAGCGGATGCCGAAGTAGTCCTTCTCGAGCAGGTTCAGGTGGTGGCAGAGCAGGTCGAACAGGTACTGGCCCTTGGCATCTCTCTGCAAGGCAAAGCGAGGCGGTCAGGGAGCGGAGGAGCGGCCGAGCGCGCCGGCACGGCCCGCGCATCCCCTGTGCCTGCCGCGGCACCAAATCCACTCGAACAGCAGGGAAACGTTCCTGACGGAAAGCGAGATTTTCCAGCCCGTTTTCCTGGTCCATGTTATTAGGAGCCAGGTAAGCCAGGTCATGGCACTTCACATCTCTGTCCGTCAGCCCTCTTTCCAGAAGGCAGCGCAGGGCAGCTCGCTCCCTCTGCTTTCCCGGGGCCGCGGCTCTGTCCTCCCCTCACCCAGCTCCGCTGCCCCGCGCATTCCGAGCGCATTTCCCCCATGCCCTTTCTGCTAGGGAGCGGCTGGAAACCCCTTCTCTTCCCCTCGCCCCCGTGTGCGCTGCTGGACRCTGCAGGACAATGCCTCGACCCTCAGCTGCTCTTCCCAGGGCCAGCTTGGCCAGCAGAACCGCATCCCCGGGAGGCGCATCCTGCCCAGCGAGCACGGGAACGTCCCGCGGCTGCAGACCCTGCACCGCGGCGCACCGAGCGGCTGCAACAGCCCCTTCCCCGCAGGCCCGGCCGGCGCATGACGGCACCGCGTGCTATTTCTGGATTTTACCACCCAGTGCCTGCACTGAGTCACATCTGCTGGGCTGTCTCGGGAAATTAGTGCTGATYCCGGCCACTTTCTTTAATGCTCTCTACAGAGGCGCAGCCTGTCTGCTCCGCGCTGGCTGCAGCCGYGACACAGACACGTCACCGGGGCCGGGAGCAGCCGGCGCAGGGGCTGCAAGAACAAAACCACGTCTGAGCCCTTGCACAGCTCTGCAAGGGCCTGTGCGCCGGCACCACGTATAGGCAGAGGCAGATCAAACACCGGAGAGGAAGTGTTAAGCGTTACGGATGTAAAGCTTGAAATAGCAGCTCCAATTACTGAAAGCGGTGTTTCCAGCGYGGCCGGGCCGGCAGCAGCCGCATCATCCAGCGCACAGCCAGCGGTCCAGCGCATCCCTGCGCCGCGCTGCGCACCCGCGGCTGAAAAACAACCACCTTCTTTGCTAGAAATGTGTTACTTGTGTCCTGAAGCTCTGAGGCGAAGGAGCTGGGAGGAATAAGCAGCTGCATGGACCATTTTGGTTCAACACTTCCTTTGCTCCTCAAACCCTGTTATCTTCAGTGCATGGACCAGTCCTGAAATGCCTCTTCCCAGTCCGTGCTCCTCCGTGCCCACCTAGGTCAGGTATGGGGGTCCCAAGTGGGCACCCACAGAGCCCAGCTTGGCCGTGGGCTCCTTGCTSCTACCAGCACAGTGCGAGACCTACAAGGAAGACACAGGCAATTCCAAGTTCTTTCAAACATCATGGCAGGGGAAAACATGCTTTAGCTAAAGGAAATAAAACCTTGCATCCTCCACAGACACCACAAGAGCAGCATTAGCGGTAAGGCAGAGCGCCCGTTGACGCGCTCGCTCCCCGGGACAGGCCCGAGCTCCGCGGCACCGCGATGACAGCAGCTCGGAGCGAGCCGGGGCGGCGGGAGCCCCGCGCGGCTGGCAGCCGCCTGGGCGCAGCCCAGCGCCGGCATCGCTGCTTCCTCCTGACGAGCACAGGCCCCGCTGGGCAGCACAGAGGAGGGTGAAAACGGTGAAAAAAAGGTGAAAACGGTTCCTAGCTCTGGAACTGGCAGGGCAGCGGGTGCAGCGCCCACCCCAGCGCGGCACCGAGTAGCGCCGGCCGCGGCACCGCGGCACACGCGGCTTTACAGCGTCTCATCTGCACAGATCAAACGCTGCTCCTGAYGCCTGACAGCGCTTCCTTAAGCGAACACCGGTTTCTGTTTTCCTACAAGTGCGTTTAATGCATATTTTATCTGATCAAATAATCACTCGACAGCAGCAGAGCATGCGGCAGGGAGCCCCCGCAGCGCCGGCGTTAACCCCGTTTTGGAGTTCGACGCGTTGTGATAAATGTCACTGCGCTCAAAATAAACCTTCCCTGCTCGGAGCCAGGTGGGCCAGGCTCTAATGCTGCAGCGGCCAGGGCGGCTCCATGTGAGCCTGGCCACGGTGCGTGCCCCGGCCACGGTGTGCGCCCCGAGCTCGGCACAGTGCGTGCCGCGAGCCCAGCCACGGTGCGTGCCGCGAGCCCGGCCACGGCACATGCCATGAGCTTGGGCCGGCGGCGCCACGAGCTCGGGCCGGTCTGTGCCCTGCGGAGCAGCCGGCGCTGCTGCATTGCGCTGGCGCCCGGCCAGCACCAACAGGTTGATGGATGGAGCGTTCTGGGCAGGCGCGGGCAGGAGCGGCAGCGAGGAGCGGCGATGCAGCGCGCGGGGACGGCAGCAGCGGCAGGGGAAGAGCAGCCCGGGCACAAGGCCACGGGACGGGCAGCAGGGGCGGCCCCGGCGCTCGGGGAGCGGGCACAGGACCAGCCCCGACGGCCACGGCCCCGGGCGCGCGAGCCACCCTCGGGTGCCGTCCGCGGGCAGGGCGCACAGAGCAGCCCCGCAGAGCGAGCGGGCGGCAGGGCCAGTTCGCGCACCCCAAAAGCCGGGCGCAAGGAGGCAGAGGACGGCGACACACCACGCCAGGACGGAGCCGAGCAGGACTGCGCTGGGGTTCCCCTGGTGCAATTCATGTCTTCATCACTGTTAATAACAATTACCTAGCCAAAGCGGTAAGGTGTGCAGAGGACACACAAATACCGGCCAGGTGAGCGATGCTGCTCCCCTTGTTCAACCTGGAACACCCGCGCCTCGCTCGGCGCACACCCGCGCTCTGAAACACGGGGCAGACACCCATATAGGCCCATACATCCTGGTGGGTTTCACAACAGAGCCCGATGTCTCCAGCGGGGAACTGGTCTCCAGCCCGCACGGCACCTGGTGACACATCCAGACATACTCTCCACGGAAACATTCCTCGGAGCTGGCTCGAGGCTGTTCTCGCCGGCATCGCCGAGCTCGGCACCGCTCGCGTCCCTCCGCCTTCGTAGCAGGCTGAAAAGCAGAATTCCTCCTCCTATCCCCTCTTTCCAAAGCAGGGGAGGAACAACACCGCTTGCCCCGGCAGCGGGAATGCTTGTGACGTGCTCAGGAAACACAACAGGACTTGTCCCACCTGGAGCCACTGGTGTCCCCTCCCGTGCTGGCATCCCGTGAGATAGCAGGGATCAGCAGCCCCTGGGATAGCACAGAATTCAATGGGATAGCGCAGCACTCAACAGGACAGCAGGGAGGAGATCCCAGCTGGGATAGCAGGACATGAGCATCCCGCTAGGACAGCATGAACATTCAGCTGGGATAGCAGGGATGAACACACAGTGGGATAGCAGGGATGAACATCCCGTGGAATAGCAGGGATGAACATCCGGATGGCTCACCCTCCATCAGGAGCTGCCAACACCYGCTGCCCAATGGAGCCAGTGTGAGYGCCGCGGGTTCAGGTCTGTCCCCTCCACCATCCCACCCTCCGGAGCTGTGCTCTGGAAAAGGGAGCAGGGAGGAGACAGGGAAAACGCGGCCTCTTTTCCAGCACCCGTGGCCGCTMCGGCCACCGCGGCCCTGGGAAGCACGACGCGTGCACGGCCGCCCCGCAAACGAGGCCACTTATTTAGGAGCCTGCATACGGATTTGGGGACCTAACTTGGAAACCTGTGGCCTAGATTCTGCTTTATTAATAGACTAATTGAGTCTCCGAGTGCATCGTTCATCAGTGTCAGGCGCCGGCGCCTCCCGGCACAGGCTGTTCGCGCCACACGGGCGCAAGGGCGAGCGGAGGGAAGGAGCAGAACCTCCCTGATGCGAGCCCTGCACCTGCACCCATGTCCGCGCCGGCAGCTGTGCCGAGCTCGGCAACGTTCCTGTTTGCAGGGAACGACCCGCGGAGCTGCAGGAGGGAAACTCCAGCAACATCCGCGGGACGCGGAGCAAACCCTCGCGCGTGAGCACCACGCACGGAATGAGCCCCGAGCCGCGTGGGCTGCGTGTCGGGAGCAACGGAGCTCCCCCACGCCAGGCGGCACACAAAACAGCAATAAAATAATGCTAGGTTTCGTTTCTTCCAATGGAAAAGATCGTTTTGCAGTCAGAATTAACAGCGCATTGGACGCAGCCACAGAAGTTACATCAGTTGATCATATAATAGAAGTTACAGCTGCGTGAATAAAGACATACTTGCAAATTCTCCCAAATTAGACCCAGAGGGCTGTTAAACAGAGGCGGCTCCACCAGCAAACGCAGCCTCACAGCGCGGAGCGCGCCCGCGCCCGGGCAGGCCGGCTCCGGAGCCGCGCCGTGGGCCGCTCTGCTGCAGCACTGCCCTGCCACATCGCTAAGCTGCAATATTGCAGCTCTCCCACCCGAAATGGCTGCTCCAGACACGAACAACGCCAGAGGAAACGGCCGGGAGCGGCAGCGTCCCCGGCTAGACAGGTGAGCACAGCGCTCATCCCCATCGCCCGCCGTCCTCGCAGGGGGAACCAGAGGCTTTTCTGCCCCAAATCAGCGCTGGCGTCTGCATCACACCCCCCTCTGCAGTCCCCACACCGAAGAAACGGCAGTGAGCTGCAAAGCAGGCACTTCTCCCCAGCCCAATGAAATGCAGTGAAAGTATAAAAAAGTAAATGGCATTACAGGGGGGAAATGTTTTCTCTTTGATCTCCTTAACTTGAATTAAGCATATTCTAAATTAATCATTATGAGAATGTCTTTTAGGAAATTATCTGAACTGTCTTTACAAATCAGAACTTGAAAGAGCTGTCTATTGCATAAGAGCAGCTTAAAAAATCCCTGTTTTGATCTTTATATGTTCTTATAAACTAAGCCTTATATCTATCTTAATATTTGCTATTTTTTGAGGTCAGCCATCAGGGTGTCACAGTGTAATGGAAAGAATATTTCCATCATTACCAAAATAAATCCAAATAAAAGCTTGCAGCTTCCCTCTTCCCACCCCTGTCACCCAAGTCACTGTGCTCTGGAAGCACGGCATTCCCAGCTGGATGCACGGCCTTCCCAGCTGGATGCACGGCATTCCCAGCTCACACCTTTGCAGTTCTCTCGGCTACGCTGCCCTGCACTGTGCAAGACTCCTTGCTGCCGAATCCCAGCACTGGCTAAGCATCCTTCCCGCGTTAAACACGCGTCACGTTCAGGAGCCGGAGGCGCTGCCGAGGAGCCGCTGCTACCGCGGACACCGGCGGGCGCCGGGCGGCRCGGTGCCAATTGCAGCGGTGCAATGAGGGCAGCGAGGCAGCTCCGCGCTGAAGCTGCTGCGGATAACGCGCACTGCCAGTCACCCACGACACGCCGCACCGAATTGTTCTGATTCATAATAGTGCCTAATTTTGTCTCATTTAACACAAGGCGAGGCAAAAATGCGCCACTGTTCTCAAAGGGCTGCATTACGGCACACTAAGTCATAAAAGCCTCAAACTCGCTGCTCTGAAAGGCTGCTAGAATCTGTCTATTAGCACGTCCTTGCTGGAACGCCGCTCGGCCTGCCACCGTCCTGGCAACTGTTGGGCCACGGTTTCCGTGGCAGAATCCTTCCCTGCTGCTGAAGCGAAGCTACAAATCCTGTGCCCGCTTAGCCGAGCGCTTGGCCCCTTTGATTCTTAAATTAAATTGTAACCACAGCTGTGGACGAGGGGAAGCGGGACGMGGAGCTCTCGGGCTCGGCTGCCGCACCAAGTAACCACAACCCRGGCCCGTCGCAGCCGCACGGTGCCCGGCGGGCGCAGGGCTCAGCGCGGGACTCGCTGCTCTCCGTGTGGGAAAGGAGACGGACGTGAATGAGCGGCTTGAGAGCAACGTCCTGGAGCAGGTCCCACGGCCCTCCTTGCAGAGGCGACGTGGAGCCGGGGGAAAGGGCCTCGGGAAAGGGCCTCGGGCTCCGGCGCCGCCCTCGTGCCACAGCCCCGGGCGCCGCTCCGGCGCATCCTCCATCCACGCGGTGCCCGGAGCGACGCTAGCGTGCGGATCACACCCGAGCGAGCCCAGCACCTCCCCACCACGCGGCCCATCTCGATGCAGCCTTTAAGGAGATTCCAACCCGCAGGTTGGCAATCTCRGGCACAGCGTGGCCCGGCACTGTGGGCTCTTCCCTTGGGCAGGGGCCAGGCCCCCAGCCCAGCCAGCCCATCTCGTGCCACAGCAGCAGGTCACCTCACGCAACACGAGATGCGACAGCACCCGCTGCTGCCCCCGGGACAGGGGACGTCCTGGGGACCACGTCGCCCAGGCCCAGCCTGGGAATTGGCAGAAATGGCTGCTTGGACAAGAGGAGCACCGGAATTGGGGTGCAGCGGAGAGCAGAAACGCTTCTCCTGCCCGACTGCAAGGAGAGCAAGGTCCCCGCGGGGAGAGCTTCCTCACACGCCACCGGACAGAAGAATCCCAGATGGTTTTTAAACTTTAAGAAGATTAAAGTAACCTTGCATTTTCAGTTTTTCTAAGCTCCTTAGCCAAAATTAGGGTCATCCACAGCTATAAAAGTGAGAATTAATAAGAGCAGCTCATCTGAAAATTAATGACGTGCCTCGTTTTCGGAGGCGGCGCTCGCTGCGGGTGCACAGAGGTCCCTGCGCGCCGYGAGCCGTGGGGCGGCACGACGGAGCGCCGGAGCACCCAGCGCTCCCTGCTCGGCCCTGCCCTGGAAATTCCCGGGAAACAGGGACGTTTTGCTCTCCCTAGGWCTACTTTCCTGTTTTCAACACAGCCTGGAAGGGCAGGGGCCTGGGCATTTCCCTAGGGATTTGGATTTGGGGTCGCAGCAGCATGTCCCACGTCACCGTGCCAGGCAGAGGGCACGGACCAGACCGGCCTCGGGTGAGGTGTCCGTGTGCTCCTGCCCCAGCCCCACTCCATTCCCCGCTTTGCACCATTTGGGCCTGCAAGGCTTTCAGGTTTTTGGTCACATCGCTGCCCTGGGCCGCCTAACCATGTCACGCTTGATCATGGAATAGATCAGGCTGCAGCGCCAGGGAGCTGCCTTGCTCTTCGGCTGCTGCAATCCGGTCCCCAAATGCCCCCTGTGGTGGCACCACCATCCAGAGGGTCCCACGTCCCCAGCCAAACCGGGGCTCATCCAAACACTGACCCACAGGGATTAAGTGCAGGGCTTGGGAAATAAACAGCAGCAGCTGAAAGCAACTCCTTTCTGCACTGGTGGGTCTCGAAATCTCATTGTGGGGCTGGCCGCTCCTCCCTGGCTTCAGGAGCTTAGGAGATTATTTTTTTAAAGGAAACTGTCAAAAAAAGTCTATTTTACAAAGTGAAGTTGAAGCTTAAATCTTTCTGGCAGCAACATCTAAGCTGGAGGAGATCAAAGCCCCACCAATTCCACTGCCAGCATGAAGAGATTTTCACTAGCAATTCAATTGCAATATTGCAGTTTAAATGTTTCATTTTCAGACTTCTGTGTGGTGCTGTATGAGCTGGGAATATATTATCCCTGGGACAAAGTTAATGTTGAATTTGCAGGAGGATGAAGTTTTCCTAAGCCGCAGCTCTCTTAGGTGGCCCTCCAAGCAAGACAGCTCCTGATCGGAGCTGCAGAATAAGAGGGAATGGACAAAAATACATTCACAAATATCCATTTTCAGCTAGGGAAAAGCAAACCAAGAGGCTCCTCACCTTGGAAAGGAGAGTCATTACTATTTCGGTTCGTGCCGAAATTACAGCATCTCAGAAGAAAGGAGGCTTTTTCTTGGCGCTCTGCCTCCCGCACCTACGCGAGTGCACGCGGGGTGACAAACAAGCGTCCCCTCCGAAAGACACGTCTTGACACGCTGCCCACGCGGACACGGCCGAGGGACGTTGGCAGCCACGTGCCAGCGCCGGGGGCCAGGCGCGAGCAGGACGGGAACAGGCTCTGGCAGGTGCTGGGAAGGATTAGGGCGCCCGCGCTGAGCCGGCCCGCGCGGCGACGCCGGGGACGCAGCGCGCAGCCGGCGCGGGACGAACGGCG
>NW_020455488.1:5640643-5646737 GCF_003342845.1 Nothoprocta perdicaria | reverse complement strand
CGGCGCGGGGAGCCGCCGCCGGCGCTGCTGCACGCTCATCCGCTGCAGCCGCTCCCCGCGCGCGGGGAGAAGTCTACCTCCTTGCAGACACAACCGGCCCGTGTCCCCAGAGCRGCACACGGATGTCCCCAAGGGGCAGGTGACGCGCAGGGTGCAGCCACCGGCATCCGTGCGCTCAAGGACAGTGGCTGCTGCACCCCAAGGGTGCCCGAGCACCAGCGGAGGAAGGCACATCCTTCGGGATGCATCCTTCCAGGGCGCAGCCGGCACAACCCCTTTCCCAGTGAGCTCCCGATGAGCCTTTCCCGAGGGACACTCATCATCCCCATGACTACCTGCAACTTCCCGCAGCTTCTCCCCTTCCCGCAGCTTCTCCCCTTCCCCGCATCCCTGTAGGCAGCACGAGGAGGGAAAGTGAGAACCGAGGCTCCAAACCAAGAGCCCACGGGCACAACCTGCAGCATCGCGGGTTAAACAGAGTCCAACGGCTGGATCATCCCCTGAGAGTGGCCCGTGCCCCGACACGCAGCCCCAAACACTTTAACAGGCTGGTAACGCACCGCCCGATATAAATCACACCATAAATCCGAACAAGGAAAATACACCCAGCTTCTGCTCGGGCCGCCTCGCACCCAACGTGCGACGTCACTCGGGGTGCTCTGCGCAGCTCTCGGTTGCATCCCAGGCTCATCCCGTGCATCCCGAGCCACACACATCCCAGCGGGATGCTCCAGCAGCCCCCATGCAGCGGYGGCGCGATGGGAACAGAGCCCAGCGAGCAGCATCCTGCGGGAAAACCAGAACAAGAGGCACCGAAAAAATCAGGTGGCTCCTGAGGACTGCACGCAGGGACACAGAGCCCCACAGGAGCAGAGGCAGCAGACAGCTCTCACCGCCCGGCCACTTATTAATGCTGACAGTGCTGCAGAGATAAACAAGAAAAGGGAGGAAAACGAGGGCGCGTTGCTGGCCACGGGAACTCTGCCGTGCGTGTGACGTGAGTGGATGTGAAACGCGGCCGCGCCGGGACGCGCGCCCGGCCAGGGGCGACGGGCGCTCGGCCGCCTCTCCCCGGGCTGAGCCCCTTCGCCCTTCCCGTGCTCCGTTAACCTTCCCCGTTAACCCTGCCCGGCTCCCGGACTGCAGCCCCCAGCTGCACCCGCTGCACGCGTGTCCTCAGGGATGCCTGTCCCGACGGAACGGATCGGGAGCACGGCAAGGGGGGTTACATAACGCACTGAGTGCGATCCTATTAGCGCATATGCATTTCAGGATTCATTTCTGCTCTCGGTAATCCTGCTTCCTCACCAGCACGGCTCCTGTCCTCAGGACTCGCCGCAGGAGCTTTCTCCAGGAGTTCAGGATCTCTGGAGACTGGAAGTGTCTAACGAGGCGCCTCCTGGAGCCACCAGCTCCGCTTACAGACCCCTGCGTTTGATCCACGATCACGTTCTTGGGAAGCTGTGAAATGCCGGTTCTTGGGGATCCGAGCTGCAGTGGCTATTCGCTTACCCAGTCAGAATTAGGAAACATTCCACTTTGAGACAGCAATCCAGCACCTCCCAAAGCCCTCTCGGACCAGGGATTTACTTCCCTGAGGTCACTGCACATCCAGGAGCAAATCAACCCAAAAGGCACTAAACACGTCGGCTCCTCGCTGCCTCACTCGGCACGGTTTTGCCTTCCCCCCAAATGAGAAGAACGTTTTTGTGGCCGCTCTACATCCCCAACACGTTCCCCATCCTCCCCTCACGGARCCAAGCCCCGGGAACCGAGCCGGCCCTGGAGTAATTTGGGTGCAAAGGCTGCGAAACAGGTATTTTCTCAGTAYGACACAGGTTTCTGTCAGAACAGCGCATCTAGCACCATTCAAATGCTTATCATGGATTAAATACAGAGGATTAAAAAAGAGAAAAGATGTAATTTAAAAATAATCCTAGTGAGCATCATGCACCAGTTGCCATGGGGTAAAGCAAGCGGGGACACGCAGTGGCCCTGCCAAGACTTTGCCAGCCCTCCCAAGCCGGGTCCTGGCAGTCGGGCCCGGCTCCTGCTTAGCTCCGTTCTTCCCAGTCTGCTTTAAGGAAGAATGTCTAGAGATGGCGATGAATTTTTCAGGAGGAATCCGAGCTGCACTTTGGCTCTTTAGCAGCCTTGTTTCTGAAAATGAAACCTGGAGCATGGAAATTTTCTCTCCGTTAAACCCCGAGTTGATAATATATGCGAGAGAAGTGGGAAGCTAATATTGAGTGATGGAAATCTGTGTCCCCTGTGCCATATCTGAGTCTCAAAGCCGTGGCTGATTTTTAAATGAAAATTCCATTGTTACTTTTCCGTATTTTTAGCAGGATCCGGACGCTGATGGGCGGACGATCTGCCCCTTTGGAAGCGCCGCGGGGCTGGGGCGCAGCCGGGGCAGGGAGCGTCGCCCCCCGCGCCCCCAGCCCGTCTCCCACCCAAAGTGCGCGCGGGACGGCGCCGCCGGCGGCCCCCCCGCATCCGCACACACCCCGAGGCTCCGCAGGCGGCGCGGGAAGGGAGCCAGGCGGCGGGAGCCGTCCCGCGCCAGCTGGAACCGCTTCTGCTCTCCTTTCCAGAGCAATTACATCCCCTTCGCATCCCCGGAGGCTGCGCGCGCTGGGAACGGGCTTGGAAAAGCGCCTTGCACCGAGGAAAGTGACTGCCTGCTGCTGCCCGGCTTTGCTGTCCCCCGGGGCACCACGTGCCTCGAGCCCCGTCCCCAGCCTGTCCCCACGCCAGGCTTACCTAGTCTCAGCTTAGGGATCCTTGGCACGCCCGGGGCTAGCGCAGCACTTCTGCGCCAATCTGCAAGTGTCGGATCGCATCAGAACAGAGCCTCCCTCATTAAGATACTATCAAGGGTAAATGGAGCTATTACGGAGTTTACTTTCCCCACGATTTGCCAATTCAGTTGAAAAGCAAGGAATTGCTCTCCTGGAAATCCTTTGTTCCGCTTGTGCAAAGCAACTTTGTTTGCATCTCTTCACCCTGTGCTGTGGGGAGGGGACGTTACAGGGGCAGCGAGCTGGGAAGAACCAGCTTTGGCTTCCAGTGTGCCAAGCAGATACGAGCTGGATTCGACGTGCCCGACCCCAATGGGAACCTACATGTTCCTCAGCAGCCCCAGGAGCTGGTGGCCGCAGCAGAAGCCTCGGCCGTGGCGGCACCCACGTCCCCACCGCATCCACGGGGACACCCGCGGCACAAGGCAGGACCTGGTGTTTCCACGTGTGCCCGGGAGCACCAGATCCCCACTGCACCCGCAGCCCAGCGCCAGCGCCGCCCGCGACACGGCACCGACCCCGCGATGTGCCGGCGGTGCCCGACGCGCCGCCCTGCTTATTGCTGCTGCGTACCTCTTATGAATTAAATTTAGGATTTATAAGTCCATAATTTAGAGGCACAGAAAGCATCTCTCCATAACAGCAAATTGGTTTCTCCTATAATTCAAACTCACTTTTTCTCATTCCTGACAGTTTGGAGCGACCTGGTGTCTGCTCTTGTTTAGACTGGCCCTTTTGCCATTAGAATGCAAAATATTCTTGGTGCAACTAATTTTCATGTGCATTATTTAGAGGCTGATATCAACACCGGCTTGTCAAGAAGTAAGCCCCACTTGCTCCATACAAATAAGGCAAACCTCAGTGCGAGCCGTGCCGGCTGCATCCCACTGGGGCTGCAAAGCTCCAGCTCCACTTGCAATGGTTGCATGACCAAGTGAGTGGCAGTGACGTCTAGTTCTGCTTCTGCAAGCAAAAAAAATGGATTGCTGCATATGCTGACTAAAATAAGCAGCACCTGAAGCCTCCGTGACCAGTTCCGGAGGCTTCCATGGATCTACAAAGCATTTTCAGACTTCCCTGTGGTTGCTGTCGGGCAATGACATACCCCAAGTCCTGCATTTACGCTGGGGGTTGCGCTGGCTGCTGGGCAGCTGGTGCAAACTACAACAGATTCCTGAACTGGAGTCCCGTGTGTTGCACAGGCACCAGCTTTGACTTGGCACCCTCTGACTTCAGCAGAGCCGGATCGGACTCAAAGGAGAGTGCCGGCACTCGAGAAGCAGCGACCGCAATCAATCCGTGTCGAGCAGGCAGGGCAGCGTTACCTGCTTGGTTAAGGGTCAAGCAAGGGCAGAGGTGGCGCGAACCCCCCGGGAAGCCTGGCAGCAGCACCCGGAGGTTTCCGTCTGCAGGACCAAGGTCAGAGGAGCAGGACTCGCAGGGTCCCCCGGGACCCCCAGCACCCGGCGGGCACTGCCRCTGCGCGCAGTGCATGCGAATAAAGCAGCCCCCGGATCCAGGCTGTGCGTACGGCTCACCGGGAAAACACAGGCGCCTCGGCTTCCTGGCACTGCTCCCGCCAGGAAGCCGCTTCTCTGCTAGCAACCGAATCCAGCAAAAAGCTCATGGGAGAAAAGAAAGCAGTGTATAAACGGCTCATAAAAAATTCACTTTCCATGAAAGTGAATTCTTTCTCGCGCCTCAACAGAGCAGCAACAGGTCCCGCACCACGTCACCAAGCCGGGCCCAGGCAGAGCTGTGCTCCTGGCGYGGCCGGGCCGGCGGCACCGGGACACGGCGAGGTGGGAGCCCACAGAGCAGCCGGGAGCTCCGGSCTGCAGCAGCCACAGCTCTGCTGGAGGGACAGGGACTGCAGCACCTTGCAAAGACACCGCAAAAACCCACCTGTGGGTTTAATGCTTCACAGCCSTCAGCAACCGGAGAGATCTTCTGGTTCGGGTGCTTGGAGGTCCAAGTCACACCCGGTCCCCAACAGTTTTGTGGATGCGAATCCAGCCTGTGCTGCCGTTGGGAAGCAGCTTTGGAGCAGAGGTCCCTGGGCTCAGCGGTGACACTGGTGGCCACCGTGGGACAGGATCGCTCCCCGGCACCACGTCCGGACACGGGGCTGCCAACGACCCCAACTACCCAAATACTCCCTGCAGGATGAAACCACCACTTAACGTGTTTGCGGTGTGCTCCAAGTGTCCACAAAGCCCTCGCTATTGTGTTGCGTAAAAACTTGAAACTATTTGATATGAGAAATTAGGCTGAACAGCCCCGGGCCAGAAGCTTCTCGGAAATGTTTGAGTAAGCAGATAAAAAGCTTGAATTAAAACATTAGCCCTTTTGCACTCCATCCTCTCCCAATATTAATGCCAATGTTTACAGCTTCCCAGGATTATCCCCCCGCGAGCCATTCGTCTGTGCGGGCTTGTGGATAGGGAACAGACCCCGATCCCTGCAGCCCCAAAGGAGCTGAAAGGACAAATCCAAAATCCAAGCCCCAAATTCAAACCCCATCTCTAAATCAAAACTAAAAGCAAGTTCAAAAGCTATTGATATTCCAGTCCTGAACTGCAGTTTATGAACAAAAGCTGTCAGCAAAGGCACCGAGCAGCGCGAGCCCGGTGCTTGTGGCAAAGCAGATCGTATTTATGTGCCACAGAAGTGACCATATGCGGGAGCCCTGCCGGGAGAAGGCAGCCAGGAGGATTAGCACAGTAACGAACACTGATTTACTGAGCAACACGAAGATCCTTGTCCTCCGAGGACTGCATTTCTCGTGCACATCAGCAGAGCGGCTTTGACAGCAAAGCCAACAACCGCGGGCACTGCCRCCCGCCACACCGCTCGGCCTCGCCAACAGGCAGCCCTGGGAAGCGGCGCGGAGCAGCTCCAAGGCTGAAACAATCCTGCGGACACGGCACAAAGCAGCAGCTTTCCAACAAACCGGTCCGTCCTGAGCAAGGAGGGAGCGCAGCCCCGCGGCCGAGGGGACGCTCGCAAGCCCTCCTGGAAGCGGGAGAGCCGCTGCAGGGGCTGCCGTCCCTCCGCTCGGCGTCCCCAGGCAGGCAGCGGCTGCTCCGGGGCGCCGCGTCCCGGCTCCCCATGGAGCATCCATTGGATCTTCCCACCCAGCGTGGCGGAGCCGCGGCCGAGCCCTGTGTGCCGGGTGTCCTCGCGGGGAGCTCCGTGGGTCGGGAGCGGCATTGGAGCCACACGGCGCCCAGCGAGCGCGGGAGCAGCCGGTGCCGCTGCAGAGCGCGCGGAGCGGAGCGCGAGCTGCG
>NW_020455488.1:5624711-5640139 GCF_003342845.1 Nothoprocta perdicaria | reverse complement strand
TGTACCCATTGGGAGCCGGGATCAAAGCGTGCACGGGAGCCGGGATCAAACCACATGTGGGAGCCGGGATCAAACGGCACTCACTGTGCTCATCGGGAGCCGGGATCAAACCGCCCACAGATAACTGTGGTGCAGGCAGAGCAGCCTGGCGAGCGCGATTCCCTCGCCCAGCCGGGGCTGCYGCTACCCCAAGCCTCCCACGTCTGTGTTTCCAACGCGCCTCTCTCTTGATTTGGGTTTGCAGCCCCGGGCTCACGGGCCGGCCCGACGGCGCCGTGCAGCCCATCAGACGYGCGCGGCCGCTGCCCCCGCTGCTCTTTGGTGGCTCGGGGCCGCGTCGGGAATAAAGCGCTCACCCTCGGCTCTGGATTTCAGGAAATAAAAGGAAGAAAAATGACTTGGGCTGGCGTGCAGCTTCACTTCTAAAGGTTGGCTGGGATAATATCAGGAGACGCACAGGGAGCGATGCATCCATCATCTCCGCAAGGCCTTTCTTTTGCCTGTGGGTTTAATGCTTCAAMATATATATTCATTTAAATGCAAATTTCTAGCTTCACCTGAGACCCAACAAAAGCTTTTGCCGAAATTATCATTTCCTCTCCACTCCTCTGTGTTTTCTTCTGCAAATCGGAGCCCTGCGGGCTGACATGGGGCCCGGTGYGCTCCGGTGGGAGCGGGAGCCGGAGCCGGGAAGCGGCAGAGGCGGGAGCAGAGCGGGGCTGCTCCCTAGGCCCAGGCCGGGTTGCAGGTCTAAGGAAGGCGCCTTCTCACCCGGCTCCTGTCCAGCACCCAGTGCTGGGAACCACCAGGACGCTCACTCGTCCGCCACGGGATTTTCCACTTCTTCTCCTCCTCTGGGTTTGCACGGATGCAGCCGCAGCCTCGGGCTGGCAGCTGCTCCCTGCACCCCGCTCAGGCCTAGGAAAGGCCAGGCCGAGCCCAGCGCTGCAGCCCAGCGTCACCCGCGACCTTCCGCGCCAACCCGCGAGGGCAAAAAGGCCCTCTCGGCGGTAGCGCGTGACGGGGGAACGGTTATGCGGGCTGACATCTTCCCTGCAAACCCCCACGGGAAACGGGGCCCTCMTATTGGCAGAAAGGCGCCAAAAACATGTCAGGAGCCGCCGGGCACGTGGGAGCGCAAAGGCACGGAGAGGAGCRCAGGGAAGGGCAGCGGCTTTGCAGGCAAAGGCGGCGCGGAAGGGCCTGAGCACGTTCTCCCGGTCGCTCCCGTGCCGCAGTGTCCGCAGGAACGTCCCCCTCCTCACAGTGCCAGGCCCAGTGCATCCAGAGCCCGGCACAGGGCAAATCCCACCCGTGGGCACGAAAGCCACGGATGCCAAACCACATTCCTGCAAACACCAGCCAGGGCCCGATGGCTCCTCCTCTGTCCAAGTCTACAAAAAGCTGGATCCGAAGGGCAGAATCGGAAGCACAGATTCAGTGGATCTGAAGGATTACTGGAATACAAACTAATCTGATTTTCTCTGCAACAAAAACACAACCGAGGGAGTAGTGAACACCAAAGTGCATCCCAGAATCCGCGCAGAACACAAACAAATCTGCAATTACCCACTGCTGTTTGCACGAAAGGCACAAAGTCAAAGCCAGCGGTGACACAGGAGCTGCTCTGCAGACCAGCACGGACCCTGGAGAAGTCTGATAAAGTCACAAACACAGCCCAATGCGGAGATCAAGAGCCATTTCAAATACGGGAGGAGAGAAAACATGACGAAACCGCTCTTCACAGCACACAGTACTGGAAATACATGGAAAACTTTCCCAGGATCAGCGAGGAACAGTTTGCAAGAGAAATCACTAGAAGGGCTGCGCTGCTATCAGAGCTCGAGACGGCTCCACCAAGGCGCTGCCTTTGCACCCAGGAGCACAGCTGCAAGGAGCACATCCCAAACTCGGCTCTGCCTTTAAAACCTCCAGTAAAATGAGGGCAACGACCCGGGGCTGTTCCTGGGGAGAATGGCAAAGGAAAGAAGTTGTTCATCATTAAAGGCTCAAAACCTACGTGCAAAGTGTCCGGGGGCTACGCCTGGTCCCCAGGCTGAGGCAGCACTTGCAGGAGATTCAAAGAACCTGGTGAGAAGCAGCAGCTCGGGGCAGAGCCTCTTCATTGCTTTAAAGTGTCCCGAGCTGCAGCCCTGCCTTGGGGCGCAACGAGGCGCTAAGGAAGCCCCAGCTCCCGTCCTGTCCCCAGCACCTCCTCCTGCTGAGCTGCAGCCCCAATCACTCATGCTAAAAAGGCCCCTCAACCCTCCTCGGCGATATTTACCTCTCCTAATTAAAGATGGCAATAATAAACATGAAATACAGGGGAAACACGGATTTTAATAAATACCGCCTCGGGGAGCCACTGCGTCCTAGTGAGTCAAGCTGGAAGCACTTAATATCAGCCGTGGCGCAGCTACCCAATTAAAACAATATACTGCCACATAAAAGCAATATTAAAAATAATTACCACAAGTTAGCCCTGGGTGGGACCGCAAGGCCCGCGTGGATGTGAGGGGCTCCGCGGAGCCCRAGGCGGCTCCGGGGCCAGCCCGCGGCCGGAGCGATCCCAGCAGTGACCACAGGGWTCCGTGGCCGCTCCGAGCAGGTCGGAGCTCCTGCTTTGCAATCAGTCACGGAACAGCAGCATTTGACATGAAAAACGTGAAAACAGGATCCTGCCAATAAAGGGAAGGGCTGCAGCGTCCGCAGGGGCTGCCACGGGCCTTCCCGCCCGGCCACGCAGCGGAACAGGGAAGCGCTGCGAGGAGCAACATTGCTGCTGGCAAAGGGAGGCTAACGGCAGCTCTGGAAACAGGGACCCCTCCAAAACCACCTGATTTTGTCCATGAGGAGTACAACAAATCGGTTAATAAAGGCAGCAGCATTGATTTAATATAGTTAGACTTGCGGGAGATGTTTAAGCTCGTATCGCATGACATCCTCATTAAAAATGGGAACRACACAAAACCAGCGTGGGACACAAATGGATTAAAAGGTGACTAAATGTCTGAAATGGGATTACAGCACTGATGTAGTCRAGCGGGTGTTTCTAGCAGGGCTCTTCCACGGAACTGCTCTTCCTCCTGAGGGTTTTTCTACCAAGCAGGTACAAGAAGACACCGAAGGCCCATGAAGTAGCATCAAGGCCCCTTTTCCCAGAGGATAACGACACCCACATGCTCCCTGGCATCAGGGTCGCATTGTTTTTATTGCAAATCTGCTCCTTTTCCAATTTCCCTTTTCTGATTTCCTGGAGCTCTTGTCCTGCCCCTTGGGGCAGGTTACAGTGAAAGAGGTCTGTGGTCAAAGCCGGAGCAGAGATTTTACCATCGCAAGAGGTGAAACCAGAGGAAAGGGCGGGGAGGGCTCGGGATGGACCCAGAGGACGCAGTGCTGCTCAGGACSGCGGTGCAACGCGCCTGGACGCCACCCTGTGCCACATGCTCTGGGTGTCCCTGCTGGTCCCTTCCAACCTCAACCATCCTGTGAGTGTGTGATTCTGTGCAACACGGCCACCGCGCTGCAAGCTCCAGCTGTGCCGCGGCCCCGAGTTGCGCCAGGGAGCCCTGCATGTCCCGCTATCGCAACCGGGGAGCCCTGTGAACCCCGATGTTGGCACCGCCAGCGCATCCCCGTGGGCTTGCAGCACCGCGGGCGCCCGTCTCGCGGCGCCGCCGCTGCTCATCTCGCCCTGCACCGCCGGGTCAGCGTGGGCGCACGCAGCGCGAGCGCGGGCAGCACCGCCCGGCGCTGGGCAAGGCTGGAGGCTGCCGGCTTCAAGAGCTATTTTCCATCTTGCCAAAACGCAGCCGCCCGTGAGKCAGCATCAAACACCAACCTGGAGACTCAGCACACGAAACAAATGCTCCGCAGCTTTGCCCTTGCAGCAGCCGACGGCTCCGTCCCGTGCCCGTGTCCTCGCAGGCTCCGTGCCCAGGCCTTGCTCTTTGAGTCTGAATCTCAGCAGCCACTTCCCAACGCCAGAAGGACCCTTCCCCATGCGTATCCTCATCCCCGGGGACATTCCCTATTCCCACACAATGCTGGGTTATCGACCACTGCCCAAGAGAGGGCTGTGTGGATGACAATGCCCATCTCTCCATTTCCCGCCTTTACTTTGGCATTTCACCTCCAACTCTGCATTTCTTCACTCGTTGTCTTTCAGGTTTCACTGATGAGCAGTGCAAAAGCAGTGAATACTCAGCAAAAGTTGAGCTTGTGTTTCCTCCTGCAACTTGGTGGCAAGCTGCAATGTCACAGCTCCCCTTGACACAGGGCACATCACAGGAGAGCTCCTCTATATGCACAAGCAGGAGGCTCTCTTGGGGTAAAACAGATTTTTTCAGCTCCACGAACAACAGAATAGCCAAGAAGCTCATTCCTCACTAGCTTTTCTCCATCTTCTTTGCCGGGGCTCCTGCAGGCTCCACCCAGCCCTGAGCTCCACGGAGCTTTGTGCTGGTCTGAACCTCTACGTTCACGCACGTCTCAAAGATGAAAACGAAGCTTTCCCTAAATCACRCTTAAAACCACTTGTGGAGATGAAGGTTGTTGAATACGCAGGGTAACGATGCTCCCTGTTCTGGCTCCACATGCAGACGATGGCACAGAGCCTGCGCTGGGCTGGGCATCGCTTCCGAAATCCCAYGTGCCCGAGGAGACACCCGGCCACACGGCCCTGCGCACCGGGGCGGGCGGCAGCTGCGCAGAGCACGGGAGAGCTCGTGGCAGGCAAACACCAGCGGCTCCGCATGAAGGAGGACCCCACATTCCCAGCACCGCCGGTTCTCGCCGCGGTGCTCCCGCGCCGCGGTGCCGGCTCCCGCGCAAGGGCACCGCTCGCTGCTCACTCTGGCCGTCGCCGTTTCGCAGCCCTCCGCTCTCGGCTCGCCTGCCAGCACTGAGCGGCGATGCCAGCGGCGCCGCGGCGCTGCTCTCCCRCAGCTGAGACCACAAGATCCTCCCGTTATTTATTCCCCAATAACATATGGCCACTCGCAGTAACTGCGCACTAAGCGGTGTTTTTAAAACAGCTCTACTCCATCTTGCACAAACCTTTATTATCCATCAGTGGCACAGATTATTATTTATCGGTTCTTCTGCTCCACCGCAGAAGCCCGTTAAATGGGAATGCCAAGAAATGCTCTTCAGTGATGAACTTACCTTATAGTTACTCTTAATGCTCATCATTATTTTATTGTTATTAGCACTGCAGCCTGTGCGTAGCCCACGGGAAGGGGCAGTGCAGGCAGGACGGCTTCGCAGCCACGCACTGCCCGCTCTTGTCTCCTCTTGCACGTGGGCACGAAGGAGACAAGCCCTGGCCCCTCTAGCAGAGGAAAATAAAGCACAAATGGGGGCAATAACATGTAAATGTTATCGCTTGCAAGGGCAATGGTTGCACTGGGCAATCACAATGTGCAGCGCATGCATTAAACCAGCAGCTCCTGATGAAACCAGGCCATGGCTTTGGGGTAACTTGAACCGGACACAGAGCCTAAGCCAAAGTCTCCCTCGTGTCCTTGCTRAACGCCTTCCCGACTGGGTGACACTTTTGTTAAGAATATCAGGCTACGCACCTAGTGCCACACCACCCGACTTGAGCTCGRAACAGTATTGTGGGGACCAAGGGCGATGAACAACCCACTTAATATCTGGTATCCTCCCAAATCCCTCCACCTTCCTGCACGTGATTGGGCAGACCAAACTTCTTAAATTACATTTTCTGGACTTCAAAACTTTTTCTATGCTTTGTGCAATAATCACTTCCRTGACTGCTAAAACTCATCTCTTAGTGCCTCTTCATGAATATCCTAACTTAAATGTCTGTGTCTGAGCAGTAAAAGGGCTTAGGAAAGGATCTAGAGGCTAAGGCAAATGGCCTGATCTCCGGCAGAAGAAAAGCGTAACTTCCCAGGCCCTTGTCCCCTGCTCCCCTTGCTCCCCTTGGCCCTCGCAGGCAGCCGGGCTCTCTCCTTTGCTGCAGCTGCGAGGATCTGCCTGCCGAGATCAGTGCCCTTAAACGAGRTCCTCCCTATGCTGCCATCCCCGGAGACAGCGTCAGGCGCCCCAAACTGCACGTGCAACAGCTTGCACGGAGAACACCGGAGCGCTGACGTCCTGGAAGGTGACCTGGCAGGGGCTGGGGAGGGCAGGGCGCGCGTCGGGCCGGCGCACGCGGTTCTGAGGGGCGCTGCAGAACACGCACGTGCTTCCGGAGGACCTCACACAAACCACACGTCCTTCAAAGGGCGCTGCAAGAAACACACAGGCACTTCCAAAGGGCCCTGCAACAAACACACAGGCACTTCCAAAGGGCCCTGCAAGAAACACCCGCTTGGATGCAGCCCTGTGCCACGTGCTCTAGGTGACCCTGCGTGAGCAGGGGGGTTGGACTCGATGACCTCTGAGGTCCCTTCCAACCTTCGGCATTCTATGATTCTGTGATTCTATGATTCTATGAAACACACAGGCACTTCCAAAGGGCACTGCAAGAAATGCATCAGTTTGCAAAGGGCACTGCAAGAAACGCATGTGATTCCAAAGAGGGCTGCAAGAATCACACACGCTCCCGGAGCAAATAACCTCGGCTTTCTCCAACACCCGCTGACTGGTCTGCTTGCAAGCACCGCTGAGGGTGATACGAGAAGAGGCAAARGGGATATTTGCAGCTCACCCACCTTGGAGGCATCCTCTTAATGCATAGTTACAATCAACACCGTGACCCTCCCAGCAGACAACACTAACAAACCACTCTCATTTATTTTCCCCTGCGCTCGGACATCCTGCCAGGCTCTGAGCAACAAACTGAGACCTTGCAGTGCAAACCCCTCTGCTSTGCACCCCGAGCTCTGGGGGGAGAAGGGCTCGGCACGAATACAATTATTAACTGCACACGACAATATGGAAATTTGGCGCCACGGGCAACAGGGCTGCAGATGCCCCAGATTCGGCTCATGCTGGCTACCGCTGTACAAATATCTCAGTGGACAGCCACGAGTATTTTCATGCCAGCGTGACATCGTGCGCAAGCGTGTCACATTGCTGCATGTCACCCCGACGCTGGGGACGAGCCCCGCTTCCCACCAAGGTGAAGAGCAGCCCATTTCCTTGGCTGAACCGGGACACAAGAGTGCAAGGTCTTGGAGAAGAATTTCCATTTTGTCCAGCCCAGCTCTGCCCAGTGCAACCCARGCTACCCGCAAAGCCCACCCGGGCTGCCAGCACGGAGCAGAACCTGGTGCACGGTCCACAGGCGGCGTGTCCCCAAATGTCACCGCATGGCTCAAGGCCCATGCCCCTTTGCTCACGGTGGGGACCTGCAGGAGCCCGGGGGGGTTTGTTCCTGCTGCCGATGGGGCTCCAGCCCCACGGACGGTGCCTTGACGAGGCTGCAGCRGCCAGCGACGCRTTTCTTTGTTTTTACAGATTTTTTTCTTGGAGGCATTTGCAGATGCTCAACGAGCCGCACGGAGAAGCGGCTGAGCAGAGCGGCCCCGGGCGCCGCACGTGGCGCGGGCAGCCGAGCCGGCCCCGCGTCGGAACCGAGCCGGCCCCGCGTCGGAACCGAGCCGGCCCCGCGTCGGAACCGAGCCGGCCCCGCGTCGGAACCGAGCCCCTGGGAGCGGGACGGGGCCGGGCCCCTGAGCGGTCAGCACCCACCTCACCGGGAATAGTGCCAAGTTCCAGCAAACAGCGCTCCGAGTCCTTAATTCCAACAACTAGCACTCAAATTCCCTAATTCCAAGTAAATGTGTTAAATGGCAGAACGAATGCACTTGGGCACATCTGTGCGCAGGGGACACTCACACTCCGCGTCACCGGAGCCACCTGCGCCAGCGCTGGCTCAAAGCGCCTAAGCCAGGCTTAGCAGTGGAGGAAAMGCAGCCAAAGGGCCGTGTTCACCTTCACATTAAGAGGTGTAAAGAAATGTGGGAATCTCATTTTGCTCCAGAAAGCCCTTATCCCGCAGGATCCTGCTGGGGTCTCCAGTGCTGTTGGGCGAACGCCAAGTCACACCACGCGGGTCAGCGGTGCCGAAACAGCCTCTCCCTGCAGCCCCCGGCACGTGCGGGCCTCTGGGGAGCCCCTCCGGCCCCGCTCCCAAGGGCGGCGTGTGCATCGAGGGCGCTTTTTGCCATGCCCCTTTCCCAGGAAAAAGGGTGGTGGGAGCAGYGGGACGAGGAGGGGATGGGCAGGAGCCTCTGTCCCTTCAGGAAACGCTGTGGCACGGGCTGGGCAGAACAGGGTGCAGGAGGGAAAGGGCGAGGGAAGGAAAGAGAGAGTGGGAGTGAGCAGCAACAAGGGGCAAGGGGAGGCTGGCTCTGCACCCAAGGGAGCTGYGGGATGGAGCAGGGAGCCGCGGGACGGAGCAGGGAGCCGCAGGATGGAGCAGGGAGCGCTCCCGGGGCTGCCGCCTGCTCCTTGCCGTGTCCTGCTGCTCTCTCTAGGAAAACCTGGAGCGCATTTGCGCCGGGGGCGAGCGAAGCTCCGAGCTAAGTGCTCTGCGCTGCCGGCAATTCCCGCCGTGCCCACGCGCCCGCCCAACCCCGTTAACTATTAACACCAGGACGGCCCTGGCACCAGCTGGGCCCCGCTCCGCGCGCCCGYGAGGGGCCGCAGCCGGTCCCACCACGCGCCCCGCTCCGTCCCGCCGCGGGCAACGGGCCCGGGCACACCGAGAGCTTTGGGAACGTGCTGCCCGGACCCACAGCCCAGCTCCCCAAGGGTGCCCTGGCACCCGCAGCCTCGGCCAGCAAAGCTGCAGCCTGGGGACACAGCGAGGGGACACGGGCAGCACCAGAGCGCCCAGGTGACGCTGACGAGCGAGGCGGCTCAGCGGGTGTGGATAAGAGCAGCACTCGCGCTCCCGCGCAAGGCCATTTATTYCAGGGAAGGAAACACCGGTGTCGGGCTGTGGCTCCGGTGGCGGCGGCGCTGCACGTGGCCGGCCAGGAGGGACGGGGACGTCGGCCCCAGCCCCAGCGAGCGCACGGGAGCGGAGCTGGAGCCGGAGCAAGCGCAGCGCAGGGGCCCCAGGGAAGCAGGTCAGCGAGAGGAGCACATTTTAGCTGGCAATTTGTTCAACTAAATTTTTCAAAGCCACGGAATGAGCTGGAGATGAAGCTGGTCGCAGCTCCCCTCCCGGGCAAAGTGAGCGGACAGGGAAGGGGCTGCTGGATGAGGCCGGGCCAGGAAGGCAGCACCAGGAGCTGCCAGCACTCGGCAGGATCGAGAGCCRCAAGGGCTTTCTCATTAACCACCACCCTTAGCACCATTGTCCCGATGGTGCCCGTCCTGCTACGGACATCCAAGGCCCCGCTCTGCGCCCTGGGAGCTGGGTCCTTCCATGCATCAAGCAACGTGCCTGTTAACGTGACCATGGGCACCATCTCACCGTGACCCCCAAGGAGCCTCCACGGGAGCCTGTGCACRCACGTGCCATGGGGACACCCTGGGGCACACAGTGGGTGCCTGGGAGCAAGGGGAGCAGCGCCGGCAGAGCGCTCCATCCATGCGTGCCCTCGCTCCCACGGAACGTGCGCTTGGAGCTCGGCCCRCGGCCCCGAGCGCGGCTGCCGCCCGAGCGCCGGGCGAAGAGAGGCCGCTTTGTGCGGGGACACTGGGGCTTTGTGCCCGGGGCGGCCGCGCGGACGGGTCATCGGCCGCTCCGGCTGCGTCACCCGCGTGCTCCAACGCCTCCGAATCCCGCCGGCTCCCTCCCCCTCCCGCTTTCTCTGTTCTGCTCCAAAGCAGGAGAATCCTCAGCAGCTCCACATGGGCACTGCCAAGTCAGTAGATCCAACGCGGGGCCTCCGAAAAGCTCCGGCTCATCAGAGCCGCCAGGGAAGCTGGGCTGCTCAAACCAGCCCGGGRGACCCACGTGGGGCTCCTGCCTCGTCAGGAACACCAGAATTCAGAGGAAATGGGAGAGCCTTGGAGTGTCCTGCCCACGATGCATCTCCACCGACCCACATGGACAGGCATGCAGGAGACGCAGTGACAAGGAGGTGCCAGCGAAGCGCGCAGCCTCGTGCAGCGGGGCAGAGATGGARACACGGGTCCTCGGCACCAGGCACGGGGTGGCCGGAGCCACCCGACGTCCAAGTGCTAAAGCGGCACCATTGACACCACTGTGGGCCTCGGTGCAGGGACAAGGGCCGGTGGCCACAGCAGGACGGACCCCGGGTCACCACCAAAACCACCATCTCCAGAAGGTCACGCTCTGGGCACCCCAAACAGGGAGGTTTTCTGGCACCACAGGCAGGGCTGGACGGGCGGAGCGGCCGCGAGGGCCAGGAGGAGGATCAAGAGGATCGTGTCCTCCGGGGGCCGGTCCTGGGGTGGGACCCCAKGTCCAGCCTTTCATCACCACTGCACAGAGAAGACGCACGCCGGGACCTGCACCTATCCCTAGCCCAGGCCACTGAGATGGGAGCTGCAGTGAAACCCAGGGAGACAATGGCACAGGATGAAGAGCTTCCCTACCTCCTCGTTAGCACTAATTACTGCTGCCGCCTGGCACCAGGCGAGGGGCTGAGATGTGCAAGAGCCCAAGAAAAGCCGAAGGTTTGGCGCCRTGGCCTGCAAGCGCCGTGTGCCCGTGCCCAGGAGGCAGCGCGACCCACGCGTCCTCCCCTTGGCGCCCGCTGCCCCGCGGCGCCCGCTGCCCCATGGCACCCGCTCCAGCGCAGCTTGACGATACTCGGGGAGGAAGGAGGTGCTGGATTTGCCTCCTCTCCCTCCGTCCCGCTGTCAATCCCTGCGGCAGYGACGCTCGCAGGGGTCAGAGCGCCCTGCAAAGCCCCAGCTTCCCAGGCCCGTGCACCCCTCTCCAGTAATTAATTACCCCCAAGGTAATTAATTACCTTGCCACCCCATCCCGGCCTTGGCAGAGGGACAGCAATCACACAGGAGACCCACCGAGGAGCTAAACGGCACAGATGGAGGCAAGGGAGTCACCCCGGATCRGGGCTCCTCATCCCCCGTGCTGGCTCCCACTGGGTGCCCAGGGGCTGGGAGCCTCTGCCCTTCCTCCTCCTCCTCCTCCCTGTCCCTCCGGCTGCCCCCGTATTCTCCCTTGCAGCGTCCAGCGGTCCCAGGACCCCCGGGGCTGCAGAGCCCAAATGCGTCCTGTTCTCCCTGCACGTTTCCCCAGGAAACCCAGCACCGGCTGCAGCCAAAAATATTAGTCAGCACGATACGCAGCACAATGTTAATGAGAACTAAATTGATTCATGAAAACTACCTGCTCAGCAGGTTATTAGCTGTTTTTCAAAGATAACTACGTTGGGTCCTGGCATTGTTTCCAGTCCTTGTATGCAGTCCTTACCAGGAGTTAAGTCCATAGGYAACAGATCATTAGAGCCAGGATGAACCACCCGCTCCGCCCGTCCTCGGCGCCCTCCACAGCTCCAGGGCAGCTTAATCAATGGTAGTAATTTTTTTATTAAGGGAAATTTCACACGGGCAGCTAGACAGATATTAACTTGGGGATCACAGCTTATATACCAAGCCAGCAGCCAGCATGGTTTGAAGCAGCTGTGCTGCAAATCCCTGGAAAACCAGGAAAATCCTGGGACACGGGACTGGCCCCGCTGCAGCTGCAGGCTTTGGTAACAGGCACCAAGCAGCCAAAACCTCTCTTTCCAGCTGCAGCACTGAGCAGGTTTTGACACCCAAGATTAACTAGTTAATCCCCATGCACGAAGCTGCCGGTGGAAGGTTAAACCAGGCACCAGTCGGGACGTGCACTGGGATGCTCAACGGTGCAGAGAGCCGGAGCTCTTGGGCCTGAAAGCGGCGTTTTCTGTAATGCCCGAGCAGAAAACAGGGTCCTGCCAGGGTCCCCAGCGCAGGACACACTCGCGCAAAGACCCTCCAGCCTCTCCTTCCCTGAGGATCCCCCAGCCGCCGACCTCGGATCCAGCGCCCGGCAGCTTCCAGGGATGGAGCAGCAGGAGGGAGCCGGGCACCGGGGCAGGGCAGCGCTCCCGGGGCACCAGCAGCTGCTGCCTCCACCCACAAAAAGACGATTTCACCCCATTTTCACCCCGTCCCTCCACAGAGGGTGAGCAGGAGGCAGGACGATGGCATCGCACGTTCTGCATGTGCATGGAACAAGCCGCATTCCCCACCGGGACCAGCCGCATTCCCCACCGGGACCAGCCGCGCTCCTCGTGGTCTCCGCCAGCCCGGAGGAGCCTGCAGCCGCTCCTGCCCCGTGTCCCCCTCTCCCACACCAGACACAGGGACGTCTCCATGCGTGCCGCCTGTGGGAGATTGCATTCCGGTTTCAGTTATTTCCTACAAGCAAAACTCTTTAAAAATAGATAAAGCTGTCTAATAGCAAGCTTTCTGCTTTCTAGAGATGCCAACAGAGAGGCTCAAGGAGCTGGCAGCACCGTGCCCCACATCCATGCCCCATCCTCACACATATCCATATCCCAATCCCTATCCCAATCCACACACGCATGCAGAGGTGCCAGGCAAGAGCCGCTTTTACAACAGCTGCTTCAACAGCCTTGCAGACACATCCAGACCCGCAATGTGAAGATGCCTCCGTAACGGCTGTGCTCATTTACGTAGGAAATTTTCCAAATAAAAGAATTTGACCTGAACCCCCTTATTTGCAGGAGTGACTTCAAAGCTTTTGGCAAATAAATAACCCCAGGGGGTTGATCCCAATGGAGCGGCAGTGCCAGCAGCTTCGCTCGGGCTCCTCCACAGCAGCGCCAGCTCCTGCCCAGTATCACTAACCCTCCATCGGAGCAAACAAACCCAGCACAGCTTTCCCGAGGGCAAATCCTGCCTGCTCCCCAGCCTTCCAGGGCACGGTGCTGCAAAGTGGCCTTTTCCGCATTTTCCCCATATATTTCCCCCTGGAGTGCCAGGCTGCCGGGCAAACCCGGTCAGGGACGTTCCTGTTCATGCTCCAGGATGCTTGGCAGACACRGTCAGAAAGCAAGGCCAGGAAGCTGGTGGAAAATGGGCATTTTTGGCCGCTGAAGGAGCAGTGGGAAACGCTCACCATGGGTGTCAGGACAACCCACACCTCTCCGATAAAACAGGAGTCGGGTGCCAGAGCTCTTAGCGATCCCACCAGCTGCTCCATGAACTTTCAGCTTCATGCGGTAGCCGGGATTGCTGCGCAGGAGCCTGGCGAGCACCTTTCTTGTTCGTCCTGGTCCGAGGTCASAGATTGCTGTGTTTTGAACCCGCAAAACCTTCTGTTTATTTTCCCACATCTCCAGTTCCTGCAGCACGGCTGCTTTCCCAAAGGAAGAGCGACCGCCTGCCCAGAGGCGGCTGGAGCACCGGGCAGCTGCGCATCCCCAGCCTCGCGCGCTGCCGCTGCCGGCAGCGATTCCAGGTGCTCCCCGGAGCAGCCGCTCGCTCCGATGGAAGCGCGAGGCAGAACCCTGGCCCTGTCCAGGGCACCCGCTTTGGCCCGTTGCTGAACAAAAACCGCAGTTCTGGTAAATCATTCCTTGTTTGTGCTTGGCATCAGGGAGCACAAAGCGGAGCCTGCTCCTCCTGCGCCAGGGAGCCAGAATACYGCAGGCGGCAGATCTATACATCAGCATGTATAGAAATGACTGTGGCGGAGGAGATCATGCATGGATGCACAGCAGTCGGCTGCCAGGAATGGCATCCCAAGATGGGAAGCCCTTGGGAATTGCCTCCGCGCCTGGACCAGGCACTGGGGAACGGGAGCAGGGATGAAGGATGCACCTGCGCCCCGCTTTGGCCCTGGAGCAGCACCAAGGCAAACTTGGATAATCAAACAAAAAAGGCTTTATTTAGAGGCAAAATCACSACGATCCCCTCCGCAGGCCCTTCCCAAGCACGGCGGAGGTTATCGCTGCTGGCGAGCTCGGCCAGCGCTTTCGGCTGGGGGTAAATGAGAGCTCTGCACATTGCGCCCCTCCATGAGGGGTCTGCTCCCACCAGAGCCCACGGAGCCAGCGGAGCCCACGGAGCCGAGGCGGGCGGCGTGAGCAGTACCGCAGGCAAAAGCCACCGCTCACGCTTTGGATCGTTTCGCTGTGTTTAAGTAAAAATAGAAATATGTAAATTGGAACCAAGAGGCTTGGAACCCGCCGAGACAAAGGGAGGCTACAGTTGGGAGCAAGACGTGCGAAATCGCTGCGCTCGTAAGGGAATGACCTTCAAAACTCATTCACTGCTCCTCGMCGCTACGTCGACAGTGATTTTCCCACTCGCGAGACATTATACATTCCTGCTATGTCCGCTTTAATTTTGCATGGGCTATAAATACTTTGCTTATAAGGCAGCACGGAAGCAAAAGGAAACAAACGCTTAACTGTGGTAACCTTGCTCGCGAGGGGAACTCGAGACGGTTCTCTCTACCTTAAGCCATGCATACTAAACACCAGCATCCACTATTTACTATGCTAAACATAAGATAAGTCACTGCAATACGTGATCAAGCAGCATTTCCTCTTAAAAAATTGGCACACAGAATAAAGACACCTTATTAAACTCTAGTAAGGACAGAATATCCAGATTTTTCTAAATGGCATTGCCAACACTTTTGCTCTCCTAAACCACATTTTCCCACTTAATCTGTATTAAAAACAGCCTCCAAGAGGCAAATTAGTTCTGCTTATGCAAACTAAGCCAGGTTGCCATTAGAGCTGTTTACTGGGTCACACTTTACAACCCAGGATGGGGAGGCCGGGGGGAGGCGGCGGCGTTGGCACCTTCGCGGGTATTTGCACAAAACACCCCATCTCCCCACCGCGGAGCGGCTCCGCGCACACACGACGGAGCCTCCCGGGCTGCAGCCGCCCCCGCAGCCGGGGCTGCCCGCAGCGCGGGGGCCGCTCCGGAGCCGCGGGCGGAGCACGGGGGGCAGCGACGCGTCCCGGCCCTTGGCTCCAAACTCTGCGCTGGATCCTCCCTCGGCCACAGGCTGGAGCGGAGCCAGCCGGTACCGGCAGCAAGCGGTGGTGAGGGCTGGCTGTGCGGGTGTGCGGCGTGCGGGTGCCAGCAGCAGCACCTTGCAGGGATGGCTGTAACGGAGCCAACAGCAGCCGCCGATGCCCTGCGCTGCCGCCGGCCCCGGCCCCCGCGAGCCGGCCGGGGCGCGAGCGGGTGCCGCTCCGCCGAGTTGGGGCTCTCTGTTGTTGTTGTCTTCCCGCAAGAGCCCGCGCGGCTCCGCGCTGCCCGCGGGCGGCTCCGCGCCGGGAGGGGACGGCGCGGCGCGGCGCGGGGCTGCCTTTGTTCGCGGGGCCGCGCTCACCTGGATGGTGCAGCTGTACTCGCTGTCGTCCAGCAGCCGCACGGTGCAGTTGTACTCGCGCTCCAGGCTCCTGCTGCTGCCGCTCATCCACCTGCTCAGCATCTTCCCGGGCCGCGCGCGCGGAGCCGGCCGAGCCCCCGCTCACATCGCGCACGCG
>NW_020455488.1:5604474-5624422 GCF_003342845.1 Nothoprocta perdicaria | reverse complement strand
GGGGCTCCGTGGGATCCGGGGGGCTCCATAGGGTCTGGGTGCTTCACGGGGGTGGGGGGGGTCCACGAGGCTAAGGGGCCTCTTGGTGCCTGGGGGCTCCGCAGGGATCTGGGGGGCTCCATGGAACCAGGGGGCTCCAAAGGGCCTGGGGGCTCCATAGGGTCTGGGGGCTGCATGGGGCTGAGGCCCTGTGCCCCTGGGGTCTGGGGGCTCCAAGGGGTCCCAAAGGGCTACCTGGCCCCAGTCCCACACCCAGGCATCACCGTCCTGCTCCTTGGCCCGGGCTAGTGGGGTCGGGCTSGCTCCATGCCAAGGGCCGTGGGTGTCCGAAGGGAGTGTGGGCTCCCGGGCAGGGGCTGCTTCCCCCTGCGCTGATGCTGCTGCAGCTGGGAGCTGCTGCAGCAGGACCTCCACCTRCAGCTGCTCCTTCACCGGGGAAACCTTCCTGTCGCGCATCACCGTGCAAAGCAGCCCCTACAATCGAGGGGCTGAGGCTGAAGCAGCGGGCGCTGCCGCTGGTGTGTGACCCCTGTGTGGCCCTGGGCAGAAAGGCGGCTACCCCGAGCGTCCCGAGCAGATGCTGGGAAACCCGCGCACAGCCAGGGCTCAGCTCCGGGGTGTCCGCCAGATGCTCCCAAGGATGCCAYGGAGCAGCCACTGCTCCGTGTGCACCCGGCTCGGCACCACTCCTGCCCTCCGGGACACCCTCCTCGTCCCTCCTGTTCCCCTGGGCTCCTCTCAGAGCAGGACGGATACCGGGACCTGCGTCCGAGGGCAGCTCCGCGTTCCTCCCTCCAGCTCCTTAGCTCCGCTGTAAACACGCACTGTTCCCGCTCTGACGGGTGAGGATGCGGGACTGGCAAGTGAGGCTCTTTAATAATTAACACAGTCTGTCCCACAACTTCTCCATATTTTATTTCTGGGTGGCTTGTGGCTGCAGACTCAAACACCCGAGATGCTCCCGCTGCCTTCCCCGCTCGCTACATCCCGGCGGCTCCGGCGCCTTCCGAGGCGCTCGGAGCCTCCTGCTCCGCGCTGCCGGCCGGCACCGCGAGCAGCCCCCAGCCCGGCGCTCGGCTGCCCTCGGGAAGCGCCTGCTCCTCGTGGTGGTTGTTAACCAAAGCAAAGCTCCCACAGGTGGGCCGGCCTCACGGCTCGCGTGCCGCCCTTCGCCCACTCCAGGAGCCGCGCGGAAAGCACCGCTCAGCGCTGCAGCGCAGGCCGGCCCCAGCTCTCCCRTTTCCTTTGCTCCAAGAAGGAGCTTAAATGCTCCGCTTTGTGCTGTAATTCCTTTGTGGGGAAGAAGAGGTTTGGAGCAGGAGAATTCCCCCTTCTGGAAAGATGCTCCCATGGCTCTTTTCCCTTTCACCTTCCCTGCTCCAAGTGCACTCAGCTCCCATGTCCTGCCTAGCATTTATTTGATTTTCTCTCTTGAACCTGTTTAGAGTTGCGCTCTGCAGGTGTTCCCAGCATAGAGCTGCTGTCAGAAGAAAACGGGGTCCCAGGATGAGCCTATGCCTCAGAATGCACCGGGGTGGCCTCAGCATTCGCTGCCTGCTCCCCTGGCTGCGGCTGGCGAGTCTTGCACACGCAGCATCCTGGAGTTCTGCATTCCCATGGGAATGCCATGCGGGAGAGCAGAGCGTTCCCGCCCAGCCGCCAGCCTGCCCCACGGCCCCTTAATACTGTTTGTATCGATAAGAGCCTGGAAAATCAATGTGGTGATAACATCCACTTGTTATTATGCACTAACTGGCAGTTCCTCCGCAAAGAAAAGTCTCCTTTAGAGGCTAATGAATTTTAAGGAAAATAGGTGCTTTGCGAAAGGCTTTGCTGCCGGGAGCGGAGCGGGGATGCACGCGCAGAGCGAGCCGGGATTCCTGGAGCTGCGCGAGGTCTGGTCCCTGGGGCCTCCAGCAGCCGCCCTCGGTAGCAAATTAAATCTTCCTTCGCACGTCAGGAAACCCTTGGGCTTTTGTTTCTGGTTTGCCTGGATTTTTTTTTTTTTTTCTTTGTTACTCTTTCATTTAGAGCCGATATGAGATTTCCTGGTCATTCCAGATTTCCAGCGGTGCCTGAATTCAGAGATTGTGCAGGGCGCAGAATAGAAATGAAAGAGCAGGTGTTACACACAGGAAAAATAAGTCCTGTCAAGAAAAAAAAAMACCCAAATCCTAGTGGATGTTCAGGACAGGCGCTTCTGTCTGTTGGGAGCAGTTTCCAAAAGGAGAGGCGCGCTTTGCTCGCCGTGCCGGGGCGCCTGCGCAGGGAGCTCCATTCCGCAGCACCCGGAGAGCTCCACAGGAGAGGCTGGAGAGGCCGCGGGGGCCTCCGTTTGGACACGCTGCGGGGACATGCAGGGGAAAGGGGAGCAGGTGAGTAAGGAGGAGGCAGGAGGTCACCAGGGAGCCGCAGCCACCGCTGGGCTGCAGCTACTGCCAGCACAGGGCGGTCTGGCCCAAGACGTGTATATGGATATACAGACAAGTGCACTTAAAGCTTAGGAGCTCATTTATRGACAATGGCAATAGGGAGATCATTCGGTGCAAGTCAAAGCTTTGCAAAACCAGAAGCASGTTGTATTTACACAGTTGACTTTGGTATGGTATGAAATGCATATATTAAATATATTTATTAAATGACCACATTCATTTACAACTGTAATATTTATTTATGCTTAATTTATGTTTCTAAGGAGTTGGATTAAGAACAAAGCTGATTGAGAAGAAAACAGGCAGAAAAATAAGATGGATGGGACACTGCACCCYGGTGACATGGGGTCCCCTGGAGATACCGGGTCCCCAGGTGCTTCCAAGGTGGGGTTCCGATGTSAGGGCCACTGGCCAGTGCCCTCGGTCCCTGCAGCACGTGGGCCCCTGTGGACGGGCTCCGGTCCCCCCGGCAGCGGGCACGGGAGCGGGAGAGCCGGGGAGCAGGAGCAGCGCCCCATTCCCGGCCGGAGCGCCCGGCACGGAGAGCAGGACAGCGCGAGGGCAGAGCAGCCCCGAGCAGAGCCCCTTGCCACGGTACCTGCCAGCRCTGCACCTTCGCACATCCCGCCCAGCCGAGAGCGGCGTTTCCAACAAGTAGCATTTTAAAGCAATTAAGGTAATTTAAGACAAATAAAGCAATTAAAAGCAATTAATAAAAATGTCTTTTAGCCTCTCCTTGGAGCCCACAAACCCATTGAACTCTGTATTTCCTTGGTGGGTTGTATTAACTCAGTTTAGCATATTACAGAATATAAAACCTGAGAAGTGCGACCAGCTGATTCTCAAAATAATCCATTGCTAATATTTAATGACAGCACRAGCTGCTTTAATAGTGAACACATCCCCCTAAGTTGGTTCCAGCAAAGCCGGAGGGATTCRTGCCCCTTGCAGCAGTTTCTACCCTTGGCACATGGTGCTCTTCACCAGGAGGGTGTTTGCCCATGGGGTGTCTGTATCCAGCACCTTTCCCGGGGGCTGGGGAGACTCTGAGCTTTCCCATCGGGATCGTGGGGAGCTCCRAGCTGGCGCAGAGCCCCCTCCTTGGTGCCGGCGGTGCCGGGTGCCCGTGTCCCGGCTCACCCGAGGCTCCGGGTGTCGCGCGGAGCGCGCGGGGCTGGCAGTGCCCGCCGTGCCCGCGGTGCCCGCGGTGCCGCAGCCTCCCGAGGCGCTTGGGCGGGCGCTCGGCTCCGCTCCCGGCGCCCTGCAAGGCGCCGCGGCAGCGCGAGGAGGAGGTTCCCATGGGAACAGAAAGTGCTGACATTTCCAAACTAAAAAAGGAAAGCGGCGGCGCAGGACGGCTGCGCCCGCAGGACGGCTGCGCCCGCAGGACGGCTGCGCCCGCAGGACGGCTGTGCCCGCAGGACGGCTGTGCCCGCAGGCCCTGCAGCCGCTCCGTGCAGGGCCCTGCAGCGCCCGCGGGCACCTCCCGCCCTGCGGGGTCCGTGCGGATGCTCCAGAGCCGGAGGCGGCGGCAGCGGCGGGTCGCTTCCCAAGCAGCAGCACCCGCAGCAGGAGCGGGTGCAGGTTACTCCTCCTGCACCGCAGCCAGTGGGTGGCAGGTGACATCTCGCTGCTGTCACCAGCTCCGCGCACCGGTCAGGGCATCAGCAGAGCATCAGGGGTGCCCRTGCCCATGGCCCCGGTGCCGCAGAACCCCTTTCCTAAAGCGGCTCCCGCCTTGCCGTCGCATTCCCTGTCCCGCTCCCCAAGCCACCAGCCCGTGGCTGCCGAACAGGGGCCAGCAAAGCTGCTCCCAGGATAATCCTCGGGACAGGCCGAGCGTCTCCTGGCCCCCAGCACAGCGGGACAGCCTCGGGCTGGGTTAATGGGCGCGTGCCGGTGACGGGTCCCGGCGGTCCCGGCGACGACGGCCCCAGCAGCACAGCTCCTGCGCGCTCCCCGCATCACTCTCCCTCGTTAACCCCGCGGGCTGCTCGGCTTGATTGGCTTAGGCTCTAACCCTCTTTCCTCTGCAGAAGGAGACTTGGAGCCGGCTCCTGCCTTTGCCCTCCTGGCTTGGRATGGTTTCCGTGCGGGAGTAGGGAAGCAAACCCCGAGCTCCTGGGATGCGTTCGCATTTGCTTCTCTGGGACCGGAGCTRCAGGAACCAGCAGCAGGGACAACCGCGATGCAAGAGCCTCTTGTTCGGGAAGCAGCTAAGAGCCCAGCTCTGTGTGGCCCTGGACCCCTCTTGGAGCCTGCCAGGAGTGGGAATTGGCAATTCCATTGGGAATTGCTCACCGTGGCTCCGTCCTATTTGCGGTGTGAGTTTGGTTTGAAATTCCTGATTCTCCTCATTTCATATCKCTCCTGCAGATGGTGAGAGACAGTGTCACCCCCTGGGGTGTCAGGGAAAGAAAGGAGACAGGTCTGAAGCTGCACCAAGAGCTCTATTAACCTTAAAGGGTTAGTGCCAGCCCTTAGGAAAATAGTCCAAGCTCATCCCGCTGCTGCAAAGCTGCCGTGTACAGGGCAAACGGGAACAGCCCTTCTGGAGGGGTTTTGGTTGGGGGCGGCAGGCACAGCCACGTGCAGCTGAGAGGGTCCTGGTTTAACCCAAGGATCAGAACCAGTTCCCTGCAGGGGAATACGGCATGGGGCAGAGCAAAACACCTGGGTTCAGTTGCACTTTGGAACATAGAATGCAAAGAAAAAATTTGCCTTAGTGGAGGCCTTTTCTCTCTCTCCTTTGTTACTTATTGCACAGCATTATTCAAACCTAGAAAATTGCTTCTCAGTCAATGCGGATTACTGTTTTTTTAGAACAAGTGCAAACAGGGTTTGGCCGCGTGCCTCCGCCGGAGCTCCGCGCAGCCGCCAGCCCCGGCCACCACCAGACCGACTCGTTTCCCGGGAACAACCTCTAGGCTCCAGGTATGTGTCTCGGCTCGTCCGTTCCATCCCAGCAGCTGCCCACTGAGATTCAAGCCTTAGTTGTCTCTGCACAGCGTAGCAAGTGCCAGGAGCCTCCTCAGAAGCCAACAAACCCCCACGGAGCAGCAGCCGCTGCATGGAGATGTCCCTAACTCTGGAATATTCCAGTGGAACAGACTGCACAGCATGTCCTTGAGCTGCCATTGTGGCAGATTCCGGCACTTCTCACGTTCTTCATGTTTCTGCCCTGAACGAAGAGGCAGCTCGGGCAGCTCCTCGGCTGCTTGGGCAGCCTCTCCATCCTCCTGCCTGCCCCGACCCAGGGGCAGCTGCTCCTGCCTGAGGCTCAGCTGGAGATAACTCCTGCATTGAAAGGGGCTGTAAAGCAACAACAACGACAACAAAACCTTCCAAGGGGCTCATTGTAACGGCAGCTTTTGCTCCGGGCCAAACTTTTTTGGATCTAAAAGGTGGCTGTTAGAGCAAGCCATAACTRCAGTTGTCACCATCCCTCCTCGCAGGATAAATAGGCAATAAAGGGAAACGAGCYGCCCTTGTCTTTCTTCTGCAAATAAACATGCTCAAGCAACTACTTTGCTTAAGGAGCAGCTTGACGCTAGCTCAAAGCCAGCAGGTGCCATTGAGGGCAGCCCGTGCACCAGAGGCAGCTTTGCTGCTGCACGAAGGTAGCTGTGATTTCGGTGATTATCAGCATGGCATCGGCGTGCCCCGCTTCCACCTCTGGGGAGCATCTCTGGGGGAACCATGAAAACGTGCAGAGGGCCGGTAAAACCCCGTTAAAATCAAATAAAACAGAAAGAATCCCAGGAGAATGGGCTTGACATCTCAAGATAGAGTTTTTTGGTAGCTGTAGAGTTCACAATGGGTGAGAACAGGGAAGAGTTTAGGTTCTGATGTAACCTGACTAGTGCTGGTAGCTTGAAAATAAGTTTATTAAGATACAAAACATTTTRCAATGATTTCTAGCGTGCACCTAGTTGTCTACATGGGTAATTCTCTACCAGACCACAGAAGCATCTTTAGAATCAATATGGTCCCCTAGGGAAGTAATTGGTCTTATAAAATGGTGTAATTTAGTACCGGCATCACACGTTATGCTTGTTCCAACACTTCTGGCTGCACTTTATTGAGTAACCAACATATTAAAAACAAACAAACAGACAGACATGGTTTGGACGGGCAGCGGGGAGGGATGAATGAGACAGGGCGCTGGCTCGGAGGTTCTCTCCATGAAACCCCTCGTGCTAAGGGGCCTCCCGCTCCGTCCCAGGCCAGGATTCACCCGGGCTCTCTATGCACCGAGATCCAGAGCAGAGCGGGGCCCTTTTCCTGCCCAGAGCCCAGCGCGCTGGGCGGGCAGGGATAGCAAGCAGGAGGTGGCCCTTAGTCCACGTGTTAGAATAGAGTTACAGATAGTTATAGAGATTCCAAGGTGTGCATCACGCCAGCCTCAGAGGAGGGCTCAGAAACCACCAATTCCATGAATTCACTTCCATGAATTCCATGAATTCAGTTATCCGGACCTGCAGTATTTTATTCATACTGCATGTTCATTCAGACACAAAATGCCATGCAAAACTCCCTCCGTGTGAACAGGGCCCCAAAGCACATGGGCGGTCAGAAAGGGACTCTCACCATCCGCTCCGAACACTCAGCTTTCCCACGAGTGCAAATTTAATGAATTGTGCAATCCCAATGCACTCTGAAAGTATGTCATCTGTATTCTAATCACTGACCTTTTCCGAATGCCCTTCAGGCTCCCAGCAAATAGGTTACATCTGTTACTTCAAAAGCAGGACTAGAAGCGGGGGCCGATGTCTCCTGGGTGGGAGCAGAGCAGCCATTTCTTTGCTCCTTGGTGTAACCTGTGAGGAAGGAGGGTGAGCACCGGCTCCTAGAGCTCCTAGAGGGGCCGCGCAGCATGCCAGCCAGGGCCTTGCACTTTCTCTATGTCTCCAGGATTATCCCAAGCTCAGTAACTCAGCACAAAGCACAAAATTWCATTTTTGCCTGCCTTTGTCATGTTTCCCATTTGGAGTTGAATTATTTTTATTTTTGGATCAAGGAAAGAATTTCTAAGTCAACTAAGATGTTCTGCTCTTGCCATGCCTGAGAAGAGGTATCTCTGCTCATAGCAGAACTGCAGAGGTGGCTGTAATTTACAGCCCATTTAGAATTAAAGAATTAAAGAATTAAAGAATTAAAGAATTAAAGAATTAAAGAATTAAAGAATTCTTATACCCCATAAGAATTAAAGACCATCAGCTTTGGTCTTTAATTCACACTGCATGTTTGTGATGGGGTCTGGCTGCATGTTTGTGACGGGATCCGAAGGGGTCCTTGGGATATTGATCCAAAGCCTTTAGGGATGCACACAGTGGAAACAGTTTCCCAAAGGCTCTGCAAACTGGTTTGTTCCATTCCCAGGAGAAAAACCTCCGTTAATTCAGTTTTAGGATTAAAATCCTTAAAGATTGCCTCCTATGACATGAGCTGTAGCTCAGCTCCGATGTGTCACTTTTCATCACTCACCATATGCTTTGAGGGCTGCAAGTGCGCATGACCAGGGAAAAAGCCTGAAATGCCCTCGTTGCGTTACGCGGCTTCGTGAACAAGAAGGCTCTTTGTGGAGGATTGCATGCATTTCCCCCGGTTCCGGGGCTTTCGAGGTTTCCATGCAGCGGATTCACCTTCCGCAGCCTCGAAGCCCAGGCGGATGCAACAAGTGGGAAGCGCAGGTCAGAGAGGCACACGGCTCCCRCACTGCCCGGCTTTGCAAATGGGGAGTGACACGACTGTCACATCTGCAGCTATTTTGGTAAAACGCCCCGGGATGAGGCGATCCTGTCTCCTTGAGAYGCACTCCGGCTTGACACGCGTGCTGCTGAATGGTCCATCCTGAAATATGGTCTTAAAAAGCACACCGGGCTTCAAGTTCAATGTTGTCACAGTTGCTGGTTTCCCATCCAGGACCGAGGAGGGGCTTTGGCGCAGGTGAAATTGAAGCCTAGCAAGTTCACTGCAGCAGCACACGCAGTGGCCAGGTAAGCACAGCTGGGTCTGTGCCCAAGGTTAGAAAACTAAAATCCACACGAGTCCACCCAGGAACCAAGCGGGGAGGAGAGAGCGGCTCCTGAACGGCACGCAGAGCTCTGACCCCTACAGCAAACTGCCCAGGAGGTGCTCAGCTCCGAGCACAGCACTGAGGGCTGGGGATGAAGAGCCTGGCACACGAAGGGCCCGTCTGCAAGAGTCTGGCCCTAATGGACCCAACAGAGGAAGATGCTGGAGATGGCTACGGGGCTCAGTGCTCGGGCGTTTCTCCTGCGCTGCTGCGGCTGCACGTGGGGAGCGGGGATAGCAGGGGCGGCGGGAGGAAAAACGAGAGAACATAGAAAAATGGGGGCACCAGAAAACGAAGAAACAGAGAGYGAGAGAGAGAAGAACAAAACAAAGCAGGAGACTGCAGAAAAGCCTGTTCTCTTTGTACAAAACAACGGAGAAAATGAGGACTGAGCAGAGCACGTCCGATACCGCCAGCTAAGCACGGATATTTAAAGAGGAACTGGCCATTAGGCTGCCTTTTAATGGAGTGTAAGTTTAAAGGGAGTCTCCACAAATGCTGGGCAAGGTTTCCATGGGAAGCCAGCATTTTCAGGCAAGGAAATGTTTGCTTGAAAATGGTTATCAGATAATGCTTTTAATGGACATTTTCAATGACCCAGAAAGGAGCACAGGTATAAATGTACTCTTTAAAACATGAGAGACTCATCTTAGACTTGTCTACATTCATTTATAGCAAAAAAGAACTATCTCTTTTTGCTCTTCAAATCCATACAACCAAGCCCTGGCTTCCTCCATTACAAACGCATTTCCAGCAAAATACCAGGAAAAAAATTCTCTGAGGTGGGAGCAGCAGAGAGATGAGTCTGATTAGGAAGACAACTATTAATAGCAATTATGCTTTAATTACTGTGCCTAATCTTTTTGTAGCAGCAGTTTGTAGCGTGTCCTTTACCCGAAGGAGAATCCCTGTCTGTGGAGCCGGTGTTGAGGAGGCAGAGCGGCTGCACACCAGGTGTGGCAGAGCCCCCAACACGCACAGCTACAACTGCTTTCCACGCTATTTCCAGGAATTATGTAATAAACAACACGGGACACGAAGGCTTCAGAGAAAGGACCCCCTGCAGGCCAGGAATTTAGTAATTATAATGGTTTGGTTCTCACACAGGTGGCAACTGAAGGTGAAGACTGGCTGGGTATATAAATTGATAATTATACTGTGACCATAATAAAATGTACATCAAGGTCCCCACTGAGAAATCATAACATTTTGGGTGTAAATTCATATACTTGACATCATTCTTCGGATATCTCATCAGCCTATTCCTATTTCCCCCCTGTCTTCGGGGTATATATTTTTAAAAGTAAACTTTAATAGTGTTAGCTTTTGACTAACATTTAAGTGCATCAAAAGCAAGGAGAGATATGAAAAGGATGATACTTGAAAGCACTTGCCAATCTTGCAGAGCCTGAATTTTGGGTTGAGATGGCAATACAGGGCATGGAGGGGCGTCGCATTCCTTAGAATWTTCCATAGAAAACTGATGATCGAGAAGGGTCTTGTGTGAAGCTAAAAATGAATCCAGATASTTCTGTCAAGCACCGCAGAACAACTGACCTTTACTGTGAAATCATCCGTAAGTCTAAAGTAAACACTACGAGAAGTTCATCTATCTCAGAACTTTTTTTTTTCCTACCAATAGTTTGAATTTCTGGCCCAAATTGGAGCCCTCGAGCTTGGCACCAAGAGGTACAAAGTGAATGGGGTGGAATGGCCACAGCATTGGCAGGGGGGCCAGGGCGAAGCCGCCCGCGGTGCCGGAGCCGCGGGCGAGGTGACACCCTGGCAGCGCCCGGCTGACGCCCTGGCAGCTCCTTTTCAGCCTCGACGGCAAGATCCGCGTCACGCAGCTGCAGCTCAAGGACTCTCTGCAACTGAAGCCAGCCTTAAAAAGAAGATTAATCAAAAAAGCTGCTGGTGAAGCGAAAGGGAGGCCGCAGGGCRACGGGGACTGCAGCCTGGCAGGACAGGGGTGGCACCTCCAGCACCGTCTCTTGCCTCTCTGTTCCGCTGAGTCGCTGCGGAAAAAGGGCAGAAAAGGACTAAAAGAGGGAAGGCGCAGGCTGTCCACAGCACAACTATRTCCAGACAAGCAGCTGAGAGCGCCGAGACTCCCTCGGATACTCCCTGGGGGAACGGGCAGCAGTTCCCCGAGGCGCAGGGCTGAGCCAGGTCACTGCCGGTCCCTGCCCAGCCTCGCCTGCTCCTCGTGCGCGCCCGGCTCCGCGGCGCTCCGCGGTCACCAGCTCCACCATCACACCCCAGCCTCTCCCAAGGAACTGAATGACCCACGTTGAGCCAATTAACTGACATAATAAAAATAAAACACCACTCTCGCTTTCCAGGCTGAAGAGGAGCATCTTGCTTCCTGCTCATGACTCCATGCGAAGGTGATTTTTGAAGCACTTTAATGAATTTCCGAGGCTGAGGGTTTGCTGGAGGAGGGCAGCAGATGAGAACTAATATTGCTGCGTGGGGCCCTGGCCATGGAGAAAGATCTCCGAYGTTAAGAGAAGCAGGCTCCTTGGAGAAACATCGTCCCCGTGCGGCCTCGCCAGCCGACCTGCTCCGTCCTCCAAAGCAGGGCAGGACGATGCAGCAGCCGGTGACCTCCCGACGTCCCTGCTGAGGCAGCGGCCACCGCAGAGCACAGCCCAAGTCACAGGGGACGGGTTGGATTGCAGCCCTTCATTCCCTTGACACCCATCCATGGACAGCAGCAGTCTATTGATTCTCACTGTGATTGCCTTTATTAACGTCCCTTGGTAAAATACAAATAATACAATTCCATTTTATATCCTTTTTGATTTGCGCAAGTGCAGCGTTGAATTTTTTGCTGCCAGTCAAACTCATCGGGGCAAAAAGAGAGGAGTGTTTGTGGGGAAGACGTGAGCTATTGCAGCTCCTGAAATCGCTGCTGAGGCTGGGAACTCTTTGAGCGCTGTAAAGATGAAAACCCGTTTGGTTGTACCAGCCTTTTCTACCACATCCGGAACATGGAGATTGCCCATCCTGCTCCAACACGGGAGCTGCAGCTCCTCTCCACCCTCTGCTGAAGCTGCCCAGAGCAGAGGATTCCCGGGAAGGAGCCCGGCGCTCCCATGGGAACGTGCAGGAGGGCTGAGCAAAGCCCAGTCCTGCAGAGGAGCCAAACGCCGATGGCTGCAACGTCGACTGGTCTATTGACACACAGATTAAATTAGTGATGCACACCCTTCACATAATTGAAAATGTTAATCCATAACGCACACACACCACTGTGCTGGGCCTCAGCTCAATAAACTGCTGTTCTCCCTACACCGAACTGCCAATTCCTTTTAGAGTAATAAAGAACTGCCCAAATTCTGATCAATAGGTTACCTTTAAAATTCTGTTTCTTTAACTGTGAAGGAAGAAATAAATACAAGAGATTTTCAAGTATAATAATAGATACTTTCCAATCCATGCCATGTGTTGTGATAATTTCACAGAATTTGTTTCTYCTTACTTTATTTATTTATTTTTTTTTTAGGATGAAGGAAGGTGTTCTTAAAATACACATAACAGCCTGTCTGAAATACAGGTCATGGTTTGACACATAGAGCAACAACCTATGATGGCTTTCTGCAGGAAAAAATAAATAAACCAGGAACCACAACTGCAAGTAAATGAGGGGCACTGAGAGCACGAGGAGCTGGTCCACCGAGATACTACTGTTCTTGCACCCGGAGCTTTGAATCTTCGTCACCTGTTTGCAAAAATTACTCTAAATTTTATTGTTCTTCACTCGGAATTGCACTTGCGATTGTCTTCCAGCACATAAGCAGGAAATAGCAGCTGCCTTTTATGCACAAGTTGGGAAAAGTGAAAGAATCCGCCAGGCTCCAGCAGTGCTCCTTACATCCCAGTGAGCCCTCATTGAATCTCGTAACCCTTAATAAGCATTTGGTCTTAATTGCTGATTTTATCTTACCCGGGTGCTTGGGCGGTAATTGCTGGGCAGTGTGTGCTGGGCTGGCGGGAGCTGGCGCGGCCGCTCGGGGCTCGCGCCCGGCCGCCCCGCGCCAGTGCCCAGGGCCYGGCACCCAGGCAGCGCTGCCCGCACCCGCCAAAACCCCCAAACCACCTTATTTCCACTGGATGTAACCGGGAGCCGTGCAGAAAAGGAGTCATTGATGGTCAAACTGCCCTGGGTGTGGCAGTAAAACGGAGTCTGGAGAGGGTGCAGGCAAATTTCACGTTCATCCGGCAAGCAGGAGGGTTAATCCCGTAAATGCAGCAATGCGCCCCGCTCRACGCCTCGCCGGCTCCGGAGCGCGTGGAGCGTCCTGCAGAACTGACCCCAGGGATGATGGAAGCAGAAGGCCGGGAGCTGCTTGCTGAGAAGCCCCAGGTCTYCTCCTCTACCTGCATTCTCATTGCCTGCTTCACTCGTGCTCCTGCTATTCTGTAGCTGTAAGATGCTTCCATGAAAATGTTTTTCCACTATACACTCCTATGCTGGGCATAAAGACAGATTTTATATTAAGCTGTAARACAGAGCAGCTATCCAGCTCCGACGCGGCTCGGGCTGCTATTTTGCCAGGCTCTGGTGACAYGTCACGCTCAGCCCAGCTCCGCTGCCTCTCCCGGGCTGTGCAGCGCGACGCGYGATGACAGCTCCCCAACTGCAGACTCTACTTGTTCTACCAACGCGCAGCTCTATAAACAGCCTGAGGCTGAGAAGAGCTAAATGAAGCTGYGGCTATTTTGGCAACACGGTATTACCTGGCAAAATACAAAATAGCCAAGTCCAGAGTAATTCTTACCCCAAAAGACACGCGGAATTTGCTCCGAGAACTTCACAGATGGGCCATGGAAATGGGAAACGTAGAAGTGTTGGGAATGACCACGGACTCCTTCCCCCTTGGTGCCAGACGCAGCAGGAGGGCTCTGCGGGCCCGGGCTGGCTATGGGACGTTGGGAATCCTTCCCTTGCCTCCTGGGCGGATGCTGGGAATGCACATCCCACCCAAGGGCTGCTCTGCCCGTCGGGTGGCTCCTGCCTCCGCTCTCGTCTCCTGCGCGTGCTGCAGATCTACCGCCCGCACGGGCACCGGGCTCGTTCAGCCTCAGCAAGGCCTGGCTCCCACGGGCACGCAGAGCTTAGGTGCCTASCGAGCAGCTCAGGCGAGGCTCCAGAGCTCTGCTCCGTCTCAAATGACGGCAGTCCCAGRCGGGAGGAGCAGTACGCGCAGCAGCGGCAGCGTGCCCGTGCCGCAGTGCCGCGCGGGGCCGCGGGAGCCGCTCTGCACGGAGCTCCTCTGTGCGAGCTGCGGGGGAAACGCGGGCGACGCGTGGCGTGTGAAGTGCGAGACTCTCCTCRGGCACTGGCGACGCTTCAGTGCCTCCAAGTCGTGGCCTCGAGCTACTGCTATATTTAGGCAGGGCAGYGACAAACATGAACTCGCCACCACCMCAGCCACTTCATAACTCCCCTTTGCAGCAGTTTCCATCCTAGCCAGTCATTTAAAATGATACTTCACGAAATTCTAGTGAAACCAACACCCATTTATGAAAATACATGAAAATGCATCTCAGTGCACTATTGCCAAAGTTTTTGGAATAAGAAATGCTCATGCAACGGCACTTTGCAGAACGTTTACTGCCTCTCTGTATGTCATTTTTTTAATTGAAATCACCCATATCTGAAAATAGACTTTTGGTGAAATACTATTAAATGTACTGTGGTTCACCTCATTTTACAGAGGGCCTGAGGGGTGTGTTTATTCCAAAGCGATTTTACTAGTTCTTTTTGATATAGGATTTCATTTTTAGATAGAGAGCAAAACTATATAATTCTATAAATGTGAATGCATATATTATAACCACAATCATCTGAGGAAAGTGACTCAGTACCGTTCCTATACATTCTCTTCCAATTTTAGAAGCTCAGTTCTGAAGCTCGTATCATCCCCTACTCCAATTCCCACAAGTAAATCCAATAACAATTAGCAACATGTGGATATAGTCATGCATGGCTCAAGTGCGGTCACGTGCCCTCCTGGAAGCAATAAAAGGAACTATATTTAGGTTGCCTAAAGAATTTTGTAAGACACTTATGATTTTTACAACGCTCCAATTATGTTATTGGCTGTAGTAAAATCCTCCACAGCAATACTGCCTCGAGCGAGAGAAGCTTTTCTTTGTCCCATGAAATCTCATTTATATTTAGCAGAGATAATTTAATTATTTCCCTTCTCGACTCGCGTTCCCCAGCAACGAAACGCAATAGTAACTGCACACGGATGTTCTYGGAAACCGCAACCACATCCCAAGCCGGAGGAACCACAAGTACACTAGACTGAAGCTCTCGTGCTGCTCGCTGCGGCCACTTCTCCACCGTGTGTAACTTCTGCCCGGAGCRTGTCCTGCTTTGCTCCCTGCGCTCCCTCCTGCATCCACAGCCAGCTCCCACCTTCCTGCATGCACGCCGAGCTGCTTCCTGCTCCGAACGCTCCAGCCAAGCTGGTCCGAGGGAGCACGGGGGCTCGGAGGCCCTGCGGATCTGCCCCGTGCCTCCCGGCCGAGCTCTGCTGCCGCCCACGCCGCTCCGCTGCCCTCAGCGCCACGGCTTGCGGCCAGGGTGCAGGGCTATGTGGGACTGCCGCTGCTGCAGCGCTCCAAACCCCCCGAACAAACCCAAACCAAAGCAGCACGCAGCGGCTGGGGGGGCCGCACCGGGGCTTTCTGCTCCTGCCAAGGCGGCAGAACGGCGGCGCTCCGCGATGCTGCAGGGCAGATCATTCCGCCGCTGGAACACAGCAAACTGCACCCACGGCAGAGCTGCTATTGAAACTCAAGCACACTGCTCAATTTAGCTTGCAATGAGTTTTGATAAAATCTCTAATGAAGGAGGAGTTAGGAAAGCTTTTATTATTCTAATACAGCATCGAGCGGTAAAGAACACAAGAAGCACGAGTATGCCCACGATGTGCCTGTATATGCCGCCCTACTGCATCTCTACACCTTCTTTGTGCTTTGAAATGCAAGAAAAGTCTTTCGTTTTGCCCAGTGCTACATAATGCAGTGCTAGATATGCTGCTTTGAATATGTATTTACAGTGTTGATTTAGACACAGCCTGCTGAGTTTAACTTTGAAGAAGAGTTTGGCCAGTGCCCCAGCTTCACGGGAACACGCACTTCAGAAAGAAATATTTTTATTATTCTTGCAAAAGAGCAACTGGAAGGCACRTATTCCACGGAGATGCAGCTGTAGGGTAAGCAGATGGCATTTCTGAAGCCACYCTGCACAGCAACTGTGTCTGCAGCTTCTATCCTATCCAGCAGTAGAAACAATAGTGAAAAACCCCTGGTTATTTTGGCATCGACAGCTCCCCGCTGCCACTGGAGTTTTACAGACCTGAGTGGAAATGCTAGTCGGCCGTGCTGCTCATTTTGACAGTTGTGCAGCTTACCAACAGATGGAGTATGTTAATCAGTTTTTAAAGTATTTGCTAAGAATCCGGGCTAATTGAAATTCTGTACGCAGAATGWTTGCAAAAAAAATACAAGTCTGTGATACATGAAAAGAAAAAAACCCAAAACTCTTAATTCTGTTGCAGTTGGAAGGAAAAAGTTATCTTGGAATATTTAATTATATGCCTTAAAATCACCACTTCTCTGTAAAGCCGAGCGGCTTACGAAATTGATGTGTTCCCCTACCTAGTATTCATTATTCAGTATGTGATTATGCGCAAAGCGTGAGCCTCTAGAGCAGGCTGTWAATACTCTACAGTGTTCCCACTAACAAAAGTTTTCCAGCAAGCCAAACCAGAAAGTCTTCCAGCCCTGTAGCCAAAAGCGAAGGGAAGCAAACAACCAGAAACCCCTTTGCAGAGCAGAACATCCGAAGGAAAGCAAGGCAAAATTAAACATAAACTAGGCACTTCCCCAGCAAAACTGCCCTGCTTAGGTAAGCCAAGCAAAGCGAGCTCCTGCGACCCTAGGTACGTTTTCTGCTCACCACAGTAAGGATTAACAGGGCAGCAGAGAGGAAGCACGTGCAGGTTACCCGGGTTCAGGTCCTGATCAGGAAACGGAGCTCAAGCAAGAGGACTACATTGATCTAGGAAGTAAGAGTGCCCAGATCTTGGCTTAATAGGTAACTTTAAAGAATCCCTGCATTTACAGGGCCTCACACACTGCAGCTTACACTCCTCTGCAGTTTCCAGGCACTCCTAACGTCTTCCTTGGAAAACGTTAGCACCTTGCAGACAATTGTCATCTTGTACTATCAAAGCTCTCCATTTTTTTACGAGATCCTAGTCATGCTAACTGAAAATAATGAGGTAAATCAATTCCTTTCTTTCTGTGTGACTCAAGAAAAAAAAATACAAATACTGTCCGAAATGCTTTTTCTTCATTACCTTCCCTACTGAATATACTGTAAGAACCGGCTATTTTACTGTGGTTCTCCTGTGAAACAAGACTCGACCCTGCTAATGGCACCAGTGGTGCACACTGGTCTGCACAGCTGCAGCCAACGGCGGGTGCCGTGCGGAGCGGGACGCGGGACATGGGACCGGCTCCGAACCCAGAACCGCTTCCCTGCCCTGCGGCTGCCCCTCTGCTCCCGACCGCAGGCTCGACACGGAAGCCTAGGCGGGAATGGGACTTTAGCAGGCTTTAGCGCCATGCTCACCACTACAGAACCTACATCAAGGCCAGTGTGTTCCAGCACCTCGTTATACAATCCGCCAATCTCCACCAATGCTCTTTACACCTCCTCGTTTCCTCTGTAATCCCTGTGTTTCTGCTACCGGAGAGTTGTGCTCCCAACAATATTCCCATAGCTCCATTGTGAGGATGAAGTCCTCACAGCCCTGGAGACTTGCAGATGCAGATTGGTATACATTCATATTCTTAGWTCCTCTCTTTCACAGTATGTGGGATACGTTGCTTGTTCAGCAACAGCAGTGTCACAGGAAGCAACCTGGGCACCCCACATTCACTTTGTGCAGATGGCCTGGCTGGAGGAGGTGATGCCCGTGACCAAGCTGTGGCTTTGATTTTCCAGCATCTCCAGGAGGAAGCGCCGCCGCTTTCCTCGAGGGTGATGCCGGCACGTGTGCATGAGGACAGCGCATGCTGCCCTACTAGCATAAGAAACACTAAATAATTTTACCTTCTCTGTATCATTCATCATTTAAGTATCTTTATTACAGGCCTTTCCTTATAACCTTTTCCAAACTCCCTCGCAGTCTCCTCACATGAAAGCTGTTCCACTTTTGCCCATCCTGATCATCGCTGCTCGACTTCTCCTTTCACAGCCCTTCATAAGCCTGCAATCAGAACTGCAGTGTTGCAGGTGCAGAAGCACTGCAGCTTTGGCAATGTTCTCTATTTTATTCTTCACTCCTCTCTCAGCAATCCCTAGTATTTRTTTCACTTTCCTCATCCACACTGTTGTGTACGTAGTGCTGCAGTCGCTTTTTTTTCCTCATGTATGCATCACCTGATATTTATCAAAATTGCATTCCTTTTTGTATGTACTGAAGTTACTTAGTGTAATCAAATTCAGTAACCCTTTCCAGTCAACTTTAGCCCTGATTATCTGTAAAAATGATGCAAAGCTTCCATGAATGGGTGATGAGAAACTGCAGTAACATAACTCTTATTATAAAGCAACTCCTCACCAGAAAGATCTGGAAGCACATTAGCTTCTGACCTAATCCTGAAGGATTTTTCCTCTTGAAGTCCCGCAGCTCCTCCCAGACAGGTGTGATTTTAATTTTTGCTCTCACGCTCGTGCTGTGCTTCACAATGGTCTCCATTCAGGGCACAATAAAGGACTTTTTCCATTACCACCGTACCTTGGCGAGGCACACGCCAAGGCAGCCAAGACAAACCATGCCGGAGGAGCGGCCAGGATCCTGCTCAAAGGCAGAGCTCGAGATGCCAAGAGACCCGTTTGTCCAGGACACAACGTAAGAGTGACACAGCCACAAGCCCGGGATGACGGAGCAGCAGCAAGGGCTGCCCAACACGGACAGAACGGGCTAGGAGCAGACTGGGGCCTGGGACACGGCTGGAATTGAAGGGCAGAGTAATCAGAAGAGATGACTGTTCGGTAGGGCCACAGCTCGCAGATATGCGAGGCACGGAGCGCAGGGCCGCTCTCACCTGGGCTCCTAGTGCTCCCGTTGCCAGGGAGACCCGTTTGCTGCCGCTCCGGAGCTCGCGGCGTGCACAGAGCCGCGGGAACGCGCCGCGGGAACGCGCCGCGGGAGAGGGGAACGCCACCGAGCACGGCATGGACCGAGCACAGCATGGACCGAGCACAGCATGGACAGTTACAGCTTGCCAAGGCATCCGCGAGTGGGAAATGCGGATCCAGTTCGGAGTTCACACTGGTATCCATGGCACATTTACTCTTGTTTAATAAAAGCTGTCTTTCTCTATGCTCACGTTTGCAGAGAGCGAGCACACCAGAAAGAGAACAAGATGAGTACACACTGAGAAAACTGTAACTAGCTCTGTAAGGAACTAAAATTTATAACATAGATTTAGAYGGTGAATCTACACCACCATCTGCGGAGAGCAGATTGGCAAGCCGACATCAGCTGGGTACCGATGCGGTAACATCAAGGGTCCTAAAATGCAAATATCAGCACRCAAGTATGGTATAGCCTGATGCAAAAAGAGAGGGGGGGTACATGTCCCTTAACAGTGTGTCAGGGCTGGCAGATATGTGCAATGTGTGCTGCCAAGGAACGTGCTCTGTTCCTCATTCCTCCAGTGTTCCTGCACCGTTTTTCTTCCCTTAGTTCTCTGAAAGCATCTATTCCCTCCTCCGGCTCCCTCATCCCAAGAGCACTGTGCGGGCACCTCGGAGACATGGCCACCGCACTGAACGGCGTTACGGGAGCTCACGCCAGGCATCGCTCCCGCTTCAGGGCACTCGGCTGCACCAGCGATGCAGTAACACTCKTAATTCCCATCACAAAAACCCACAGAGCGGTGAAACTTTGCGTGCCCGACTTCGTTTGCTGACCACCCTCACACTGGGGAAATAGGGCAGCTGTTCCRCCACTCTGTCCCAAGCCTTTTTGGCCGTTTCGGACACATTCTTGTCTCCCCTTTCCCTCCTGAGTGGCTAGGATCCACAGGGCGGCTGGAGATGGGTGCTTTGTGAGGTAATCTGAGAACACACACAYCTCGTATCCCGGTATTGTGCACCGAAGCGCTAATCCCCACGAGAGAGCCTCGGGAGCTGCGCGTTCCCCGGGAATGTCCCCCGGGAGCGCTGGGGACCAGCCCCCTCCTCGCGCTCCCCCCTTCCCGCCTCGCGGCCGCCCCTCCCGCCGCCATGGCCGCCCCGCCCCGCGCGGGAACGCGGCGCCACGTGCCCCCCCCCGGCACGGGGCGCTGCGCTCTCGCGAGAGCGGCGGTCTCGCGAGAGCGGCGGGCGGAAGCG
>NW_020455488.1:5576827-5604244 GCF_003342845.1 Nothoprocta perdicaria | reverse complement strand
CGGCGCGAACCGCAGGGGCGGCCGCGCGCCCCCCTTGGTGCTCGCCGCGCTGCTCGTGCTCGTCGCCGTGCTCGCCTTCAACTGCTGGAGCGGCTCGTCGCGCGCGGCGCTGCTGCAGGAGGAGCTGGCCGAGCTGCAGGGCCAGGCGCAGCGCGGCGAGGCGGCCCGCGGGCGCCTGGAGCGGCGCAACGCGGAGCTGCTGGGCAGGCTGGAGGCGCAGCGCAAGCAGCTCGAGCAGAAGGAGGCCGAGTGCGGGCAGCTGGGCGGGCAGCTGCACGCGCGGGACGGCCAGGCCCGCCGCTGCGAGGAGACCAAGGTGAGGCGGCGCGGCCTTTTCGTTTCCTAGGGTTGTTTCCCCCTTTTTTTTTTTTAATGATCTTTTGTAGCTAATTAAGAAAGCTGCCCCCAGTTTTGCAATCAGAGCGCTTTTTTCCCCCCTTACTTTGAAGGAAAAAAGCAGCTAATGTGGAACCCCCGAGCRCGTCTTCGTGCTGTCTCGCAGAGCATGTCACCGGGCAGGGCAGTGCTGGATCTCCGACAGGCGAGTGTCTGGGATAAGCTCGTCCCTTGGTGGGTGATAAAGCTGCTAATGGCACAGATCTCTACTCGCCCATCCGTGTGGAGCCGGAGCCCTTCGCTGCAAAGGCACCAGCTCTGCTCTCCTGGGGGCTGCAGGCAGCCGCTTGCACTGGGGTGCAGCCTGCGCCGGCTGCAGGGCGAGTTCTGGTCCTAGCGCTCGACTGGAGGTTTGGTGTTTGTGGGCAGTTGATAATTCGACCACCTTACTGCTTTCCACAGCAGAGTTGATGGGACTGCCAACCCCGGCATGGGGCATACAGGCTGCTGGGTTTGCTCTGGCCATCTCGTGTCACACAGTTACTGAGCAAATCATCGCTGCAACAACCAAATACCGAGGTTTTGGAAGTGGGGTTTGGCTGAGTGGGTTGAACTGCAGCTGTCRCTTGTTACTGAGCAGAGCAGTTTCTAAAGCCCAGCCTGATTCCTGTGTTCTCGCTTAGATGTGAGGTGTATCTCTTAGTCTAACTAGTTGGAAATAAGTTGGGGAGAATCACAGCCTCCTTCACATGAATTTATTTCATACTAAAACTGTGTCATGTACATATGTCACCTTTCCTACTAAAGATTTAAAATCAAGTCATTTGTGAGTTTAGCAAACTTTTTTTTTTCTCGCTGACACCTGATTTCTTAGATAAGGAGGATCTTCRGATAAAATATAAAACTGGAGATGTCATGGAAGATACTGTCCAGCCTGTGTTCATGAGGAATGAGTTGTCCATATGTTACTGTAACTGTAATTGCCATGTATAAAATTATACTGTGGGTAGTCAAGAAAGCTATAATGATGGGGTTACACTGTAGGGCTTCATTTAATAGAAGAAACTTATATTTTGGGAAATCTGCTATGTTCTAAAGGGAGAAATATAAGCCTGAAAGAGTTTATGGGAATTGCTTTCAGTGGCTTAAGGAGGCTTTCTTGTTCTTAATTTAAAACAAACTTGTAATCATTGATGATGTGTGTTGTTCCTGTTCTCAGCTCACTACCTATATAGATGCAGGCGTTCGGTAGTGCATTTGTCTTTCATAATTTTTATTTTTAATTTTAAATTCCTATGTAACCAAGTTTACTGAGTGATAACGAATCTATAACTTCTAGAAAACTGAAATTTGAAGATAAACCAGCAATGATCAGGTTTCTGTAGCAATTTCGCTTGTGATGAAYGTCAGCTCCCCTGGATCACATTAAAATGTGCGTGTTTGTCATCTTAGGTGTAAAAATGTCAGCATCCTGAACAAAGTATTCGTAGATGTATGAAGATCTTGAGCTTCATAGACCTTTTCCAAGATCATCTTTTAAAAGGGAACAGTTCATCCAAATCTTTCAGTTATTACCATGCCCTAAGTAATTTCATTTTACTATAAGCACACAAAGACCATATTTAATTTAAAGCCTTTCAGTGATGGAAGAATGAATTTGTGATTCAGTGGCATTATAAATCTGAATGTAGATTCCTTAGTACTATGTCAAAAATACTATATACATATAGTGCAGCTTCATCTGTTGTAAACTTGCATCTTTATGTTTCTTCAGAAACAGCTTTGGCAGGTTAAACTTAACATGGACAGATTTTATACCGAGTCAGGCATCGCTTGTCCCTCTCTTGCAGGCTAATGTCCTCCTTATCTTGGGCTCTTTTTTTGTCCTCTCAGACAGAAATGATATTGTGTCCGATCAGGACCGGGGTTTGTACTTCTGAGTGATTTGCTAGTGCAGAGATGCTGGAGGCTGCGGCCCTTCCTGGGGCACGTGGCGAGGCCTGGGCTGTGGTGTGGGAYGTGCTGCACAGCCCTGCGGGTGCTGCGGGCGCGTGCGGGCCCCGGGACAGGGGAGCAGGGAGCCCTGCTAGCTGGTCTGGTTGTAGACGTGCCGCATAGCGCCGTGCCCCGCTCTGTGCTTGCTCATCGTGCTGGAAGCTGCCATCGCAAGGCAGGCGAGCTGGTGTCTTTGATGTGAGACCCCTTCTTTCCAGGCGCTCCAAATGCTGCGGGTGTCTCCGTAGGTAAGGCTAGCAGTATGTTTTTTCAATAAGCAGCTACTGTCCATTTCTCTCTCTTCATCCTCTGGGAGCTGCTAAAATGTTCTCAGTGGCAACAATCCTAAATTAAAAAATAATTAAGTGAAATGCCTTAGGGAGTAAAGCAATCAACAGATCTTTTGCTAGAAAAAAAGAGCAAAGTGTGCATGAAGTGCCTGACCAAAAAAAGATGACTGTTTCTTTTTATTTTCTCCGAACAGAATTTAGCAAGGCTGGTTTTTGAACAAACTACACCAGCGAGGCCAGTTCATCTGTGAAATGCAGGAGCTATAATAAGGAACCGACACTGCTTATTCTCAGGGTACCAAGTGAAGACAACAGTTAGAGTTTTGTTTTGTAGCAACTCCTTTGAAAGCTGATACTCTGGTAGCTGTTGTAGTGTCTGTTCCGCTTTGTGCTCCTTAGCCTTCCTAAGGGATTCTTTACCTTGCGTTCACGCACATCAAGGATACATCTTCCAGTGCGAAAGTAACTTGAATTTTTGCCGGCAGCTTCCTCCTGGCTCCGGGAGATCTACAGCCACGTCACAGCCTTGGCTCTCCCTTCCCTTCTGTCGTGTGCTTTACAAGCCAGTCACAGAGTAGTGTTTGCTCTTAGGACTGTAAATGTAGTAAACTGACCTAGTGTCTGGTGAAACCCCTTACTGCACAGTCTAATGTTTATTAAAGTGTAAACTTGATGTACTGTACACTGCAAGTAGTGACCTGCAATTAGGCAGCACCTGCTGCTGACAGTATATGCAAGCCAGGAGGTTTTGTTGAGAGGGCTGTGGTACTCTGAGGAAAAATGACAGGGGAAAAATCATTTTACTACCTTTAAAGCTGGGAAAGTAAATGATTTTAACTTGTTTGAGCAGTCCTTTAGGTATAAGCTAGTCAGGTCTGGCAGATGTCCGAGGGAGAGATATTAAGAGAGATGTAAAAGATCTTCAGAAATTAAGGTGAATTTCTCACAAGTGCAGTGGTCTTCTGAAGAACCTGAAAGAAAAGGGGAGATTCTGACGAGGAGTGGGAAGAGAAAAGTCTTGGGATCTAGGAAAATACTTAAACGAATAGGAAAGTGCAGGTGTGGCTGGCAAAGGAGAGATGGTGAGGAGAGCAGCTGGGGCAGCACATGCTTTTCGGTAATTGCTACTTCTGGTCCCCAGCAGCTATTGGTAATGTTCACAGAGGAAGATGCAGGAGCAGATCAATCTCTCTGCCACAGATGAGAGTTCTTGGAGACTCTTTTCCTTTCACCCTCTGCTGAGCGTTGTGGGCTCCCAATGGTCCCCCTGGCCTCGGGACAGGACAGAGGACACTGCTCTCCTGGGGCTGCTGTCCTTGGGAGGGAAGCAAGACTGTGCTCCTGGTGAGGGAGGTCACTCATGCAGCTTATCATAAATAAATGTCATTTATTTATGAAACTGTTTCCTGGTTTTTGCAGCATGTAGCGAGGGCACCTTTTTTCCATGGCTTTCCACCTCCTTTTGCAATAAGCTCAGTAAAGTGCTTGAATGAGCGCAGGGTGGAGGGCTTCTCAGGGCAGCCGCCCGCACGGAGGGCTCCTACCTGGTACTGGCTGCTGCAGAGCTCGCAGCAAGCCCGTGTCATTGGGCAGTTGTTGCTGGCTGTGCCAGGAGCACAATAGCACCTTGTTCTCTTGGCTGGAGCTTTGTATGTTGAAATTGGTTAGCGAAACATGCTTGGAAGCAGCTTACCTTCCTTTCCAGTGCTTCGGAGCCAAAACTCCTGGGTAGCTGATCTGCTCGCAAAGCCACAGCTTTGCSGTGGGGAAGTTGGAGCCCCCTTCTATTTGACTACATGTTCTCCCTTGCCAGCGCCGCAGTGTGGAGCCCTACTTGATCTCCTGCTCTCCACTAACTGCTGGACAATAGCACTGGCTGCTCTGAAAGAGCCAGGTGACAAACTAGTAGCAGAAGCATTGGGAAAAAATAGACCTTTGTGCAAAAGGGCTGTTGGTGCTCCAGAACGCACTCTAGCAAGGTACTCGCTGTTCCTGTGCGCCTTTGCTGCACCGAGGAGTATGGGCTTGTGCTCCCCGGCAGGGATTTCAAGGGGCCTTCTTGCTAGGGGGAAAAATGGCTCGGTGAAATACGGGTGGATGTTTACAGGGTGTCCTTTAGGCAGTGTTTAATGGGGAAGCAAGGCCACCTCTATTCCATCCTGCCATACGCGTGGAGGAGCTTCAGGCTGTTGTAGCTTTCTTTTCTTTCATTGCCTTTTATTGCCTATATTGCCTATGACAAGACCCGTGCAATTCAAATAGCACTGTAGGTACTGCCTTGCCTTTACGTAGCAGTGGCCAGCACAGGATTTTTACTGTTTATTTTTCTTGAGTAGAGCTCCCTGGGCTAGCTCGGTTGTTTCTCCTCCCTCCCCCAGTTGCTGTGAAGATCTGAGAAGTCACTGAGAAAGACAGATACAAATAGGTCTGGATTTGAGGAGGATGCAGATGAAAGAACTGGCCTTGTTCCATGTTTTTGGTGAGTGTAGGTGGAACAGCTCCCATGAATCATAAGCAGCTTCTCCCTTTCTGTCCCCCAGATTAGGGACATTTACTGTCAGCTGAGATGTTTTGGCTATGAATTCTGTCACTTCTACATGACGCACAGAGTCTCCAAAATTGAAGATTGTGATAAAATTCATAATCAGATTTTTGGATCAGATTTCTGTTAAYAGAACAAGCATTTTCCAGCACCAAACTCTCCACAAGCCAAATGTTTGGTGGTGTAAGTGGAGGAAAGGTTTTCTGTGTGAGGGATTCTGATATATGAAGGTTTGAAAAGGGAAGAACTCTCTAGCTGATGTGATCTCCTCTGTTTGTAGCTGCCCTGGGCTCTGGGAAGAGCCTCAGGGCTTTTCAGAAGAGTTTATTGGAGTGGGAGATGGGTAAAAGTGATAATTGCTGCTGGTTGCAGTTTTTCTGTTTAATACCCCTGCTCCTGTATTGCCCCCAAACAAAGAGAAAAAARATATTTTTAAATTAATACTCATCAAATAACTCTTTGCATCCKTTGCTACAGCCTGGTGTCCAACAGATGAAGTGAGATCAAAAAAAGAGCTTGCAAGATGCCCGCTTTCCTTACAGAAAGGGTGGGAGGTTATTTTTATGTTTTGGTTCTATGTAAAGCCTTCACCACAGGGCATGTTTGTGCCTTTTTTTTTACTTTTTAGCACAGGAAGCCCAGGGAAGGTTTTTACTGAACTGAAAGTTGATTTTTGCCAGTCCTGTAACTAGCAGGCTTCCTTGTTTTGGTTCTTGCTTGTACAGAGAACATATTTAATTGCTCCTCATACACACGGCTCTGAAATGTCCCGACAGATCCTTGAGCGTCCTGCTGGARAGCTGCATTTTGGAGCAGCGTGGCCAGTGTCTTGAGGTTGCCGCAAGGTTGCATTGTCCGCCTCCCGATTTGGGGAGAAAACCGCTGTGGGCGGGTGGGCTTGGCTGCGTCGCTGGGGCGCCTCTTGGCGCGCTGCGAATCCGCGTGCCGCAACGCGGGAGAGGGGCTGCTCCCGCGGCCGGCTCCAGCCTGGCAYGGGAGAGACCCCGTGGAGCCCCCGGCTGCATCCGGAGCCCCGTTGTGTGGCTAGAGCACGCGGATATGTGCCTTGGGGTGCACAGTGTGCTGCAGAAAGTCACGATTTTGGCGCTTCCTAAAGCCCTAAATGCCTCAACACATATGGGATAAATTGAATTGTGTAGTCAAGAACTGAGTGTGTCTCTCTACAAACGTTTCACTTTTTTTTTTTTTTTAAGTAATTTTTATGATTAAAAAGAAGTGTGTGGAAGAAATCTTAAGAAAGTAAAGACGTGTGTGTGTGTATCTATATATATATATATATATTTTTCCTACAGACAGTTTAGGTGACTCAGACACTGARCATCAGAACCTGTGCAGGAGTTGAAGCAGCCTGGGTGTCTGCTTCCCCCCACTCCAAAGTAYGTGTGCTCGGATGTGGGTTTAGAATGGGAAACACAGAGGCTGTTAATAGGCACAGATACCTGCATTGTAAATAATGCAGAAGCTGTTTGTGTAAGTATTTATAGTGTGATGCTTTGCGTGTTGTTTTACCTTTTTGGTTAATTAAATGAAGATCAGATAAGGCGCAGTCTTTAGATGCAGCCTCTACCTCTGAGATCTAATTCTGACCCTGTAGTCCAGAATGGCAACGTTGTTTGTTCCAGGACCCCGGGACAGTTGCTCTTTACATCARTCCTGGGGGGTGGAATTGATACCAGTGTTGCCTAACAGCAGCYGTGGGCTTTTTCACCTATTGTCAGTGTCATCTACCTGCACACAAATATTTTTGCTTGATAACTTCATGTGTATGAACTAGTAAGGAAAAAAATAGCAATTACAATAAATATCAAATTAAATACTTGTGGAAGTCCATTGGTATCACATTCATTCTTTAAAGTATAATTCCTTTTATTAATATTATGTAGCATCCCATTAAATATTTACTTTCAACCTGCATTAGGTAAAAATTTGTTTTTGCTAATGGTGCTGTTTGTTTATTTTTATACATTTATATTTGACATCGGAAATCCACTGTCCCTTTCTGCAATTTGTTTATTTTAATCTTGACAAATCTGCTTTTCTGATGGAAATATGTCTTGGAAATTTTTCTAAATCTTTGTTAGCAATGGCTAAATGTAGTGCTTAAGTTGGTATACTTACAGATAACTAAACATAAGCTATTTATAGCTACAGGATTGTTCTATTGTCATTCTGATACTCCTTTATTTGTATTCTTTCTTTACAGTGGAAAAATAAGAATTCAAAAGCAAGTAGTTCTTTGCAGGTATAAGCACTTCCTAACCTGCTAAAGATCCCTGTATTTATATAAGCATTTTTTTTTCATTTCAGATTAAGTTGCAGAACAACATATCGTATCAAATGGCAGATATACATCGCTTAAAGGGTAAGGGATTTATGGCCGARCCGTGTTTGGAGGGCTGTAAGGCTGCATATAACTGCCTAGATGCTGCAGAGCACGTTTGAAATGAGAGATCAAGCGGTGCGGGAGCATCATTCCTTGGCACTTGTTTCCTAGCTAGCATGGCAAGTGTAGAGGTGACTTCTGCAGACTTTATTCTCTGTGGAAAAAACATGCATCCTGACACCGCTTACTTCCAAGGCATCAGAACCGTTTTTGTGATCAAAGTAATGCACAAGTTTGTGTGGTTGGGATCAGCACTATTGTGATACTGGTGTCAGCTTGGAGAAGAAGCAGAAAGCATCGTTTAAGAGCACCCATCTGTGCTGTTCTCCACAGGCCTTGCAGTCGTGTCGCTGTTTTTCAGAGGCCTGGAGGAGATACTGCCCAAATTTGTACGTGCCTGAAGACAAGATACTTTACCTTGCTGCCTGTATTTACATAGCTCCAACTTGAAACAGTAGGGAGCTGAACAAATACCTGTAGTCTGAAGAGAGCGAGCTTGCAGAACGAGTGCCTGTGGAGAGCACGTTAGATGGTTTTATGGCTAGTGTGAAGTGTCCTTTCTGTGTGCTGTTTTTCTAGAAAAGACATTTGATTGTAGTGCCTAAATAACCTAGTGATAACATGGATGATTATTTATTTTAAAGCATGGCAGGTCACACAGTATCAGATTTGTTTGCTTAATTTCTTAATTAAAAATCAARATCTAGCATACAAGAGTCAGTTGACATGTTTTCCAAATTAGTTTAAGAATTTAAGAAATACATGTAGAAGAAATAGCCAAAGTTTCTTATATTAATTTGTAATTTATATCACAATATTTAAAGTTACATGCACCACAAGATGTTCCTTGTATACGGAGATTTATGTGGATTTTGCACTTTGATCTAGAACAACTAGCAGAATTACGACAAGAATTCATTCGTCAGGAAGATCAGCTTCATGAATACAAGAAGAACAATACTTACCTTATGAAGAGATTGGAATATGATAGGTAGGTCCCTAAATATTGGTAACTACAGGTTTGCTTGTGTGTAATGCAAGACTATTTTTTTTTTTAAGGCACAAATGAATTCTAGTTGTTACTCCTCAAACCCCAATGTACCCTGTTGGGGATACCTCTCTGGCTTAGTTGGTTATTTGATTTTTCAGGTTCTGTGTTTTTGGTGTTTTCTTCTTTCRTCTATCCCTATTTGAATAATCTCTGAAAAAATCTGCCTGTGATAGTTATTCAGCATTGGATAATTTTAAATCAATTCTTTTTAGTGACCTGGAGATACCAGTTAACAGGAATTGGTAAATGGAAGAGTTGAATTTAATCTCCACAGCTCTGTAAACCACTGGCTATTGTTCATTGCTCTCTTCCTAAGAATTTTTTTTTTGAACTGGAGGTAAAAACRTTGTATATAATTGAAACTTAAAATTACTTTCAGCTTTTTAAGTTGGAAATGCAGAAGAAGGGAGAAAACTACTTCTGAAGCCTTAAGGAGTGAGAGTGAGAATTATATATATAAAAGAAAAAACACAGTCAGAAAAGCAGTTTTAAATATGTGTGTGTTAGGGCCCAGGGAATTTTGCTTGATTTTGCTGATCTGTGGCTTGTTAGAAAACTTGGGACTTGAGTTGTGCGATGACAATTTTTTCTGTTTGGGTTGGCAGCAGTAACTGATGGTGGTAGTTGTGCATCCTCTGTGCTGACWGCCATAGAGAATGGCTCCATGCATTCCAAGTGGAATTCCTGTGTGCTGATGACGGGAGATTGAATTTGCCGTTGCTTTTCAGCTTTTGGAGGAAGAGTTTTCATGGCTGTTTGGTTTATTTTACTGTTTTCCTGCTCTCTCCCTCTGTCCTCTTCTCTGTTCTGTCTGTTTCTGCTGTCTTTCCAAGCCATGAATTTTTGGCCAAACCATTCTAGTTTGCTCAGATTTGGCTTTCTATGCATTTGTTTTTCTTTTTTTTTTTTTTTTTTTTCCTTTTCATTTCTGGGAGAGTTGATGTAACTACTCAAATGTGATTGATAATGTGTTTCTAATTAAGTCTGCAGTGTGGCCAGCAGATCAAGGAAATGAGACTGCAACATGAAGAAAATATGAAGAAATTAATGGACCAAGTTATACGGGAACAAAAGGTAACACACAGTTCAATCTCTTTGTTGAATACAGAGAGCCCCAAGTGTGCTCTCCACGTAGCGAGTTGTCATGTGGAGCTCCTGGGCATTTCTCCTCCAAATTTTGGATAAATGCTGCACTGCAGAGCCCTAAGTGAATAGTAGTGTAAAAACATCTGCTTGTTTCGTTCAGTTGTTGAACTAAGCCTTGAAAATCAGGCTTAATTCTTTCCTCTGCCTCAACCTTCTACATGACATCATCGCTCAGGATTTCCATTTCTCCTCTGTAAAATAGATATTACTTTGTAGATCTCCAGGGTTGGATCAATGTTCTTGTAATATTATATAGATTATTGCCAAGGGGAATCTGATCTCTGAGGCTTCTAGGTGCTATTGGGATTCAAATACCCACTTGATGCCATTCAAAAAGCAGTGTAATTATACTGTGCAAATTATCAGTAGAATATGGGCATATTTCCTACAAAAGGATGAACAGATAACCCACCTTTAATGAAAACTTCATTTGCTTGTTCAGTGTCYGTTTACATATATTTCAAACCATTAAGCAGATTTCAAGAAGGCTTCAATCAATTTTTTTTGCAGAAATCTCCCTGGTCTGGGGCACAAGACTGATGATGTCTTAACTGATTGTCATAATAATGTTTGTTCACAGGTTATGTGGTAGCTTCATGTTAGAGTCAGGACTCTAGCAAAGGTCGCACGCATAAAAATAACTTTCTGAGGTTCTCCTGTAAGTTGTATTGCAGTCAAATTAGTGTGTTGTGGTATGGCCCTAGTTTTCTTGCTGTTCTTCTGGAATAGCTCTAGTGTTCTTGACAGATGATGAACAATTCTGCTTTCCTTTATGTGCTGAGCAACATGTCCTGCAACCGTACAGTATTTTAACTTTTCTGTTTAGTTACAAGTGTCCGTACTTCTACCGGCTACCCTCAGGACTCAGGTTTTTGTCTCGAGGACCTCTGCTGTTGTTCTTTTTGGTGATCATCTAATTCATAAATGCGATTGTGCTTTCCCAAAGTAATCTTAAACTGAGAGCCTTTATAGTTTAATTTTCAAGACGGTCTTTAATATCATTTCTGAATGAATTTATTCTAACAGGCCACACAGAAAATTCAGCCCAGTAAAGGCACTGAAGTCAGTCCCAATGATGAAGACCCAGCAGTATCTAAGACTGTTCCAGAGACAGAAGATAAAAACACAGTAGAGATAGAAGAGCCTTCGGATCACGCTGTAGATGGCAAAGGTATTTCTTTTGTCACTCTGATAGATGCAGGCCGATTGTTTTGCTCTTGCTATTATACAGAAGCAGGGATGTATTTGAAGTAGGACAGTGAATCATTTGCCTCAGGTAACAYGTGACTGTACAAAGTAGAGTTTATAGGAATCTAGAAATCAGTGTGTCCTTTCTCTGCCTATTTGGGGAAAAAAAAAAAAAACCCAAAACCACACATGTTTCTTGCACAATTTTGTCTCCTTTCTTGGTGCATTTCACATCTCCTTTCTTGTGTGGCCTTTATGAACTGAGAAGTGTCTCCCCCTTGCCTGTCAAATGTGCCTTGGGCTGAGCTAGGGAAAGGGCGAGTTGCTGGAGAGCTGGAACCTGCCCAGGGAAGGTGGTTGGGAGCTTTGAAACCGCAATGAGAGGCCTCACTGGGCAAGTGAGCAGGAACAGGGTGAAGCTTCGACTGTCAGGAGCTGGAGTGTCTCAGCGTGTGTCTAGTGTGATTGTTCCTCGAGGCCTCCTCTGGAAGTCAGGTAGGTGCCTTTGCCTTCTGCCTCTAAAGGCACTGGTTCAGCACCATAAATTCAGTTGCACACCTGTTCCAGTCAGGTTCTTCCAGCGAGCGTATCCCACTCTGCTGCCATGAGCAGTGCCTCTGTTTCCTGGCATTTTCTGACAATGGCACTGCCTTAGCTCACATCGCTGCTCTGGGGCAGCCTCCGGGCACTCCGCACAGACCAGTGTAGGGAGTCTTGCAGTTGGATTAGTGTGGTGCGTGCTCAGTGTGTGAGGGACTTTTATCCTGCTCTTGGGCCTCCCCCATGAAGTAAATTTTTTCTTAAAACCTTAAAAGAGGAGTAAAGAAGAATATCTTGTTCTTGTTTTACAGAGAAAATCAAGTTAGGAGGAGATGCAGGCATGCCTGAAATAGAAGACAATGGCCCTGCTAAAGCTGAAGATACACCCACTGGTTAGAAGAAATTTCTAATAATTTCTCAGTTGAGTCCTTGGTGAAATGTATGTCCTGTTTGAATACCAAGTGTTTCATAGTGATCGCAAAGGTTTTAAATCTGTATATAGAAACAAAATTCAAGTGGAATGTAAAGTCTGACAGTTCTTGCTGTATTTGTTTATTAGAAGTTATATTTCTTGAAAATGTTGAGTGCTTCAGTGCTTTTCATACTTTTTTTTCCAGAAATCTTGTATTTTATATTTTCTTCTGATTTCAAAAATAGGAAAACAAAAAAAGGGGAAAAAAAAAAAAGATTGTCACTCAGAGGAAGGCTCAGTATATTGTGACTATTTATTTCACCTTAAGGCTTTTGTTGATGTGTTTTATTTCAGCTATAAAGAAACCGCTTATTTCAGCTTCTCAAAATGAAGGTCGTCAGCCTGTTATGAACCTGCCAACTGAACAGCCCCAGGCTCCAAATCTGGCTCCAGGTAAAAAGCTTACCAGCATTTGACATGTTACCGTGTAGGAAACTTATCAGCTGATACCTCTGATACCTGCCACCACATCGTAAATGTTAGGTGCAAGTGGCCAGTCCCCTTTTTATAACTGCATCAAACAGAAGAAGAAAAAAAATTACTGCCAGTAATTTCTGAGCATKTGGACCAGTTTTAGCCAAATTTAGCCAAATTGGAAGTTTCAAAGATGAGTGCTTCAAAATTTCTCCAGTGGATGAAGGAGAATTAAAATTACTGTCCCTTTTATAAAGAGGGTTGCAGCCTGAGAATGATCTCAAGAGATAGTTGAGGATCTGTTGGTTGTTGTTTATAGTCAGAGAATAAGCAGCAGGACCACCGCTTGCTCAGGGTCATCCTCTTCCTCTGAACTGGCTTGAGGAGGATACGGAGGAGGTTCAGATGTGAGAGAAATTGCAGTAAAGAGGAGTGGAAGAATTGCCGTTGAAGAGAACAACACAAATCTATGAAAATACATTTGGTTTTACTGCTGATGGATCAGGTGACTATACTTTAGTGTCAAAAAAAGTTATATCTGTATTTTACTTTGTGACATGTTCAAATAATGTCACGCTTAAAAACTTTAAATACAACTCAAGCATCTTTCATCTTTGACGTCGCCAGACAGTTTCAAATTATTTGTTATGCCTATTTTTGGTTCCTTTTTTTTTGGAAAAAGTAGTTTCTAAATGTCAAGTCTTTAAAATACTTCCTTCCGTTACTGTTGAAGTCAATCATTCTGACTTTTCTCAATGAAAAAACATTAAAGATAGCATGCAAAATGCTTGCTTTCTCTCTAGAAACAGCTAATCAAAAGAGTGTTGGCCCTCGTGTCAAAAGTGGCAGAGATTTTCAGTATTCTTTAGTTATGTAATTTTATTATTTTTTTTTCTTTTTATGCAATTTTTGTATCGTGCTGCAACTTGGGCTAAATAAAAGCTCTTGAAAAAAGTTATAAATGTTTGTTTAGTCGATGATTCAATTAAAAAAATGAAGTGCTGAAGCATGTTACTGGTCTAGATTTAATGAAGCACATCTCCACTGAAAAGCCATTGACAAGGTAACACGACAGAAGACTGGTTACTCATTGAAAAGTAATGAATTACTCTTTGCAGTAACACAGTAAACTACTTTTGGAGTCCTCTGGAAACTAAACACACTTCTTTGTTCTGTAGGTTTGCATCCTGACAGTGATGGCAATGCTGATACTGTGAAACAGATACCTCCAAATTCTCTTCAGCACTTAACTTTTGAAGAAAATACGGAAAATCAGAAGGAACACAAAATTAAAACAGACCATGTAAAACTTCCAAAGAGCAGAGTCAGCGACTTGCAGAAGATGAAGCAAAGTAAGTTGATCAATAACATATTCTTCATATCCTAAGAGAATATCTTCATCTTGTATCTGTTATAATAATACTTTCTAATAAATCAGAGACACTTGGGTGCCTGGTCTTCTGGAGAGTAAGCCTGAAAAGAAAAAGTAAGAATTTGTAGAAATTTGTAAGAAGAAATACATTCCACGCAGTCATATATCTCTTAGATGCATTCAACTATTTAAGATCTTTGTTACTTATAGGAAGTTAAGATGTCTTGGCACTTAATGCATGTTAGATAGTGTTAGAGAGACTTTAGATCCGTGCATGATGTTGAGATACTTATCCCTGTATTTCTTAAATGATGTGTTTTCGACGCTGGCATCAGAATGGAGCCATAGCCTGGATGCAGTCGGCTTTGGTGGTCCGTGTGTATTGGCCAGGAGTTTGTTGTCCTCTGAGGAGGGTGTCCAGGGCTGTCCCTTTCCACGGGGCGTGTCCCAGGAATAGGTCTTCAGGCAGCCGCAGGTTGTGTTTGTTTCCTGGGTGTGATGTTAGTAATGCTGCTTTGCAGACAGTAGGTACGGACATGCAAATACATGTACAGCTGTTTAGGTACTCTTATCTTTAGGAGACATCTCTTTGCAGTTGATATTGAAACACAGGGAGTATGTTATGCCTATAGCATTTGATTTAGCATCTTCAGTGCCTTCCCCTGTAAGAAACCATATAAATATAAACAAGTTTTCTATCAGTGGAGATACTTTACTAGTGGGGATTGCTAACTAGGTACACCTTAACGTGGATTTTTAAAGAGCTAGTTCCTATGGTTTAGGATTAAAATGAGAAAAGAACATTTGAAAGAAAAAAAACCCAACCATAGTGCTGTTACACCTCTTTTTTGCTTTTGTCAAAACAAGATTTTTCCTTATTAGTCAATTTAATTTTGAATTTCTTTGTACTCCCAGCTAAGTAGCTTTTGTTAGGCTTTGTTTTTATGATAAAGCTATTCCTTGTCTAAAATGACAAGCTGACAAGTTTGAACATCTTTCAGAGTGGTGAGATATGGGAAGGAACATCCTACAGCCTGTTGCCAGGATCCTGTGGTGGGCTGGGTGAACATGGTGTAGAGGTAGGAGTGACCTTGTTGGAAGAGAATCATGAATTGGATTTGGAGTCAGTGGAAAGAGATCTAAAAGTTGGAATCATTCTCGTGAATGTGAAACCATGAAGTCATTTGTGACATAAAAGGCTTGGAGTGGGAAGTGACTCTATAGGATTAAATTAGCTGGGCACTGTTTAATGGTCTAGAAGGTGACTGGCACTTCTCTAGCTTGGACATGTTGCAGGAAGGAAGTTAACTTCTAGCAATCTCTTGGAAATATTCTTTCTTCAAAATATTTTCCTCTTTTCTGTATTACTCTAATTTTTAAGGCACTATTATGAAACAGAAGTTAAATTAGAACAAGTCTTGTCAGCATGTTGTCAGATGTGCTGACGGGAGATGGATCCGGGATTTGTTTGGGGATAGAAAGTGGCGTAGGGTATGTGGGAGCTCAAYGTGTCCTCCCCCCTCGCTTCCCTGCCAGCTGCTCCCTCACAGGGTCGGGAGATGGTGATAAAGCTTGCAGATAATGCAAAGAAAGCTTCTCGGAGAGGCTTAGTAAAAGGCTGAGAAAGTGGGTTCTGGACTTTGAAGGGTMCTTGTTTGTTTGAGAGAGCGAGAGGTCAAAGACATCTTAACAATGAATGGAAAGACAACTTGGGCAATTCCAGAGACCCATCAGCCTGCCGTTGATATCCGGAAAGATAAGACAAATTATCAGTCAGTTTGAACTGAAGTGGTTAATGCACAGTAGTCGAGGGCAAAATGTGCCAAAGGGATACAATCCAAAACCATTGGGTGTTCCAAGGAACAAAAGCTTGTTACTAGGCAAGCTAGTGGAGAATTGGTCAGGAATAAAATGCTCCTTGGGTGCCCAAATTTAAGAACAGAATGTTCCAGACACAGGTATCAGTAGCAGCTTTCTTTGGAAAGCTTACTGAGAGAATTACGAAGATGCACCTCTGCTTGTCCATTTGAGTGGATGAGGAATAACAGGATGGATAGGATGACAAATGCTATGTTCAGCAACATGGTAACTTGTAAAAGTAGTCTGCAAGTAAGGACAGAAAATTAAATACACAGAGCAAGTGTTGCAGCTGAAGAGCAGTTCAGTAGACAGGTATAGGCAATGTTTGGAATGATCTCTTTTTTTGGCCGGATACTCTAACAGGAATAACACGGAGCATCCTGCTGGGTTGAGCTGGTGCTGCCGGTGGGGCCCTGGTGTGGACTCCGAGAGGCTGGGGAGCCCGGCTGGGTGGGTGTRCAGGGGAGCAAGGCTCGGCCTCGCGCTCCCTCTAAGGAGCCTGCAGTGGACTGGGTCGGGAGGGAGATCAACTGGCTGTTACAGACGCATGATTAGAGATCAGTTACTGTAGTGCTGCTCCTGGCTCTTTGGATGAAGTGGTGAGGGATGGCTTGAGAACCATCGTGAAGACCGGGCAGCCTTCCTTCCACTTGGTGTATCCCGAGGTTGCTGCAGCTCCGTAGTTTCCCAGGGGAGGTTCCTGAAGCTGTTGCTGCCGCCGAGCGGGGCCCCGCAGGCCTCGCTGCCCTCCCTGGCCGTGCGTCACGTCGTGGGGCCTGGGCTTGAACGCAGCGCTGGTGAACAGAAGGTCTCCGTCATAGGCACGATCGGATAATTAAGAGTTAATCGTGACTGATTTATTTTTTTCTTTTATATTAGTGATAATGTAAATTGTAATGAGGGAGAAAGTCTTTCTCGGTCATATATGGAAGTACTTGATCCTGGTTCCTGATTGACTTCCTCATTGGACCTGTTGCTGGTTGGGTATTTGATATAAGGGTCAGGTTTGTGGCTTGGGGAGCTTTGCCCAGCAGGCTTGATTCCGCTCCGCGCCGTGAGGAGCAGCGGTGGGGAAGGGCTGCGGTGCCGCCGGGGCACTGCGGGGCTGTGTCTGGGAACGTGGCAGCGGGGTGCCTGCGCGCTGCAGCTCGTGGTGCCCAGGGAGCCCGCGCGCCCCTTCGAGCTCATCTTCAGCGCCTGGTGGGACCGATTGCAGCCTCAGCGCCATCCTCATGGGACGGTCCCCACTGTCACTGACCTGCAGCCCTGTCTCGTGCAGTCGGTTCTTGTTGCGCACACAGCACGGGGCACTCGCCCTGGGAATGACTCGAGAGACCCGCAGGTGCCCCTTCAGGTGCAGGACCAGGGAGTCCCACGCCGTTGGGTAGGGGTCTGTTGCTGCAGTGCAGGGCCCTGCTCGGCTCTGCCCAGCTGCCGTCATGGCTGGGTCTGTCTGCCGGAGCCGCAGGAGGCACCGGCTGCCGAGCCCGGGCACCGGCGGCACCGGGGCGGCACCGGCTGCCGAGCCCGGGCACCGGCGGCACCGGGGCAGCACCGGCTGCCGAGCCCGGGCACCGGCGGCACCGGGGCGACGCTGGCCTGACGGGGGCAGCCTGCCCAGCTCCACGCCCTGGGCTCAGCTCTTCCCAGCGCGGGGCTGCCCTCGTCTCCAGAGTGCGGTGCGCCGGGCGCCTCTCCCTGCTCCGTGTTCCCGGGCCCTCGCTGTGCGCCTCTTGCCCTTTCACCCACACAAAAGGCAGTGWCAGACACAATATTAGCAGGAGTTCCCTTACAGATAGGAAGGTGAATAGTGTATCAAACTCCTGGTTCATGAGCAGACCATAACTTCCTCTTGCTTATTTTGTGACAGAAACAAGACTTTAACCTGTATGTTTGAGCTGCATTATTTAGTTGATTGCTCTGCTTCTTCCCCAGCCAAGTAGCCCTGCGATGATATTTCTGACCTGACTTTTATATATTGCCATGTCTGATAGTTCTGTTTTGACAGTTTTCTTCCTATATCTGTCCAYTGCAACTCCAACCTTTTTCTAATCYCAATATTAAAATCATATTCTTTGTTTCTACTTCTGTGTTTAACTGCTTGCAGCATGAATCACTAACATCTGGCTTGRCAGGGTTTTTTTTTTTTCAGTCTGTTTCCAGTCTGTAAAGATTGTATCCCATTTTAATCCCATGTTTTAATACACAATCCCTCTAGATCTGTATCCTCTGCGGATTCAGCTGGTGTGTTCTGTTCTATCCTTTAAGTAACTGGCAAGTAGTTGGAATCGCATTGGACTTGCCCAGATCTCATTAGCATCCCATTAAACACCTGTGCTGAACTTCACCTCACAGCTAGAGCTGTGTGTGTTTGTGTCCTTGATTGACTGTCTGCTCACTCCATAGTTCCAACTAATTCTCATTTTCCCACTGTGTTATTGCATTGTATGGAACTATTCTTCACTCTTTTCTGGGAGACAAAAGATCAAGTGGATTCAAAACATTTTGTAGGAAAGTTAATATAACAGCAACTTAATTAGGTAATTGAAAAGATGCAATTAAAGGTGCCGGGCAGATGTTTCCTAGTGGCTCCTGCTGGCACTAGGTGCCAGCGTCACCACTGAGAGGCCGGCTCCCTCGCGTGGCGCAGTGGCYGCCTCCTGCATGCAGCACAGCCCCGCTGTGCCGCCTGGACTCGGGGAGCCCGGCACTGGTGGCCCATGCCAGGACCCTTGGGCGCTCGGGGACCCTTGGGTGCTCGTAGGGCTGGGCAGGGAGCAGGGAGCCTGGTCCTCTGGCACAGAACCGGCCTTGGCCCTTGCCGCCCGCACCCTCCTCCTGCTCCCTCTGTCCTCGCTGGAAGCGGCTGCGGGCGCTGCGGGCACTAACCTGGTCTGCTCTCGGTTACATCCTCCTTTCCTCTTTGCTTCTGACTTAATCCTTTGCCTACTTCACAGGCCGATTCTTTGATGAGAATGAATCCCCTGTTGATCCGCAGCAGGGCTCTAAGCTGGCAGATTATAATGGGGATGATGGTAACGTGGGTGAGTATGAGGCAGACAAGCAGGCTGAGCTGGCTTACAATGAGGAAGAGGATGGTGATGGTGGAGAAGAAGACGTTCAAGGTGAGCTTGGGTCTTATCTCCATCCCATTAAAATAAAATCGACCGAGTTTTATTTATTGAATTTGTGTGAAGCCTTTGCTATTTATACCTTATCAAAACTCTGCAGTGTGCAATAAGTAAACTCTGGGTAATTTTTCAAATTCAGTCTTACTTTCCCTTTGAAAACAGCATTATATATTTTGATAAATTTCAATCTTGTACGTGCTTCATGCTGGGAAAGACAAGACACCTAAAACATGAGAAAGAGCTTGGTCTGAACAGCAACATCTGGTCGCCAGTGTGTTGGTTTCTTGTCTTTAGCACTTACTAAAGCTCTRTTCCAAGGGAGAAGGATTTTTGTGACTGCTGCTTATGCTGCAGCATGTGTGCTGGAGAGCGCGCCCGTCCCGGGCCCTTGCAGCTCGGCACTGCGGTGCCAGGCGAACCCCGCAGCACCGGCAACTCCTTGGCTGTGAAGGTTCTTATTTAATATTTCCTGTTGAGGAAATAGTGCAGAGTAAAGAAGAGCAGCCCTACTGACTTTCCACRTGCTCCTCAGTTTTAGCCTGCTAACTCTCTGCTAAAAAGCTGCCATTTCCAAGCTGCTGGGGCTGGTATTCCCTGCAAGACCCAGCTGGCACCCACGGGCGCAGAAGGTCACAGAGCCTTGACAGAGCCGTGCGGGGCAAGGAGAACCTGGAGAGACTTATTCCCAGTCCCAAGGATTTCCCTACAGAGAGGGCAGCGGGCCGGGTCGGAGCTGGGCTTCAGAAGCACCCCAGGATGCACCAGGGCCGACTCTTTGCTCATCACATTAGTGCTTGAGTGGACTTCAAAGCCCCGTTGTGGAAGGTTAACTAAGACCCTCTGCCTGTTGCTAAATCCCACGGCACCGAGTGCCCGTTTGCTGCTTTTGGCCCTTTGGAGGGTGTTTATGGCGGTAATGACTGGGTCAGCTCCTGGGACGCTGCAGCTCCCGGGGTAGCGCGGCTCTCGGGACGGAGCAGCGCTGCTTTCCGCCGCGTTGCCGTGGGCCAGCCCGTACTGATGAGTGGCTCCAGCGCTTGGCGAGAGGAGCTCGTGGCCGCAGGAAGCAGCGCTTGGCGTGGTGGGTGCTGCAGCGTGTGACGAGTCACACGGGTCTGTGCCAGTCACGAAGGGATCAGCACTAAGTAGCAGCTGCTGGTGGAAAACTTGGGAGCAAGAGAAAGATAAAGGTGTGTTTAAGGAGCTTGCTGTAAGTGGCCTCACAGAAGTGCTTCCCATTTCCACAGCACGCCTGTGAGCTCACTAATTCTTTGCCAGCTGTAAGAATTCTCATCGGCTCCCCTGTGCATCCCGAGCCTTGCCGTGTTTGGTGTCTGATAGGAGAGGTCGGAGCAGCCCGGGCGCTGTCGGTCGCTGGTTTAGAGCGAGGCCTCCAGGGCCTTCTGCTTCTCTCYGTTGTCTTGGGTCCTAGGAACTTGTCATCTCCCTCTGGTGTGGGGCGGGCAGCCAGGGGAGCGGGGCTGGGACGGTGCTTCCAGAGGGCCTGCCAGGAACACGGGGCTTGGGCAGCACTTTCCAAGGGGTTTCCTGCTTTGTGCCAGGCGCTCAGCTGCCTGCAGGGCCAGCGCTGCAGAGAGGGGACCGTTGGCATCGTAGAGTGAGGAAAAAGGACTTAAAACGTGTTGCGGCCTTTGGGAAGCTACCCCTGAGCTTTGCGTGAGGGAAACAGCATGCGGGATGTGTGGACAGCCCGTTCGGGCTGGGAACGTCCTTCCCCGTCTCCGCCAGAGATGTGTTGCTGAGGGGGCAGGCGGCGAGTTTGGCCTGGGGTTACCCCAGTGCCAGAAGGGCCACCATCCCATCCGGCATCGTGGCACCCCGGCTGCCCGCCCGCAGCGCCGGCAGCTCCGTTATCCACTGTCGTTAGCGGTGCTGGCTCTGTGCGCGGGCAGCGCCGGTCACGGGCGGCCTGCACTGACTCCCTGCAGCGCATCGCGTACTGACCCTGCCTGCGCTGCGCTCGCCACGAGCCACGGCATCCCGCGAGAGCCGGAGGATTTGGGCAGGGAGCGCTGGGACGCTCCGCTTCGTCCCCTGCGCAAGGGCTCGGGCCGCGGCGCGGGGAGAAGAGCCGCGTGCGGCGGCGGCGCCCGCGGAGGCAGCAGCACCGCAGGGCCGAGGGCGGCGAGCGGGGCGAAAAGCCCAGCGCCAAAACCGTGCCGCGCAGCCAGGAAGCGTCTGTTGTTGTTGTTGTTTTTAATGCTGAGGAGGAGATGGAAAACACACTGCCCTTATTGCTGGGGTCTGGAGAGGGGATCCTGACATCTCTGGGCCCATTCTGGGAGGTACCTAGCTCTTTGTAAAACCTTTTATATAAACTATAAACTATAAAATATAAAATATAAAATTATGCTGGAAGGGTAGGCACTGGCAAGTGGGTTTTTCAGGCCATGGCCTTGTTGGGTCTGGCAGGAGGGCGCGAAGCCTCTGCAGGAGCGTCCCTGGTCCTGAGAGCTGCTCATTCTGCAGCCCCCCAAGTCGGGAGGTGTGCGAGGGGCAGCTGTGGGGGGCCAGGGGGACAAGGGCCGGGGGCACGGGGGCTGCGTGGCCGCCCTCACGGCACGGTTCCTTTCCCTTGCAGACGACGAGGAGCGGGACGTGCAGAACGAGCTGGCCGAGTACGACAAGCCCCGCCTGGACGGCATCCTCTAGGCCCCCGGTACACGCGTCCATCGCTGCGCTGCTGCACCCGGGTGGAAGCCTCGGGCTTGCTGGTACACGGAGCCCCTTAGACTCTACCTGACCTGTAATAATCTCTACACTTAAAGCCGATATTATAAATAGCGGCTGGATCGTTTCTGCAAATTAGAAAACTTTGTAAACTGGAGAACTTGTACAGTTTGTATCTCATGTAACAAACACACTGTGGAAACAATGTATAGCCAAAGGACTCCTTTTCTACAGTAATTCCTGTGTGAGCAAAAATACTCTTGCTTTCTTCATGAGTGCTGTGTGTTTGTAGTTTGCAGGTGAGTTACCCATTGAGAAGGAAAACAGTGTGGAAAAAATTGCTCCCTCCTTACTGGCACTGAGGAGAGAGACACGACAGGGAAGCAGTCTCCAGAGGCGAGAACTGTTGGAATTCCGGTAGGCAGTGACCAAAGCGTAGAGCTAGAGCCGGGATTAGAAACCCAGGAATTCGGTACATCCTGAAAAAGGTGGTGAAACCGGAGCTTATTCTAAAAGGTAAGATAAATGACACAGCTTGGGGCAATCTGTGTGCATGCAACAAAAGCATTCCTGCAGTGGAAAYAAAGACGAGTCCGCAGCGCTGCGAGAACCTTGGTGGGAGGGAGCAGCAGCCCTTGCCGTGAGGAAAGGCCRCAGGGTTTTGCAGCTGCTTCGCTGTTCAAGAGCGTCCCGTCCATCCCGCTCGCTCACGTTAATTTTCGGTGCTTTGGTACAAWCTCTTCAGCCATCTGGCACGTTCCATGTTTTGCTTTTCTAGAGAAGAGTTTGTAAGTTAGAAACTTTTTGTATTCTGTGTTCAAGCACTTTTTGAATTTTATGGAAATGGTTCTGTTGATCTGCACTAGTGGAAGTGAAGATTATTAACCCAACCTGCTTCTCCCAAAGGGCTACTGTGAAAATAATTTCTAGGGCCAGTGACATGGGTGATTGTACTTCTTTTCTTCTTTTCCTCTTTTTTTTTTTTTTTCCCTCTCTGTACTCAGGTTCAGGTTTAAAGTAATGGTTCAGGTTTGCCTGTTACAATTCAGCAAACCTTTTGAATAAATTTCAGAGCTCAAATGATTTTTGGCTACAGGGGTCTTTTACCACTAAGTCTTAAATATTCAATTTCTTCCTGAAATTAAAAAAGAAAAAAAAAAAGGCAGGTTCTGCCGCTGCATCCTGAGGGGTGTCTAAAGCTGGAGCTTCCTGTGCATGAGCCCAAACTCGTCGTTGCCCCCTTCGGGGAGGCAGGTGGGGAGAGCCCTTCGCATGGTGTCCTCTATTTCCACTTGAAAGTAAAATGCTGAACCTGCTCTGAGCTACAATCCATACTAACCACACCGAGTGCAGCTTGTACCGGAATTCTAAAAAACAGCCATCAGCGAATACTGTGTTTAAGCACTGCAAATCTTTTTTTGTCTTAAAATGTAATTTCACCCTGAATTAGGTGTTAACTTCCTTCTAATGAAAGCATCATTTATTGGGTTCTAATAAATTAAGTTGTTTAAAGCTTGCGAGGCTTCGGGCTTTGCTTCCTCCCCCGGCAGCGCTCGATTGACCCGCGGGGGAGCCGGCGCGGCCGGGCCTGGCGCGAGGGCGGCCGCCTTCCCGCTGCGCGGGACCCGGGAACGGGCCTGGCTGCGGGCAGGTGCCCGCGGCGCCCGCCTCGCGCGGGTCCCACAGGGCTCGGGCTGCGGGGCTCGGTGCCGTCAGCTGCAGCACGGGCTCAKCCCTTGGGCTTTGAATCCACGCGCGTGGGAGGAGGTGCGACTACCCCAACCCCGGCCTCTCTGTAGAGAGCGGGTTGTGCCCCAGTGCTCAGGGCTCCTTGCAGCCTCTGCCACCATGGCTGGCATCTCTGAAATGATATAACCACTCCTTTTAGTATTGGTCAGTTCTGTTCTGATTTTACCTCTAAGGTATTCTGGTACAAAAAAATGAAATTTCATTATCTGGTGAGTTTAGAGAGAAACAAAGACATTAGCTAAATGACGTTGAGAAATAGTTGCGTTTAATGCACGTACACAGAACTGTGTGTATACATATATTTATATACATAAAAACATGTATAAATGAATGTGTATATACATTTGCTTATACACAAATTCCATATATAATCAATTTCTTACTGCTTTTTGGGGTTTTTTTTTGGATATGCTACATGCCCTGGCTGGGTTTATACACAGCACTAGCCCCTCCTATATAAATGAACACCCACATATCTATATAAAAAATATATATTTTATTTTTAAGAATTTTGTACRTTTGCCAAGCAGCTTCGAGCTGCTTCTGGTTCTCATATAATGCCTATTTCACCTTCCTGAGGTCTGGAGAAGTGATGAAAACATGACTGCCTTCAGTTACTTAGAAGTCAGTGTGCTGGCATAACAAATAAATGCATGTTTTCTAACGGAGCCCTATGAAACACTAGCTCACTTTTAAAAAGCATTAATTAAAAATATTACTCACGGACCTGCCACTTCCCTTAGGTGACTGCACCTAATACCCTCAAAGGGCAGGCTCTATTCAGTATGACCAATAGCAGCCGTTAGGAGCAGAAACACAACCGACTACCCTGATGTTATTTTTCCAGCGCAGCTCTGAGCTCCGCGTGCCGTTTTTGTAGATCCAGCGCCAGTTTCCATGGCAATAGCAGCACACCAAGCATTGGCACGTGTCCATGGCAAGAGTTTGTTAAGGGCTCACCAAAAGACTTGGCTCTTCTTTCCCTAGCTCTGATTCTTCTATCTGTGGATCAAAATGAAATGGAAATGGTTAATGAAATGGAAGGGTGGTTCCTTGGAGCGGGCACTGCCACACATTCRCATGAACACACAGCCTGTCAGCAGCACTAAGCTGGTTTCTGTTACAAGGGCCTTAATTTGTGCTACTCAAATTTAGGCACTTAATTAAGATAATTTGCAAAATGTCTAATACTGCTGGGCTTCTTTTTTTCAGTTACAGGAAGTACCTTGTTGAAGAAGAAAATTACAAAGAATCATCAAGAATTTATTTAGGAATGTTCTACCGCTTATTTCCCTCCTCCTTTCTTCCTTTCCTTTTCTTTCTCCTTATGTCCCCTAAAAACAGGAGGGAAAGGGACCACATCTTCCTCCAAAGATGATTTAATTCAGTTTTCACATCTAGTAAGCAAGAAACRGGGGGGTGCCAGCCCTGCCTGAGGAGAAGATCTCAGCAGCCCCAAGACCACCCAACGGCCAGGTCCCCCATAGCACCCGGGAAGGCGGCCGGGACTCGCTCAGGAACCTGGTCTGGCTTCAACGCAGGCAGAACCAAACACATTGCTGGTGTGAGAACATGGACTAAATTATCAGCTTTGCTTGCGAATCCTCAAAGAGGTCTATCTCATACTGTGAATTTCTCACTGAAAAAAACAGTTCAGGTCCCTTCCCTGGAATCTGTTGMATATTATCTCAGCCTCTACAGTAATGAGCCAAGGAAACTAATTAACAGCTGTCAAAACATTCTTACATTCTCCCGAGCAGTAGTAATCTATGCATATGATATACTGTACGCTTCCTCTCACATAGGGTTTTCTTTTATATATTTAATATCGGTATTTTGCTTGCCTATTGTAGAACGGCCCGATCAAAATGTTATTTTGCTTGCAGAAAAAGAGCAGGAAGGATTGCGAGGTCCCTAGAGCTCTGCAGAGTCTCTCTCCCTGTTAAACAGCAGCCCCGGGAAATGCCGTGTCTGACCACTTGGAGCTTCATCCCTATTACAGGGAACTTCCCCATGCAGAACCCGGCCGTCAGTGGCCATCCCACAACAGGGACAGCACTTTTTTCATGGCACGTTGGTCACTTGGAGCACTGTGGGGAAAAGCTGCAGCTTTCAGCAGGAACGGGAGCTTCCCAATGGAGAAAGACTCCAAGCGACCCGGAGGAAGGGATGGAGCAGGGCAGGTGACGAAGCCTCCGGGCAGGCGGGATGCTTAAGTGCAGCCACTTAAATCCAACATGCTCTTTTGTTCGGAGGGGCAGGCGGGCACAGGCTGTTAGACCAGGGAGCCTCTATTAACCAGGGAGCCTGTGGCTGCTCCTGGGGACACTGGATGCAGGTGCTGGGCACCGAGCACAGCCCCAGAGCTGCTGCTCATTCRACTCAATTGCACAATTCCACTCATCTAATAAATGAGTTATTTCTTTCAGACAAGCAAGAGAAACAACTGCTTAGAAACAAGTAATTTGAAAATTTTAAACCCAAACGAGAACCGTTTTGTTTGCACAACAACCGTCTCATTCTCAGGTCCCATTCTCGGGTCCCTTTGGCAAAAGAGCTGTAACCCCTACCTAGAGCAAGAGCGGGATCAACAAGTGGAAAAAGGAAGTTGAAATACTGGAGAGAAACTAAGGAAAAGACCTCAAGTTACCCAGGGAGCAAAACCCTCTGCAGGTCAAACTGAGACGTGAAATAAAACCCAAGTCCCCGGCTGCAGACACCGGSAATGCGCGTGCGGAGAGGCTGCACTCCCCACACCGAGCTCTCCACGGGCTGGGGAGCGGCACCACAGCAAGTCATTCCAGTGGCTGCATCAACACAGAGCTGGTGGCTTCGCAAACGCAGAACGCTGGGGGAAGCAGAAAACACCAGGAGTGCCTTTGGAAAGGATTTTTCACAGAAAATAACCTTCCAAGCACGTACAACACTGCGGGTAACTGCAAGGTTTCTCCCTCTGTTTCTCTATGAACGTGGAATATCTCAATCTGACCCACCGTGAAATCCACCATCCAAAAACCCAGACATGCTGCCAAAACAAGGCCAACATTTTCTGCGAACTCAGGACGCTCTCTGAGCTTCTAATGCCTCATGTATCCACATGCAGACACAGCGTTATTTGTGGGTTTGTATTTTACACACACAGTATATTGTCACCCGCRTTATACACACTGAATATAATACTCTTTTCCCAGTGAAAAATATGATCTGGGGGGCAGTTACAGTGGATGGACACTTGAACTTTTGCTCCCCAGCACAACAACATGACTTTATGTTTATTCTCAGCGGAYTCGTGGCGAAGGTCACAAATCTTCTGGCTCCAAATCCTTTCTCAGGCCCTGCCCAGGACCAGGTAGGTTGRGGACGGCCCTGCAGGACATGTGTTGAAGCAGCCTGCAGTCCAGAAAAGCACAGTTCTCACTCCCACCAAGGCCAGTTTGAACCCCAAATCRTGTGTTTTAATCTCTCTTCCAAATGGTTTCTGGCTCCCTTTATAAGAGCACTTGAAATGCTGGTATCCATACAGCTATCTGTTTGCTTTGAATCTTGGCAGTCGTTTCCTCTGGCAATTAGTTTCACTTTAATTACACACTCTTTGAAAAAGTATTTCCACCTACCGTTTTCAAAACTCCCTCTTTTCAAGTAGCACGGACCATCCTCTTAGRCTTGCATTATGAGGCATCACAAAGTTATCTTGCCGTACAAGTTCTTAATGAACTGCCAGACAATCCTAATTTCGTTTTAACATGCCCAAGCTGACTTTTTTCCACAGCTGGTCGTACAAAAAATATATATATTCAAGTATTATGCTTAGTGTTTTCAGAAATATTGTAGGGAATAAAGCAGCCCGTCCTGAATGAGAGCTCCGCTGCTAACACTCACCTGTTTATTGTCTCCCGAGTTAATAAACCGAGGACAATTTAACCTTTAATTCTGTAGCCCCAGACAGTGCTCTGGACAAACCAAGGCAGCAGATGGGGTTCATCGCAGGGGCCAACAAACACCCTGAGCTGCGTCCTTTCTCACGGGATAGACCCGGTCTAAGGCGTAGGCAAAGCGGGTTGGGGGTGTCAGGCACASGGAAGCCGCTTTTAGGGAAAACCACCGTTTTGTGCGACCCACCGGGAAGGGGCGCACTGTCACAAACGGCAGGAACGGCACCAGAGGAGGAGACCCGAGGGCCGTGACCCGCGGGGGGCTCCCGGGGAAGGGGCTCCCGGGGGGAAGGGGCTCCCGGGG
>NW_020455488.1:5536751-5575772 GCF_003342845.1 Nothoprocta perdicaria | reverse complement strand
TGGCGCCGCAGGTGCGGGCCCCCCGCGGGCGGCCGCTTGTTGCGCGCCCCGCGCCCGCCGCCTGTTGCTGCCGCCGAGCGGGGCATTCCCAGCCCTTCCCGGCGTTATTCCCAGCCCTTCCCGCCGCTCCCGCGCTCGCCTCTGCCGGCTGGAGGGTCCCGGCCGCYCCGTTTCCGCCGCCGCGGGCTCCTCGCGGCCCCGCTGCCGCCTCTCCCCCCGGGGCTAACGGCAGCCCGGGAGCAGCGAGGAGCGGGTAGTGCCCCGGGAGGGCTGAGGGCACCTCGGTGTCCGTAGYTAAGCCTCACGGCACGTGAAGGTGAGAGCGAGCGGACCGGGCTGACACGCGGGGAGCGGCGGCGGGCAGCGGTTGTGATCTCGCCGGGGTAACGCGTCGGAGCGGCGACAGCAGCCAAGCCAAGGTGCGAGCGCCGGTCGCTCCCGAGGAGGGTCCGGAGCCGCCCGCGTTCCCGGGGCGCTGCGGGGACGCTCCYGCCGTTTGCGTAACCAGATATATGTTCTAGGATGCAGGCCAAGGCCAGACTTGAATTCCATGAGACATCCTCCTCTTCCCCCCGAAAACACTGCGTGGAGCGTAGTTGAGACCTGATCCCGTTCCAGGCCGCGGAGTGCATGCTGGAGCCGACGTTCCCGCTTCATCCCAGGGTTGTTCCTTTAGGAGTTGTCCCTTGTCAGTGCATCCCACAGACACAGTTGGATCAGTTGGATGGTTTTTCTGGTGCAGTTGGATCGTTTTTCTAAGTATGCGAGCGTTCCAAAAATGTAGTAGCTGCGCGTGTGTTTTCGTAGTTGAAGGGCGGCTTTCCCTTTTCCTGGTGCATTCTGCGCCTTGACAGCGTCTTCCCGCCGCGCTGACAAACTGCTGCCGAGGCCGAGCAGCCTGCTAGGAACTAAGGACCTCACATCCGAAAGGACTTGCTCTCCATCGGGCAAAGCTTTTCCATCCTGCATTGGCATTTGTGTGTCTTGTGYTGCTTTTCATGTTACTAACAAAGCCAGTATGGCCAAGGTTTGAAAATGGTGGTTTTGCCAGTATGTTGTCTGTGCAGGTATTTCATTCCTATGGAGGAAACTTTTTCATGGGCATAAGCAGAATAAAAACAAATGTGCAACCACTCAAAACTAGGAACCTATACCAAAAGTGACCCTGAGCTGTTGTGACAGGCATTTATAGGAAAAGAAAAAGCAGATTGCATCAAGTAGAAATGAGATTCAGTATACAGTCAAAGTTAAGGTGCGTTCGTAGACATGTGCACATGCTGACAGAAGCTGGAGCCCTGCCCTTTGGATGGCTGGCAGCTGAGCGCGCTGTGAGCGGTGCTCTAGGTTACAGTACTTGGAGGCATCGTAGCTGTAAATCTCGCGGTGCCTCTTCCAGCTGAGGGTCTGCAGGTCTCCCACGTGCCTGCGCGTCCCGCCGGTCTCCCTGGGAAGCCGGGTGCTGTCGCTGTGGATGGTGCTGGGGTGGCTCTGCTGTCCCCGGCTGATCCCCCCGACGCTCCCCATGCTTACCCCCTGCTTCCCCAGGACACCCCCGCCTGGAACAGTGTCTTTCTGGTTCCTCACTGTCAGTGCATGGGCTTTGCTCTTACCAGAAGCGAGAGGACCAAGGCTGAAGGAGATTCACTTGTTTGCTAGCAGTTTACATTGCCGCTAAAGTGTTGGCACCCATCTCTCGTTTAAAGTGGAAGATTGTTTTTTATTTATTGTAGAGCTGAAGTTCATCTGATGTGTACACATSCCAGTGAAATATCCAGAAGATGCGGATATGCACCATAAGATTGCAGAGCTGATTAGTGAGATTGCTAATGAATTTTGAATTTTGGGCTGCCTTGCTTGAGCCGTGCTTGAACCGTGGAGGGGCAGGGAGCCCCTTGCAAGGCTGGCGCGAGTAGCAGCCTCCTGCACGAGGCCTTTGGCAGCGTCTGGCCTCGCAGGGCGCCTCAGCCGTGCTCAGCACGCTGGGTGCTGCGCAGCGAGGGCATTGCTGGGCTTCCTCGGGAAGAAACCCACATCCCCCGACATTCTTGGAAAAGCAAACTCCCTAACGCGTTTCTGTCCTAAATTGCCTAAATGGTCAGTATTTAGCTTTTAGCGCCCATTCATAGACAAGGATGTTTTCCAGGGCATTTGAAAACTTATGTACAGAAATACATGGCTAAAGCAAGCCATTGGGGACGCTGGGTAGGGGGTTCTCGCTGGTWTTTAAATAGATGGCTTTCAGTGGTTACCATCTGGAGGAGGATCGTACTCTAAAGTAAGCAAGTTGTGTGTTGCTGTTGATGAACTTAGTGATTCAGGGAAGCCCTTCTGCAGAAGGGCCTGGGCTGCAGAACKCGGCGTGGCTGTCGGAAGGCCCGACCTGTGTTCCTGTCTGCCCCCCGCGCTGCCCACGGCTGATCCGAGCTGTGGCCTTTCTGCCCAAGTTTCGCTGGCTGAGAGTATTTATGCCAGTACTGAGCTCCACAGGCAAGGRGTGGGAAGCAACATTAAATGAGTGCAGCTGCGCTGTATTTGTTGTATCATTGAGGCTTTAAACATGAAGATGGGTTTCAATAAGAGGAGCTGCTGTCTTCTAGTGTCTGGAAAATGCTCCACATGTAGTGAACACGGTACTGGCAAGGGTTGTTACCCACTACCATTGTACCATGTGTAAGAAGCCACAGCTGCAAGGCTCTGGCACATTTATGGTAGGACTTACCTWGAAGAAGTTTTTCATGATACATATATATCAATTTATATACATACGTGATATTGTAATACACATGTATACACCTGCAGGTTCCTGAGGAGGAACACGGTCAGCAGGGTGAAGGCTCCCAGGGCAGTACTGCGGGACACATCTGCGTCCTGGAGGCCTCGCGTGGCAGAGGGAACTTGGCCTCATTGAGGCTAGGTTTAGGAGGCGCGAGTTTCAGTTCATAAACTCACCGTGAGCTGGTATCCTGGACAGCCTCGCTTTGGCTGTGCAGATGCCATCAGGACCGTCTGAGCAGCTGACTCGAGGCTGTTCTGCGGGGCATTTGCTTTGGTTGCTGCCGCGTTTCAGGAGGTGGTAGGTGCACACGAGGAGCCAGCCGCACCGAAGGCCCGGCTGGCACCACTGCCTTCGGGTGGCATCGCCGCCGGAGCCCCTGGCCGCACGAGCTGCGTTGGCGCGCACCAGGATGCCCCTTTCCCTTGCTGAATGTGGCACGGGGGAGACAGCCCCTCAGCCTCCTCCCTGTGTCAGGCACGTAGCGCTGTGCTGGCCAAGCCTCTGCTTCAGACAGCCCGGCAGAACAGATTTCGTTAGGCTAGAGAGAGCTTCGAGGGTGCTCAGCACCCACCACTGAAGAGGCAGGGCTGCAGGCGCTGGAACGCAGYGCAATACCAATACGTTATTTCTTACCCCACACGGACGCATTCTCACCTCCTCCAGTGTCCCGTCTCTGGAGTTGCTCTTCTTCGGTTTGCCTCTCACAGCAGGTGTTTCTGTAGCGGTCGTTTCTTCAGGAAAGCCCGGGCTAACTTGGGTTAACAGGCTGGCTTCTATGTTCTCCCTTATGTTCTGTGTGCTTTCTAACACCCTTTCAAGTAGCCTTTCACACCAGGAGAGGTGACCCCAGCTGCATCTTCCCCTCCTTCCCAGGAGCTTCTGTAGCTTGGCTGTCCTGCAGGAGCCCATGTGGCTAAGCCAGCCTTCCTTTTATATGAAATAGTGGTTTGGGGGCCGTGCTGCCCGTCACCTGATTGAGACCCATCACCTGCAAGGGGAGGGTGGGCAATGCTACGGGCAGAGCTCAGCTCGTTTTCTCCTAAAAACAAGCCCACTAACTGTGTGGAGCTGTTTATGCTGCATTAAGGTGTGTGGTGTCTGCAGTGTTGTGTCCTAGGAGCATTAAGGGCAGCGCTTTTGGCAGGAGGTAAGGATGAAGTAAAGAGAAGTAGCAAAGGCCCCTTATGAGGAGCAGTTATGTGAGGAACAACTGCGTTGTCTTTATGTTTTGGAAGAAAAGGATGATATTGCCTGAAATTTTAAGATTGGTTTTCTGGAAGTGCTATACTGTAAGCTACAGAGGTGATTTATAGCTAGAAGAAATTAAGAACGTTAATGGTGCTTACAGGCCTTGTGTCCACTAGATTTAGCTAGACCATGTTTGATTGAATTACCTAGCTCAGTTTATCTGACTCCTCCTTAAACCCTTGTCAGGAGAGAGTAGTTGTAGTTAAATCAATCAAAACATGAGTGGAGGAGCCTGCTCATTTTGCTTATCAAGATAGAACTTAAGTAAACAAGAAAATTAGTGGAATCTTAATACTTTAATTTACGKTCTTCAGGGTTTGGAAGAAGCTTCTGGCGAGCTGAGTGTGGCCGAAGGGGTGTTGTGGAGCCCCTCCAGCTGCTGGGCTCCAGCTCCTGAGCTCTGTGCCGCTCGGGACCGGGCCCCAGTGCTCTGGGGACGGGTTTGAGCGGCCTCGCGGAGGAGCGCTGTGCAAACGGGTGGCTTGGGGTGAAGCGGCGTCACACCTGGGTACGCTGTGCACCATCACCCTGCTCTCCGAGTTCTTTGGAGTTCTTTGTGTACCTGCGCAATGTTTGGCCATGGTCAACCTCAAAGATTAACAGYCAATACAAAAATGCTATAAACCCAATGAATGTAGCGGGGTTTCACACTGTCAGAGAGTTCGAGATTGGAAAATAAACTTCTCTCACTGTTGGTCCATGCTCGTGAAGTTAAAAACTTCTCGCGTGAGGATTGCACTTTGTTCTTCTCCTCCTGGTGTATTTTCTATCCCCCTTTTATTTTAGTGCCCAGTGTATGGCTGTTSGTGTCTCTTGCCTGTTGCAACTGGCAGTTTGAACGGCTCCGTGCTTTCTCTTGCAGACAGCTGGTACCTTGTCAGAATTGGTGAAGGGTTTCTTTTTGTTTGCTGGGTTTATTTTAAACCAAAGCARCTCTCCTGGTCTCGGGTTGTGCTGGCGTCGGGGAGCGCGGTCAGGCTGCGTCCGTGTGCGGGTGCAGCGGGAGCAGGAGCGGCCTCGCGGGGGGAGGCCCTGGTGCCGCGGTCTCTATATCCACGCGGCCCCGTCGGGGTGCACATGGCGGTGGGGGGATGCGCCAAGGGTCTGTCCCAGCTCCAGAGCTTTTGGCTTTCGGAAGCCCCCAGGAACACAGCGTCCTTGGGGTTCCCTGCCCACAGGCCCAATTGGTGTCGATCCATGGACCCGCCGCTCCCAGGGCAGCCGGACCCGGGCCCCTGTGGAAGGGCAGCGGTGCCGGCCTGGCTGCGCCACAACCGGCCTTTAAAGCAGCAGCCGCGTCTGGGAGTGCTGGGTGCCGCTTGTGCCGACATACGGGGCACCAGGAGCAGCCCAAACCTGGCCTCTAAAGCACGCCTGCTTTGAAACCCTGTGGCCARAGGGTCTTGGTGGAAGTAGCTTGCAGGGCAGAAACAAGGGCACTTCCCAGCTCGAGGGGTTTCAGTGCTCGTGCCGACAGAGCAGCCTCCTGGTGCTGGAGCCGCCGGGGCTGGTGCCGGCACAGCCCGGGATGCTCTGCGCTCTGCATACGGCCGCCCCGGGGCTGCAGCAGCCCRGGACTGGGGTACGGAGCACTGGGAGCAGCTGCTGTGACGCCCGCGGGCAGCTCGGGCCCGTCCTCCCATCAGTGTCACCGTCCGGTCCGGTGCCGGTCCGGCAGCAGCCCGCGCGAGCAGCGAGTGCCCCCGGCAGCCCTGGGAGAGGAGGACGTGCGGCCGCCACGGACACGATCCTGCTCCGGCAGAGCCGTGGGGRCGAGCGCCCGGGCCRGCAGCTCGCACAGGGGTCTGACAGYGGAGACAAGGTCTCGCTGAGCTGCAGCCCGGCCCCCGGAGCCACCGCAGCGCGACGAGGCGGTTCCTGGATCCGCAAGGCACAGCGAGCAGGGGCGCTGCGAGGGCATGGGAAAAGGTGCCTCCTTTTGCACGGAAACCTTTTCGGGTGCGGAGAGCGCTCTGCCYCGGCTTTGCTGCCTTGCTTCCTCGCTCCTGACGAGTGTCCTCGTCACGCAGAGCACAAGGACAGCTCTCTTCCCAGGGCTCCCGGCTGCTGGCGTCAGGGCGCAAAGACCGACAAAATGCAGTGCTCTGGAGACTTTGGCACCATTTCGCTTGCCCCATCCCGGGTTTCTGCTTGGCGGTGGTGTCACATTTTCACCTGAAAGTTCTTGCGAGACTTCCGAGCTCCCGGCTCCCCGAGCGGTGTTCCCAGGAAAGCCAAGTGCCCCCGCGCCGCCACCGCCGCCTTTCCTCCCTCACTGCTGCTTTCTGCCTATAGAACTGCAGTTCTGCAAYGTGCAGGGGGGTGAAGCGGTGTTTTGTATGCGTGCGTGTTCCCAATAAGCAGCAACCTKTTTGAATGAACTGCACATTTTACATTAGAAAGTTATTTGTTAAAGCGGCAGAGATAGGGCAGACAAAACTGGAAGCAATTAAGTTGTGAAATAAGTAAGTGAAACTTGTGGTGGGATTAAAGCAGAATGGAAACATTGCAGAGAGCACCCAGATCAGCTTTGGCTTCCAAAGACCTTTACTATTGGAATGGGTTTGTAGCAGTCTGTGTTCTTGTAGTGTTGTTCAAACGCCTCGTGTGCCTTTCCTCTGGATAGCAGGCGATTCCTTCCGCGTGGGGTTTCACCCCTTAACGAGGCAAGAAGGTGTGAAATAGCCTGATTGCAGTGCGGCCGGACCCGTGCGTCACCGGCAGCCCCTTCCCCCTGACGCTTTGAATGATRTTCATGTTTGCAAAGTCCCAATGTTTTATTTATATGCATTAACATATGATCACACACAAGTTGGTGAGTGAAGCCCTTGAAACATTAGCTCTTGGTTTCATATCAGTTTTAAGTTGGTTGTGAGCACGTGTAGGCGTGTACAAATGAAGAAACTAATCTCAGTAATCCCTCAGAAATCTGCAAGAATGAACGTTTCCGTTGAGGAGCGGACCAAAATGATCTGTAAAGGAGCTGGGTATAAATCAGCATTCATAGGTAATAGATGTTTAGTTTAAAATTTACATGGACAATAATTGACTTTTTTAAAAGAAGCATTTTTTCCCCCAGTTTTAACAGCAGTGTCACGGTTTTGTTTTCTTTCACCAGGAAAGCCAGATGCAAGTGAGTATAGTCGTGGTCACTGCCTAAGTAGAGGGCATGATTTAAAGTATTTAAATTTATTTTTAAGTTGAAATAGTTTTGAAAGGTTATGAACTCATGTAGTTGCTCAGGGAGAATATTGTCCAGGGGAATAGGGAACAACATATTCTCCTTTGAAGAGTTTTTATCCCCCGGTAAAGACAGCCCGCAGTGAAAACGGTCTGTTATTGTTAAGTCCAAGGGAGCAGGCAGGAACGTCCCCTACCTGCTCAGCGGCAGGTGAGGGCCCTGGCAGAGTCCTGGGCAGCCTCTGGCTGCCGTTCTGCATCCACGGGAGGATGAGGGTGAGCAGAGGAGGGGCCGTTTTGCCAACAGGTTTAAGCCAAGCGCGGGTCCTTCTGCACCTTGTCATCGCCAGGGCTTTTCCTGCGCAGCCCCGGGTGGCTCCCTGGCTTCCCTAGCCCCGCAAGCGCTAACGTGCGGTGAAAGACGCGACCCGTTGGTGTTTGTCTGAGGTCTGAGTTTATCCCAGCCTCCTGGAAGGCCCGGCCAGGAGGGGTTTGGCAGCCTGCCGTGCCGGGGGCTGTGCCGAGGGAGCGGAGCTCCCAAAATAGGCTCCGCGCGCCCGGCAGCGGGATTGAATGTCCGGCGGTGCCGTGTCCCCGGGCGGCGGGGCCGGTGCAGGTGCCGGGCTCCGCACCCCGCTCACCAGCGCCGGGAGCTGCGGCCGCCGTCGCAGCGCGACCCCGGGCGCCGCGAGCCCCGCGTGCCGGCACGTGACTCGTGTGCAATCCGTGCCTTGGCAGCGCAGCACGTGGCGAACAGTATCATTCTTTCGCTCTGCTGTAACAGATTGTGAGGTTTGTTTTGAAACGAGCTGCTCTAGGATGGATCCAAATCTCAGTTTTCTGTGCCRGGTAGTAGCGTGACCCACGTGCAGCGGCTGGATGCAGTGCACGCGGGAASCCGTGCTCCCGAGGGGGGAAAAGCCCCGCCGGGAGGGAGGGAACGTCGCTGCCCAACGCACAGAGCGTGATCAGAACAGAGCCTTGCTAGCAAAGCAGGGCGGCCTCGGGACAGCATTGGTAGAGCAGAAAATAAGGTAATGGAAAATCTGTTTGATGTTGTGGCCAATTATAAAAGGCCTCCTTTCTTTGGGAAAATCTTCTTTACAAAAATCTTTCCTTGAAGGGAGATACTAAACACTGAAAGAGTTGAGCTGTGGTGTGTGAGTGTAAGATGGGCAAACTGAGGAATCCTGGATGAAATGAGGAGGTAACCGGGCTGACGTGGTTTTGTTCGGAACGACATGACCGAGTACCCCGAGAGGTACAGAGAGAGGGAAAGGTGCTTCCCATGGAACAAGAAAATGCAGCATTTGCATTGCAATTCTGGCAGTTAGAATTAACTGCTGTTTTTATGAAATTTGTGGGATTCTGTGTAGATTTACCCAGGTTTCATAACAAGACACCAGCATTTGAGTTGCATGTACGATGTGTTTCGCTGTTCCTATAAATCAGTGTCCCTTTATCTGCCTTTACCTCCACCAGCAGTACTCGAGGGCTCCCTCGGGTCGCAGTTTCCCGGCTAGCAGCCGCCTCTCTGTGAGGTGGTTGCAGCAAAACCCGCAGCCAGRTTTGAGAAGGGGCACGAGAGGAGTACGGCGTGTCACAAACCAGGCGGTACCTCGGCTGGAGTGAAGTGTGATTGCTGTAGCCTGCTAGGGAAKGAGCATTGGTTGGTTAAAGAGGGGCCGGGAGCCTCTCGGAGGGGAGGTCGGTGCAGCTTTGAGCCCTTTCCTTGCAGCGTTTCCTTGCAAGGTCTCTCTGTAAGTCCTTTTCCTTGGCTTTGTTGTGGGTGCAGGCAGGGGGATAGTTACCCCAGGTTAGGATTTGTCCCCTGTTGGTCTCCTCCTATCAAGCTTGCCACTCTCTGTCTTTTTCCATGGGTTTCTCCCAGCCACTGGGGCTTCTTTGTGCTGTATCATAAGATCTGCTGTTGCTGAAAGCATCGCTAGTATCATGTAAATGAACTGCAACTGCCTGATGGGTGCATCTTTTGGCTGGGATGGCTCTGAATACCTAAAATCTGGGTCACATCACAGTAATGAAGTGTGCTGATACGTGTATTTTAAATAGCATTGGTAGGCTCCACAGAAAGCTCRGGAGAAGAGTCAAGAAGCTTCACTACCCTGTAGCCCATGTAAAAATGGTGGGAAAAACAATGTGGAAGCAGTGCGGGGGGAATAGCGTAGTGGTTAAAACGAGGGAGCGCCTGCTCTGCCCACAACACGGGCCGCTGCATTTCAGTGCTGCAGAAATGGAGCACATAGCGGGAAAATAGCATAACCAAAGTGAAGCACTCCGTGTGAGGAGTTCCTGCCGCCCACCAAGTGGCATTCCTGCTGTGGCTGGAGCTGTCCTCATCCTCCGGAGCTCTGCCGGGACTCGTGTTTGGAATACGTAGCTCTCGGGCATGGCAACGCGGGGCTATTACCAAGAGCCAAGTTAATTGTGGTAGTTGTCCAACGCTGTCATTTAAAGTTTTCAGGCCACTAGTATCTTCCTGTGGTTCATCACTACTGTTCTTTCACCATCTTAAACTTTCTGCTGTATCAAAAAACCTTAAACTGTTCATACTTKGCACACCAAATTTTTCTCTTAATGGTTTTGTGGAATAGTACATCCAGCAGCTGTACCCTGTGTAGCAGGGAAATAAATCATCACTAACCGAGGACTGCAGAGAGGTCTGCTCTTGTTTAGGAGTAGAGCAGAATGGAGGTTGTCCCCTGGCATTTCTTTCCAGCGGCTGCCCGTGCCACAGAATAGTGACCGTGTTTCAGGACGGCCACTCTGGAGTGCAGGAGCTCGGGCAGGTGGAACGTACTGCAGCGGTACCTGCTTCCTRATAGCTCCTTCATTGCTTCACTCTCCTTAGCTCTCTAATTCTGTAATGAAATTAGCATTTTGCCATTTTTTTTTCTTCTAAAGAATGAGATGCAATGTTTAAATTCCCTTTTCAACTGATACTTTCCTTTTTTTTTTTTTTTCTTTCTCTTTTTTATATAATGTAGAAGGAATTTGGGACTTTTTTCAGGAGTTTAAGATCTGCAGGTAATACAGAACTACGGCTTCAATTTTAAATATTTGGTATACTTGCTGTGAATGTTTTAAAACGATTCCGGACTCGTGAGGCTGCGCAAGGCTTCGGAATGAACTTTGCAAGTGATGCTCGCAGAGGTGCAGCGCTGCGGCCGTCCCGTCGCGCGGGCTGGAACCCAGCGGGGCCAGGCACCCCCTCGGGCTCGGCTATCGTGGCTCCGTTAAGTGTTGGACTTTAATGCTTATTTCAAAGACGGAACGCGTGGGGTTCGAGTAGGAACCGCACGCGGCCAGAAGCACCGAGCAGTAGGAGAGCAAACTTTGTCACCGAGAGGATTGCAGGGGCCTGTTGCTAAGTCCATTAGCGCTATTTATAACTTGAGGCTTGATACCCAGGATGTGCAGGCAGCCAAAGAGCKCTGGCAGGAGCGCTGGGCGAGCCGAGCGGCTCCGTGCTGCACAAATACGGACACGCCGCTGACATGCATTGCGTTGCATCGTGCTTTGTCTCTTTAATTTTTGTTGCTACTCTAGAAAAGATTAGGTAACTTATTTTAAGTAATACTTTCCCTCTCAGATTGGAATTTCACTAGTGTCAGTCTTCTTTCTGTGTTTCACAGTTTATTTTTTCTAGTCCTTTGCACAAATGTTTATTTTTAGCATGATTTTGTTTAATTTGTACTCACTTAGTGGCAGTCTCCTATTTCTCATCAGAATATTTTGCAAGTCACATTGTAGGATGTTTKCCAGTTCTTCAAAATATATAAATAATGTATTGCAATAAATGTGGTTTACAGCTTTGTACAAAGTTCCATTATATTTTTACTGCTCATTTACTTAACTCCTAATTCACTGTGGTAAATAGTAATTCAGCTCAGTGTTAATAACATCGGAATAATTAGCTAAACTTTCATGTGCTTTGTGTTCTTGGGCAGCRTATATTCATTTGCTTTTGCCAGTGATATGCCTTAATTTAAATAGCTCTCCTTCATTTAAATTCGAGCATGTATGTGTGTGTATAGATATATATGTGTGCGTATATAAATGCTCAGTGCATCAGTACCGTGTCAGTATTATATAATTCTTCGATGATGTGAAATGCAGTAGGTTTCTTCATTGACTTAGCGCTCTTGGTTTCTCCCTGTGTAGCTTTACATGTGGTGCACGTGAAAATGAGGCTGAGGACGCGGAAGGCTTCTCAGCAGTCGACCGCGATCCACACGCAGCGGGCGCTGCGCGCCAAGAGGAAACACTCGGAGGTGGAGGAGAGCTTACCTGTCGGCGGGGCAAAACCACAGAAAAATGACGCGGGCTTGTTGTCCTCCATCAAAAAGCTTATCAAAGGAAGCACACCCAAGGTACAGCCTCACCGCCTTCCTTTTGTGTTTTTGCATTGGCTCATACTCAGTTCAATTTATTAAAAATCTTTTTATTGAGAATAAWTAAAAGGATATAGATGATATTCATTTGGAAGCAGAATCTTATTGCAAAGAATTGGAAAGCTAGAAATATCTATAACTTCAAACCTGCAAAACCGACTGGAGCCCATGGTAGATATATTAGATAGATTTAAGACAATCCAATAAATTATAGGATTTATTACTAATGTGATTCTTTGTGAAAATGTGGAATAATGAATTCAGTGCCTTTTCAAATACAGCTCAAATATTCCTTTGAGTTTGGGGATTCCCTGTGCAAGGAGCTCAGTAAAGCGGGTCAGTAAGCGCAGCTTTGCAGTGTAATGTCAGCATCGCTGCCGGAAACCGTGCAGGATGGCGAGGAGGGCAGGCGGGCAGCGGCGCGCCCGCTCGGGCACCCTGCAGCGTGTGCCCCCACCTAGCGGCTCCGCTTTAACCCGTCCGGGCTCAGCCGCGCGCCAGCCCTGCAAAACCTGCTCAGAGGCGCTTTCGAGGGAGAGTTGAACAYGTTACTTCAGCAGGCTGAATGCAGCCTTGCAATTGCTTTAGAAATCTCTAATTTTTATCTATTTTTTATAAATAGTAAAAAAAAAACACCTTTCCTGACTCCCAGCATCCAGATATTGAAATTATGTAGAATGTAAATTGTAAAATGTAAATTTTAAAGAATATAAACTGTGAATTTTAAAGAATATATAAAAGTTATATTAAAACAACTCAGATGAAGTATATGGTAAATAACAATTATGCTTTAAATTCAAAATGATTTTCTGAATTTAAATATTAAGATTTTTAACAAGCTGTAGTTGAAGTAATTTTAATTAAAGTAACAATTTATTCTTAAATTGACAAAAAATATAGTGAAATTTAAACTTTATTAGCATGTGTTCATTCCTGTTATTGGAATATAGAGATATACTGACATGGAAATATTTCAGTAGAAGTAAATGCTTCCAACTGCTTACCTGTCGTGGTTCATTAAACAGGACAATTAATCTCTTTTACATTCTAGCATCTGTATCCCAGCACAGTCGKGCAGCATTTTGGCTGCACAACCGTGGAACAACATGCAGAAATCTAAGCAAAACATTTTACATTGGAATTTTCAGATAAGAGAAATATGTGTCTGGTTTTTGTTTTGTTTTCCTCTTTAAGGCTTAGTTAACTTTCTCCCTTCCTTGTTCTCCTCTTCTCCCACAAACGTGAATTCCTTTTTTTTTTCCCCCTCCATTCTGTCCTGGTTTTTCCTCCCATTCCCCCTTGCTCCCTGTCCGGGTTTGGAGCAGCCGGGAGAGGCTCCGGACCGCAGCCCGCCGTGGTGTTTGTTGATACCCGGGCTGGTATCAGGAGCGCTGGTGACTTAACAAAGTCCCTCGTGGTTGCCATGGGAACGCGGCGCTCCTGGCGRTGGGCTCCGTGGGCTGGAGTCCCTTTGTGGGTATGTTCGCATCCGTGCGAGGACCGCGGGTTTGGCCATTTGGGTCTCGCTGCGAATCCTTCTGGGCCTTGACTTTGAAATGTGCCAATTCTGACAGCAGTCGTAATTCAATTAACAGATATTATGAGGGTGGCTTACTGAGAATGTTCCTTAAACAAATAAAAATTTAAAAAATACATCAGAGCTATTTGGTTATAGAAGAAGCCAACTAAGATGTTCGTAATGAAATGCTGATGGTAACAGGATGATCTCAAGGCTTTTGCTAACTCATGACCTGGAGTGGTACTGTGATAATTCTAAAATTGAAAATTTAATTGACTTAGCTGTGCTCTGTGGCCTTGCTATTATTTATTTCCATTTATTTTGCATTGTCTCACACTTTACATTTCAATGTACTCCAGACATTCATGCTTCAGATTTTAGGTTGCTGTTTTATTAAGATGTAGTGTGTGCTTTGGAGAAAGGGGGAGAGAAATTGGTCTTAAACATGTGTGCCTACACATACACTCATGCACAAAAAAATATGCAAAAATACCCGATTCTGCCAGAGCCAAGTCGTTCATGTAAGTGCCACAGAGAACAGTCATTTACCTGGAGGTAAGGAGAATCACTGGATTATAACCCACGTTTTTAACATTTTTAACTTTCCCTAACAGGAAACCTTTCCTGGTAGCATTCAGTAGAGAAAAGAGGCATTTTCACTAAGCATGTTTCTTCTTCTTTTTTTTTTCTCTCCTTTTTCTGTTTTAAGGAAGAAAGAGAAAATCCTGCAAAAAGAAGTAGAATTGAACGGGATATAGATAACAACTTGATCACATCCACACCTCAAACAGGAGAAAAGCCTAACAAACAGATCTCTCGAGTAAGGCGGAAAAGTCAAGTGAATGGAGGTCTGTAAATATCCTAATCATTTACTTGGATACTTGGATACTTCAAGTATTGGATGAAATATTTGATGCAATTCATAGCGTAAGCAGTGGTTCTAAGCCTAACTCAAAACCCCTTTTATTAGACTTTTTGTCTTACGTGATTATTGTGCTGTCCCTAGCCCTTCATTCTCCRTTTCCTGCTGTCTTGTTTCCACCAAGTTAGTCAGTGAGCTGAGATCTCGGAGATTGTATCTTCCAGCAAGACCTGTAAAACTGTTAAGTAAATAGAGGATGGAGAGATGTCTAAGTAGGTAGATGGAGAGAYGACAGCGTGAGGGAGTGTGGCTGTTGTCAGAGGGTTACACACGTGCTGAGGATGGCCTGTGACTCAGGGGAGGCTTTTCCAGTGCGGGCCTGCTGGAGAGAATGGCTTCACCTGCTTGAGAGGGACGTGCACACACRGTGCTCGACGAAGGCAGCGGCTGTTCGGTTAACCAGAGGCCTGAGCTGTGCGCACAGACCACACTCAAGCCKTTTGCTGCTGCAGTGGTGTGACGTTCATGGTAAGATGCTCGGTGCTGGTGAGGGCTGAGCTGCAGGGGCGCTCCCCACGCCTACCTGACGCKCTGCGAGGAGCGAGGCGCTCGTGCCGCTCCACAGGCTCAGCTCACACAACCGTCCCGAGCTCGGGCTCAACACCCATTCGCTCGCCTCCGTACGGACAGGCATCGCAAAGACTTACTGCTGTGTAGCAAATAGCTTCTCTCTCGTTCCAGCCTCTGAATTATGTCCTGCATTTCACCCATGAGGTAGCAGTTTAGAAGTAGGAGCTACATTTATGTACACAAATGTGCACATTTATAGCAAGCCTTAATTGTTGTCCTTTTAATTGCAATGTGAAGATTTATTTAATTCCATTAGCTGTGATAACTAATTATTTTACTTAAGAGTTATGTGTGTGTCTGTGTGCATATTCACATTTATACATATGTGTGTGTATAATATATGCAGAACAATTCGCTATGTTCTTGCTTGATCTTGCTAGTGTCGAGGTTGAGCCATTGAACCTGCTAACACTTCCCATTTCACTCCACCGCAGCCCCCCAGCACCTGTTAGTGTGAAGGCTGTACTTCATCAAGCCTGTAGAAAGGATTTCACCTTATTCTTAAACTTAGTATTAACTATTATTTGTTAAAATATAGCTTGTTATAAAAACTACTGCTTGTAGAAGTTATCACTTAAGATAGCATTGAAAATCAGCATTTTTGTTTTATATTGATACTGAATTTTTGTTTTTTAAATGAAATACTCAGGTTAATTTATCTACCTATCAAGGGGAATTATGAGCAACAATGATCTTTCCTGTAATGAAAATGATAATAAAAGGAGGGAGATGTAAATCATAAAAAGAGAAACACGCTACTACATTTCATATTTTTTCTTTTACAGAAGCTGCAAGTTATGAAATGACAAACCAACATGTAAAGCAAAATGGGAAATTAGAAGATAATCCTGCTACTGGCAGTCCCCCACGAACTACATTATTGGGCACCATCTTTTCCCCTGTCTTCAATTTTTTCTCACCAGCAAATAAAAATGGTAAATATAACTTATATATTTTTTTTAAGCTGAAAAGCTGTTTTGAGGGGGCAGTACACTTTTTCTTCTAATTTACAGACCAGGAGTTACTGCTGCCCTTTGTAATTCTTCTAAGGGTGGCTCATTAATAAAAGAAGCAATATGTTTATATTCCTTAGGACATTTCTTTCCTATGTATAAGTATACAGCACTGTACCTCTTATTTAGGGAGGGGGGAACGTACAGAATTCTTTTTCCCAAACACATTTATTTTTATTCTGTTTTCTGTTTTGAAGTCCGAGTTAAGGAAGGCTGCCTTCAGTTATTCTGAAACACGTTTTCTTTTTGCTTAATAATGCCTATAGTACTCCAGTACATAACTCATTTTAACGATAACGACCAAGAGTTTACTGAAATCTTCCCTCAGGAACATCAGGATCAGATTCGCCAGGACAGGCTGTTGAGGCTGAAGAGATAGTCAAGCAGCTTGATATGGAACAGGTAGATGAGATTACGACAAGCACTGCTACATCGACCAATGGAGCAGCCTACACGAGCCAAGCGGTGCAGGTCAGATCTGTCGTCAACAATGGTTTGGAAGAAGCGGAGGAGACGAACGATCGTGATCTGCCACCGCTTACAGGTAAGAAATGGTTTGGGCTTGTTTTCCCTTCAGTTCAATTCTTGAAGCTATGTGTAATTTGGATGCTTAAGGAAATGCTACTGCCTGCGTTTTGTATAAATAGGTATTTCATATTTGCCTAGGCATGCCAAAACTGTTAATATCGTTCTTTAGTGATTAATAGACAAAGCCCTTTTCAACGCCAAAACCAGTTTTTGCAGGCAGGTCTCACCCACTTCTGGTATAACTGAGATAATCGCTATTTTTTTTTTTTTTTTCCAAATTAAACCAGTGATTCCAGGAGTCAGGCAGTCTTATTAATATTTAAGCTAGTGCCCTGTGCTTGTATTAGAAGTGCATGCCCTGGATTTGCTCATCACAGAAGAGAAATCTGCAACATATTGGTTTCTTCTAGTAGTACGGTGAGATCAATAAGAAATAGAGATCTTGCATTGCCCCTCCAGCTTTCTGTAGCAGAATCACCACACTTGTTTATGGCCCCAAAACTGTATTCCTGAAACCCAGCCTCACCTCTTTGTGGAAGGTCACCATCCGAGAGTTACGTAGACCCTCCACATTTGGGTATTTAATTATGAGGGCTGCTCTGCAGGCAGTAGGTTGCCCGCCAGTACGGCGGCTGACCCGGCGCATCCCGCTCCGGCGCTCCCGCTCCTCGGCGGGAGGCGAGAGCCGCCGGCTCCGCGAGGGGCACCCTGCACTGCTCTTCCGAGGACTTCTGCATCAAGTGCACATTTTCACGTGTAAAAACTGCACTAATAAGACTAGCTCTTATGTTTGTTGTYGTTGTTTGTTTTTGTTTGTGTGTGTTTGTGGTTTTTTTGTTCGTTTTGGTCATTTTCATTGAATTTCAGCACCAGTATCTCCAGACAGTGGCTACTCATCAGCTCATGCAGAAGCCACCTATGAAGAAGACTGGGAAGTCTTTGATCCGTAAGTGCTAATATTTGAATTGAAAATATTAATTTCATCATTTTGGATAGTGCTTTAAGAAATTTTTTTTAAAGTTGGTACATTTTCTTACATTAYATTAATGAACCCTGAAAACTCCTAAAATACTTTTTTTGTTTGGTTGTTTTTTTGTAGTATTTCTTTTTAAGTTATTTCTTATGCAGCCTTAAATATTTAAAATACTTAGTTGGTTTACAACATCACCAATAAGTGTGCATACGTTTCTACAACTAAATCTGTTCTCTTTTCAGATACTATTTCATCAAGCATGTTCCACCACTAACAGAAGAACAACTTAACAGGAAGCCAGCTCTTCCACTGAAAACGAGAAGCACACCCGAGTTCTCATTAGTTCTAGACTTGGTAAATATGTTCATAAACACATAGCAAAAGTAGGAGGAGAGTTAAGTGGCACTGAATTTATTTTATTTATTGCTGAAATTAGTAATATGGTCTTTAAACTAAAAGACCTGTTGAATGTTACAACTTTCATAATATTTCTTAKTAAAGATACTACGTAAAAAATATATTTGGTAGTAGCGAGAATAGGATGCCTGCTGTATTTGTTAAATATTTCCCATCTTGCTTCAAAAAACAAAATTAAAGTTTTTGTCATCTTGAAAAAAGTTACCTGTCCCCATAAAGCTTTCCTAAAACTATCCTGGGGGAAAAAATATGTAATAAATATGAAAATTCCACTTCACATGGACTTGTATCAAAATTGACAGAGAATGAATCTTATAATCTTAGAACATGGTTATTCTCAGAGGTCACAAATAAATCCACTTTCTTAAATGTTCTTAGAAAATGCATTTGCCCTTAGAATCCTTTATCCGTGTGTTTTGGAAGCTGCTTCAGACATTGTTAATGATGTCAGAAGCATTGCTTTATCCTGAGCTGTATAAATTGGCATGTCCTCTTGTGATCGTATGAGTTGATATAGGATGTAGACTTGAACAGGATGGCAGGATGGCCTGCAGTATTAAAACATCTTTTTGTAGTTTGCCACTGGCACACAATCCTTAGCGAATTTTTTCAAAAACTGCTAAAATAATTAAATGTATAATTCTTTCTTAGAATTCTTTTGCAAAWCTTAACAGTGATTGCACAAAACAAAATTTTACAGACTAAATAAACTTACCTTAAAAAGWGCATAAAAATGCAAATTCCGTTTTCAGTATTTTTTCTTAATTTAATCTTTTAAATTTTTTAATAGGATGAAACGTTAGTGCACTGTAGTCTAAATGAATTAGAAGATGCTGCACTCACTTTTCCAGTCCTTTTTCAAGATGTAATTTACCAGGTAATTGGCATGCGTAGAAAAATACCTACCTTTTGTTCTGTTTGACGTATGAAGTCTTGCTGTGTATCCGTGTTGCCTTGTCTAAAGAAAGATGAATCCGTGTGGCGTTTCAAGGGCCGTGTGCATTGGGAAGTGCAGGCAGGGAGCTGTGCGTTCTGCGGTGCTGCAGCTAGTGGCGCGTGCCCATGGCCTCGCTGTGGCACTGCGGGGCGCTGGCGCGGTGGAGAGCTGCCCGTGGGCTGTGCAGAGCCRTCCTCACCGCAGGCACGGGCAGGAGCGCTGCGGGATCTCCTGCCCTTGTCCGGCAGCCCTCGGGACTCGTGGCTTCATCGCCGGCACGGGGAGCACCGGGCCAGCCTGGTCAGTCGGTCCTTACCTCTTCGGAGCCTGCCGTTACGTAGCTTCTGTCCGAGTGCTTAGCCCTGCTGTACCCGCTGCCAGCGACAGGTCTTCCTCCTGCTCCCAGAGGCCGCTTGGTGACTGGAGCGGATCCTGATTGTCTTGTGGACTGCTAGATGGTTAGCTTTTTGCCCTGCAGCAGGAGGTTTTCTTAGTTTTGCGTGTTTTAAATTGACATACCCGAGAGGAACAAGCATGGGAAGGAGGAGCTCTCTTCCAGCAACTGCCAGAGATGCTGCACTGACCCRGGCTGTTGTTCTCAGGTCCTTTTGGGTGATGTACCTGGGAGTAGCAACAGCTTCCCCACCATGTAGTTCGCACCATATTGGACCCCACTGTAGTATCTTTGGAGAATGAGCCAGTCATCAGGCACCTTAGAAGGACACTTGTCCAGGTATTTTTCRTGATTTTAAAAATGTTCTTCTTCACTGTTGCATATAAAAACCCTTGAGATTTGAAAAGCTGATTTTTTTWAAATATAGGTTTCTTATCTCTGATTTGGTGATGGTCACGCTCAGTTTTCTCCAGGCTGAAATTAGAAAGTCTTAGAATTAATTCTTCGGAGGGTCTTTCCTATGCTAGCAGAATCAGAAAGATAAAGCTTCCTTTTTTCCCTTCCTTCTCTTATGAGATGTCAGTGTGATTTTAGCATTTTCTCTATAACTGTGGTCCTTTTAGTGATGTCTGCTTTTCAAATGAGAGTAGCTAAGATCTAACCAGGATTTTGCCTTCATGAAGTTGAAATCAATGGAAAGAGTGACTTACAAGACATGGAAGTCTCTATTGACCAGCAATGCACAGAAGCCCTAATAGCCTTTATACAGTAAAGTGATTAATCAAGTCCAAGTTTTGTCTTAGCTSTCTAGGCTAGGATTGCCAACGAACAGTAACTTCAGTGAGCGCGCTGCCCTCGTCACTGTGCTGCTTGGACCTCACAGCATTGAGAACTTCCAGCTCTTATTATGCCCCGGACAATAAGCAAGACTCTGAAGTGTTTTAATGACACAATTAAATTCATGTTCTGCTAGGAGCAGAAATTAGTTGACATTACTTACTCTTTAGTGTTCTTAATCAATGATTAGCTCTTTTTTCACATTTGAAATGTGATTGTTTGTTTATTTTGCTTATCAATTTGACCTTTGTATAGTCCTGTATTAATGTCACATCTCCAAATTTCGTTCTGCAAGTCGTTTCAGTTGGCCACGGGAAGCAGACACGGGGCTGTCTGAGCAAAGTAGAAGCCAGCAAGTTACTATATATAAGCTATTGCATAATGCAACCCACTGAAAACAATACCTGCTGTGAAAGATGCGTTTCTGAAGGTGCTTTCCATTAGTATGAAAATATCTAACGCTTTCATGTAGGTTTTCCAGAAATAGTAGAAAAAGAATTATATATTTGTTAAGAAAAAGTAAGAAACTACTCCAGTATTCATTTTCCTACTGAATGCCTTATTTTTGTGACATTAAATCTGACTAATAATGCAATTGCAAACCTGAGTTCATATTTAAATTTCCCTACCCGTTTGAAGGTATCAAACCAGTAGAAGGTACTGAACCCATGCTCTTGCTGTTAACAGTGTAATGATGAAGTTGGCACTTACTCAAAAAGATGCTCCAGAATTGGCCATAAAAGGATACAGCAAGAGTAGGAATCAGATTGACCTGGGTACTGAAATATCTAATATAAAATACACCTAAACTTCATTGCCCTATGAGTCAAGCAACAAGTTTCCAAGTCCCGAAACTCAGCTGTGTTGCTCTTTATTTCAGTGAGTGTAAGTGAAGATCTGCTCTTAAGAGAGGTTCCTAAAAATAGCGTTTGTTTTTAAGTTGATTCACAGAACTTATCATGAGTTGTGCAGAAGAGGAAAAGCTATTCAGTGTATGAGCTCAGAGCAGTGTTCTGGAAGCGCCAAAGTTACAGGGCAATTCCAACGCTTCCAGAGGGTTTTTAACCTTTGCATAAGTCKCTTGGAATGTGGTCCTGAGTCCTGTAAAATGGATGCAGTTGTGCCGACCTCCCTCGGAATTTTGCAAAGATAAATTGGTTCATTTGTGTGTGTTTTTTCTCCTTTGAGAACTTTCTGAACTGTGCCAGTGGTTAAGTTTTGTGTGTAGTAAAAACGCAGCCTTTTCAAAGTTCAAATATTATTAGATAGTATCTGTTGAGTGCTATCTTGCTCCTGCCTGGAAAGCAGGAATAAATGTTCAGCTCTTCGGCTGCAGACGTTAGATTTTATTTCAATGTTTTTATGTTGAGATCTTTATCTTGTTACAAACCGGATCTTTTTACTCAATTAAGAGGTTTTCATCATGATTTGTTTGGGTTGCAATGGCTTGGAAATGTGGCTGTTCCTTTGCTTAGGCTGGTGGCCTTACTCTGGAGGGCTGCAGAGATGCAGCCCAAGCTCAGTTTTGCTGAAGGGACAGAAAGCCTGAGTATTAATGTGTACAAGTACCCAGGGGGAGGATGGAGGGAGGAAGGGACCAAGCTCTTGTGGGTGGTGGCCAGGGACAGGACAAGGGGCCGTGGGTGCCAGTTGCAGCGCAGGCAGCTCCACGTGCCCGTGAGGAAGAGCTTGTTTGGTGGGAGGGTGCCCAGCCCCGGCCCAGGCTGCCCAGGGAGGCTGCGGAGGCTCCTGCTCTGCAGATCTGCCAGCGCGCCGGGATGGACCGGCTGCCCCGTGCTCCGGGTGTCCCTGTGGAGCAGGGGCCTGGACTCTAKGGGTCCCTTCCCGCTCCAACCCCCCCTTAGTCAAAATGCAGATGTTTTAACCAAGGTCTTGAGTTCAAACACGTCCTCACCGACCTGTCACACAATAGCTCACTTGGGCCGTGGTGGCCCCTGGAAGGTGCTGCAGACCTGTCTGGGTCTGCTCTGGGTTACCCAATGCAGCAYTGCGTATATCCCATCCCCACGGCAGCCAAAGACTGCGCCCACCTTTATTTTGGGTACCACAGTGGCTGTATTTCACTAGAGCTATATTTCACTATTGTAATTTCACAGGTTTTTACACTAAGTGGAATACATGCCTCTTAATGCATGAAAATAATTATTCCTTCCAGTATTTATTTATTTATTTATTGAAATGGAACACATTTGGGGAACTTGCATGTAAATATCAGGACATTAATTGAAAAATGTTTCTTCTAAAAATTTTCTTTTGGTCCATGAGAGGTTTTTTCCCCCCAATACAGACCCCAAACTCCGTGTATAGTAAGAAATCATTGTAAACTTGTGGCTGCTGTATCTTGAAGTGTAGGTTTTGTTGGGATGAAATGTTTATTGATTTGTAGTAAGCCAGAAGCTCCTTGWTTAGCAGATCCTGAAAGATGATATGATGAGTGCTCCCTCTCACACACACTGCTCGAGGCCGGAGCTGCTGCCTGCCGCGGGCCGGGGAAGAGCCCCAGCTGCCCCCGGAGCCTCTTGGGGGCAACTGTTGGGCATTGCTTGAAAGACAGTATGGATTTGGAACATTGACTGTTTGATGCCTTGGAAATAATGAGGCAAAAATTTGAAAAGATTTTTCTATGTATTTGTGGCAGCTGGAATGAGTCACTTGGAAGTTAGTGATGTCCTATCTCTGTGACCGAATAAACTTTGTTATTAAAATGGTGGAAATTATTATTAGACTTCCCTATATATTTTTACAAAGCTTTTTCACGTTAGATCTACTCAACAGAGAGCAGGAGTGGGAAGTGATGGAGAGTTAGAATTTGTTGGCAGTAGAGTCAGGCGGGCAGGAGAACAGGGGAGGAGGGAATTGCGGCTGCAGGCTGAAAGGGACCCTGTATTTGCGGGGTTACACTGAGTCTTGCACTTGAGAAGGAAAGGGAGAAACTTGGAACGTTGGCACCAACAACTAGGAAAAAGGCAAAGTATGGGGAGGATGTGGAAGGSAGAGGAAGATGAGGCAGAGAGGAAGAGCGGGTGTCCTTTGCTCTGATTTGCGCTGCTTTGGCTCACCACAGCGCCGTGTCTGCGCGTCGCAGCTGGCTCCACTATTCGGGTTGCCTTGTGTTGTGCCACTGTGTCAGAAAGCACTATGAACAGAGCAGTGAATCTGCCATTGAGGATGTTACTTAAATTATATTTGTGGGTGTGTGTAGAAATACATACTTAAGACATAATTAGAAATACGTATTCCAAAAAGAAATCACTTTTCCTGAATCTCCTGCTTGCTTTCTTTGCTTTCTTATACAAAATTCTCAGGGAAACAAAATAATTTGGCAACTTAAGATTCATAGATAATCACTTATAAGTCTGTCAGTGATCTAAAATAGATACTAAACAAGATAATGTATTATCTTGTAATGCATTTACTGCATTTACCTACRAACTAAACAGATCCAGAGAAACAAACTGGAAAAGGCAGGTACGCTTGAGGAACCCAAACTTCTTCCTGCTGAGGAAACCATTACTATTCTCTCATTTATTCAGATGGGGTTTAAACTGGCTGTTGTGATGAATATCGTTCAAATTAGATGGAAAAAGAACAGTAAATCATATAGAAAATATTGTTCTTCGTTAGTGACACTTGAAGCATTGGCAGATACCTTAGCTTTTYGCTCTGGGTGCAGGGAGCATTTGTAGGAGAGGTGTCAAGGAGAGTGTTTCTGAACTGACATCTGTTTCTTCCATAGCAGAACAGGCCTGTTGAGCTGAAACCAAGCTCTTGAAGAAGCCTTTGACCCAAACATCTTCCTCCTCTGCCACTTTTATTTCCAGTTATTACCTCGCATGCAGTGAAAATGTTGATATCCGCTATGTGACTGTCTTATTTTTGAAGAGTAAGATTTAGGTCCCGATAAAGTAAATATTTACTCTGGAAAGTCACATGAACAGAATAATCCTTTTGGCATCTGCAAAAAAAAAAAAAAAAAAATCATTACTCATACTGCCAAGTTTCTGGCACTTGCTTTCTGCAGTAAAATCCCATTTGAACTCTGGGAGGAATGAGCAAAAACAATATGGATTGCAAAGATCATTGATATCTGCTCTTTGGAAGAATTTGGGTTGATATCCTCCTTTGGGGATTTTTTTTCTTCAAAAGGAAAGCTACGAAAATATGTAAAAGTTGCTACCTTCCCTTAAAGCTGCAGGTTTGAACTAATGAGGATGTTGGCTTTATTGTCTGTCTACYACATACAGAAAAGACATTCAAAACGAGCAGTTTGCACTGAATTTACCACCACGTACAAGCCCAGTGTTACATAGCATCTCATCACTTGCATGCTCGGAGTTGGTTCGTTACGTTTATTATTGCAGTAGGACAAATACCTCCGCTTTTGAAAAAAACGTCATTCCTTTATCTCAAAAAGCTTTGCCGTCTTCACGAAGATCTTGTGGCCGTCGGGAGAGGTGGTGCCTCGGGTCGGGTCTCTGCTCTGCGGCGTTTCGGTAGCGGTGGTGGCCCTGGCTGCCTCGCGGCAGAAGGGAAGCGGAGCTGGTTGGTGTGGCCACGGAGCTGGTCTTAGGCGTGAAATAACGGCGCCGTTAGCAGATGTGCTGACATTGCATGCTCGGGATTGCTGCTCTTAGAGGAGGAACGCTGCAGATGWTGCTGCGGTTACTGGTCGCTCTGTAAACTTAGGTGAGAACTTCAGGTGCTCGGAACAAACAGAATTGACTAAACTAAATTTAAGGCTAAATAGTGAGCTACTCACTGTGCGCTTCCGTTAAGGTACTAAGGYCTAATGCAGCATGTACTGACAGTGTGAAACTCGGTATTCACTGCAACTGTTCCCCTTTTCTTTCCCTCTGGTCCTTTTGGTTGTGTTCATGTATACATTTTATATAACGCAACTGTAGTTAAAATACAGATTCTTTGTGGAGATTTACTTGGAGTTAAAGATAAATCTGAAATCAGCTTGGTTTCAGTTAAAGTAAGGTCCGTATCCTCCTCCTGTCTGGATACTTAAATGCCACTTTTGTCAAAAGCATTTAATTCTATATGTGGTCCAGCCCTGAAACAGAAGACAGGTAAGCACAGAACAAGGCTGTCACTGTCACCCACAGCCCGTAATCACTGTCACCCATAGCACACGGCATCACTGCTGCTCAGGTCAAGCCCAGCTCTGGGCCTGGGACCGCAGAGGCCCGTCCTTGCAGTCAGTGTCCCCTCCAGACCGTGTCCGTAGCTGCCCAGGCCCCGGAGGGGACAGATGGGCACGTGCCGCTCCGCGCCTGTTTCCTTTGTGCCCTGGACACGTYATCCGGGAGCCGAACCTTGCTGCCCGGCTGGCAAAAGCAGAGTCAGCTTGTTTAGACAGAGCAGCCCCTTTCAGCTTTTTGGTTAGAAATGGTCCAACTTCTCATTTAAATAATTTCTAATTGCATACGCTTTCCCAGGAAAATTGTTGAGCCAGTTTTTATCATCTTACTCTCTCATTTATAGGTGCTTTGTCAGAGGCGGCCAGCTAATTTAATTTTTTGTTAAGCTGTTTTTGTGGGGRTAGTTCCTGTTTGCTGCCAACTTCATTCAGAATGTTGATTTTAACTAACTCTTTACAAGCTGGTAATTAGTAGCAGAAGTGATAGCAGAAGTAATTTGAATCTTTATTAAAGTCCATCTCTGCTTCAGGTTTATGTCCGGTTACGGCCGTTCTTCAGAGAATTCCTGGAACGTATGTCTCAGATTTATGAGGTAAGAATGCTACCTTTGAATTATTTTTCACATYAGATTCACATTCATATATTTATATCTAAAATATTTTTTGTTTGTTTTTCTTTATCCTCTAGATCATTCTTTTTACTGCTTCTAAGAAGGTGTATGCTGACAAGTTACTGAACATATTAGACCCAAAAAAGCAGCTGGTCAGGTAAAAATAGAAAATTGTGACCGTGCCTGTTGTAAGCAGGCAAATTAGTTTTCCTAACAAATATAATGGAAAAATGCATTATGAATGTTCCTCATTGTAGTGTGTCTCGCTAAACTGATTCCTTGGGTTTATGTCTAGTCTAAGAGAGAGAGAAAAATGAAGCAATTAAACTGTTGTCTTGGTGATAAGATAAATAGCTTCCCATGGCATTCCGGGGCCTAAAAGCTTTCCCCATTCATTTTTGTACCACATTAGAATTTCACTGAAATTTGCTCAAAATAACCTCTTGGGTATCAAATGTATGTTTCAGCTGCCTTTGATTGCATGCATTGAATAAAGAAAATGAACTTTTTTGATTATATTACCCTTAAAATATTGAAATCTGATTTATTTATAGATTATGAATGATAYAGTTATCTTCATGGTCAACACTTTTATTTCTTATTCAATCACATTTTTTCTGATTTTTAAAGCAAAATTGTTTTGATTTTTTTTTTCCTTTTTGTTTTCTTTAATGCTGAGGTTTCTTTCTAAGAGATTGGCATGTCTCAAAAAAACTTTTTAGCTGTTCCTTAAGACATAAGAAAATATTATAGGATGGGATTTTTTTTTGCTCTTCTCATGTAGAAGGGGGACAGTTAGGTGAGAAAAAGGAAAGCAAAGAGGGAATTTCTCAGAGTCGTCCTAAATGGGATGCAAGGGAAGTAAGCAATGGTACCTAGTTGTGGTCAGCACTGTGTAGGTTCTGTATTTGAGAGGTCTTTGGTAAAGTGCTTCTCTTCATCACTTTATTTTAATGTTATTGAGTGGAAAAAAATGCTTTATTTAAATGTTTAATAAAATTACCATTTTGACTGAGAACTCATCTATTGTTTTCGCTCAGCATTTTATGGACATCATAACTCATTAAGAGTGTAAACTGCCACTATTTTTAATCTACATGATTGCTGTGCTTAAAACATATTATTACAAGACCAAATGCTTGTAATTTATCTAATTGGTGTTTGTGCTGAAGTCAGTATAGCAGTAAGCACTAATGTAATTTATCGGAGGCACTATAGGGCAGGAACAATAGTATTGTTTGCTTTTATGTGGCACAGCAGAACCTTGATAAACTGATTTGCTACCGTGTTTTGAACGGGCAAACAAAAGTTTGAAAAAATCCAAAGTTAGAACTGCACAATCGTGTGGATACCTGAGCCCGCCTGAATCACAAAGCCCAGCAGAGCGAGGACGATATTGGCACTTACAGGAGCGAGTGTGTGCGTCTGTAGCACTGAAAATCTTACTGCAAGAATCTAATTTGTATGATTCAAGGCAGCAATTTTAAATGTGTTGGGAACAGGAAAAAATATAATAAAATGTACGGCCAAACCGTATTCTAAGAATTTTCAAATGAATTCATGTGATTCATGAATTTACTTGTGATTCATGTGCCACTGAAAGCTGACATCAAGGCATGATTAGTTGTGACATTAGCCTAAAGGTAGGCTTGTCAGGCACTCCGCACATATGACTCACGAGCTATATATAAATTCATTCGCTGCTGAGGCATCGGCTTATTTTCCTCCATGGCAACATTAGGAGCTCRGCCCCTTTGTGAAATTAGGCACACTATGTACAGCTCCTAAAAACTTTGCTTAAAAATACGAGCAGCCTTAAAGAGACTGCGTTGTAACATGAAAATGTAAAACTCTGTCTCCCTAGTTCAGTTTTATTTTTAAAATGTATTTACAGTTGATAACCATCAAAATTTCTGTTTTATTTACAACATTTTTCTGGGTTTTTCTATTCTCTCCAAGCATTTACCATGCGTTTCTCCTGTAATAAATTAGAAGTGGGCAGACTAATTGGAAAGGCAGAAGTTGATGGAATGTTTTGGCCKCCAGGCGTTTTTCAAGCTCTGACCACTGCGATAGGTGACAAAAGGGAACGCGTTTTCGCTGCTCCGGCCTCCTGCGGCAAGCCGAGGGCTGGGGAGGCCGCGGGCCCCGTGGCGGGAGCAGCGGCAGGCAGCCAGCTCAGGGAATGGGTTTCTCTTCAGACACCGTCTGTAAGTCTGGGCTCTCCTTGCAGCATTTGGGTCTCTGTCAGCCCTTCTGGAGAAATCTTGAGAAAGCAAGATCCTGTTGGCAGGTAGCTTTTAAATGCGAGTTGAGCTTTCCTGGTTAAATACAGTATGCAAACAATGCAAAACAAACAATTATTCGCACATGTAGATAACTATAAAATCTCCTTAACTAGTAACTGTAACAGTAAAAACCTCAAAAGTGGTGGAACTTGTAAATGAAGCAGTTTGTGAAGAGTGAAACAGAAGAAAAAACTTTTTTCTAATCCTGTCCCTGTGCAATGTAGACTTTCTAATTTATGTCATTAATTAGTATTTTAATTTAATCACAGGCATCGACTATTCCGTGAGCATTGTGTTTGTGTACAAGGAAACTACATAAAGGATTTAAACATTCTTGGTAGAGATCTTTCAAAAACGATCATAATTGACAATTCACCACAAGCCTTTGCCTATCAGGTATGTAAGTTGCTATTGGCAAACGTCAGATATGGCAAAAAACTTTCGGGTGGAACACAAAGGAAGCTTGTATTTTGATGTAACCTTTTCCTAAGTTTTGCGGTCAGCCTGGTTTAATTTTACAAAGAAATCCTTAATGAATTTCTCTGGTTTGCTTGCTTTTGTTATTTTTGTGAAGAGCTGATCAAGAGCATAAGAAGTGACTTGCTGTATGAACAGGCTGATATCGGTTTTATGTCCCAGTCATCATTTCTAAACAAAGTGCCAGGCTGCCAAGACAGTTGCTTGGACTCGCGTTGTGTCTGCTTCAGTGTTCAGGTTATACCCCGTGTTTTAGCTTTATTGCAGTGGGTGCTATGTAAGTATTTCAGCTTTGATATGGGTTTTTTTTTGGCAATGATTTATGCAAACTAATGAGACATTTTATAAGTTAATTTTCATAAAAACTTTAGCACAAAAATGCATATTAATAAATGCTAGTTTGGATTTTTTTCTCCAAAATGCTATTTCACAAGTCATGTTTTCAGAAAAAATCAGGATAAAAATTAACAACACATGATTTTACTTTAGCTTTCAAATGGAATTCCTATTGAAAGCTGGTTCATGGACAAAAATGACAATGAACTCCTAAAATTGATTCCGTTTCTGGAGAAACTTGTAGAGCTGGTGAGTATTTCCTTTACTTGGCCTCTCCTTTTCCTAATTAGCTCTTTTAAGTGTTTTCATGTATTTTAAGATTCTGATTCGCTGAGATTTCAAGTGCTGTAAGTCATGTCCGTTTTCTTTTTATTATCTAAAATCTTCCTGTGAGCAGGAACACACGGTAGGTGCCAGCACTGCCCGGCCTTTAATAAGAACGGGARCATTCTGACATTGGTGATGAAGCTGAATGTCTGTAAGAACTCGGGTTAAATAATGCCTGTAGCTGGCCGTGTTGTACACATCTTCTGCATGGAAATAGCCATACTCCAAAATTGTGAAAGTTGGTTATTTTTTAAGCCTCTTTAACGATAAATATACGTGGATTTTGATATATAAAAATACCGATGTTAGAGTCTTGTTGAATACTGAGTTTTCRCGATATTTATCCTTTTAAAACCTGTCATTTTCTTTTTTCCCACAGAATGAAGATGTCCGACCTCACATCAGAGACAGATTTCGCTTGCATGACTTGCTACCCCCAGATTAAAGCCTTTTGTCTAATTACTGAAGGGGGAGAAAATGCAGGACCCTTTTGGACTAAGACAAAAACATTGCCATTACTGTTGAAATTTTGCATTTTTGTACCCCGTCTTGCTTTTCTTATCTTTGGTGCCCAACAATAATCAAGGGTTACAGAAAGAGACTTTGTACATCTGAGATGGAATACACACAGTACAATACAGTACCGCGCGGTAGGTAGGCTAGAACAGAAAAGTCTTTAGAACTAGTGCAACTCCAACGGAATTTTTTTTATGTACAGGACATCTGCAGTTTATAAAGAATTCTGTTTCTGCCACCAGCAGTCTGACCTGTAGAAACACAGGATTTTATGATATAACAGAGATTGAAAATGGACTCTTATTTTCTCTCTGTTCGGTGCTCTAAGTGGGTTTGTAGCCACTTTTCTGTTACTTTTAAGATTCTCATTTCAACAGGAATGGCCAGTAAAAGTTGTTTTATTTTTTCCTGTTAAGGTTTATAACCTTTTTACATTTTTGACCTGTATTAGATTAGAATTTCATTATGCATTCCTTTTAGTTGAGGCGCTTCATAGTTTTTTCTGGAAATAGCCAAATTTTATTAGTTTTTTATTATACAGTTGAATGGCCGTTTTCCTGCTTTGTCTGCCTGCATACTGTATATTTGTTTAAAAATATTCTCTAGTTTTAGTCCATGTAAGTTTCATTTAGAGAAAAAAAAAAAAAAAGAAAAACCGCATTTATATTTTGTTTCTGTAATATTCTACTGTAGTTGAAATCTTTTCAAAAATCAAGAGACTGGCTAGATAAGAGTATAAGACTTGCGAATATTCAGCCTATTTAAACCATTGTGATGGCACGTGCTCTGGACGGCAGGACGTTGCAGTGGCGCAAGGAGCTGACGGACGRGGGCCGCCTGCGAGCCCGGCGCGCCCTGCCGAGGAGACGTGGCGTGGGGCGCTCTGGGTCCGGTGCCGTTCAGCTCGCGCTGCCCTCCGCCTCCTCCGCGAGTGCCGGGCTGTGCACGCTGCCAGTATTCCCGGGCCCGGCCCGTGCTCCCGCTGTTCCGCTCCTGCTCACAATCAGTGCTAGGGCCGGCGTAGCAGCCGGGGCGCCGAGCCGGGGCGCCAACACTCCCGCTATCATAGTGGTTTCCTATGCTCCATGGAAATAGTCTCCAAGCCGTGCGCCTCTAATGCAGCTCCTCCCAGAGGTTGATATTTTTATAATGGTGCGTAATCTCCTTTTCCGGAGGCTTTTTATGGAAGGTATAATTTGTAAAAGTTAGGATGCGTTGCCTCTCGACTGCATTAACACGCCACAGGCTCGGACTGTTTTTGTGTAAAAGATGTCACAGAACGGCACTTTTTCTAAAGAGAAGTTTGATATTTTGTATGCTTGTTAAGAAAGTACAGTATTGGAAATTAAAGGTGGACAACTGATAATTGAGAAGTATGTCAATTAATTTTTTATGTATATTACCTGTTTACTTGTACAATTTTATTGTACAAATTACATGCAGCTTCATTTTCAAATGAGTCCTTAAAATAAGGAAAATCTTTTTAGGAAAACATTTAATTTTTGTATTTTTGATTTTAAAAGGCATGAGTTATGTCAACTTTTTCCAGTGTATTAATGAAGATTTTAACTTTTCATCAGGTTGAGTGTTTTCTTACTATATTATCTGTTGTGTATGTAGCTAGCACATTGTGTCACTGAACTGTTTAAAGAAAATAGCATGTAGAGCAAGCCTGTTTTGTGGAAAATCTTTATTCATTAAAAAAAAAAAAAATCATCATGGCAGATTTTCTGCAAAAAAAGTGAAAACATTTGCAATTCAGAATACTGATTTTTTTTGTATTTAAAGAAAGGTATTTTGCTTGCAGGAAAGAAATACTACAGATTCATTTTAATGAGAATCTTTTAAATGTATTTATCTTTAGGGCATCTGGGCATCTTTACGCTGTTTGTCTTATGTCTTTATTGAAATAAAATGTACATAACATTACCTTTATATATGCTTTTGCGCAGACGTGTGAACCCTGTAACCATCCCCTTTTCTTCCTGTTTTTATGTTGATAAGATGGTTCTGGAAATATTTATAGATTTTGAAAATGGCCAGCTTGTATTTGAATTGCTACCTGGTTTGCCAACTATTTTTTAGTTGTTTTTTTAATTGTAAACTTGATCTGAGKTTTTTTTTAATTAGTTTAATAGTGAATCCTTGTTCAGTGTGGAATTCTTCCAAATTTCTCCGCGTAATTTACATAATAGGACTGCTTTAAAATTCACTACGCTACCAGAGTGAAACCATTTTYGTTCAGTAGCTCATGGCTTTTCTCCGGCTGTAAAAAGAGATGGTCATCTGTTCGAATAACGTCCTTAAACACGTGCGTCCTATCTTTGGCTAAACCCATTATCAAAGTGCTTTCTTTAGTTAAGGAAACCAAAGCATACATTGCACTTTACAGCTGTATCTGTGTTGTGATTATCAGATCAGTGAGGGAAAGCAAAATGTAAATTGGGGGGGGGGTTGATTTTACATAGATGCACAACAAAACTAACAGAGACTGCTTAGTAAACGTATTAAATATTAATATTTTAATGTGCTGCAAGTCTGGTATTTATCATTCTGAACTTCCTTTGCAGAATGAGTCTACCTTCTTCAAAATGTAAGTCCCGAAAAATATCAAATGCTCCTGACACAAATAGTCTTTGCATGAAACAAAGTTCTATCTGTCGGGATTTGTGTCCAGCTGCATAGCCRCAAGGGTGAGACCTGGCTGCTTCCCTGGCATTGCTTTGGATCAAACTGGCCGCTGCGTCTCCGCCAAGCTGCCCTGGTAACCACGGGAGTCTCCGCTATACATACTGCTCGAGTCTCGAATGTAGAGTTGTTACTCACACAGATAATCTTGTAGCTGTATCATTTATTCTAATTTTATGTATTTTTAGAAAATACTCACAACATTCTGTTTCCAAAGATCCTCATGACTTCGTTTGTGGTCTTTTCTTTGATTGTGTTTATCCGTGTGTTAATTTTACGTGTCCATAAATATGCTCTAAGTTTGAACATTTTTGGTTCTGACAGCAAAATAACTATATTTCATACTTACATTGGCAAAATACGCGGTGAATATTTTTTTTCTTTAAATTACTACTTAGAATAGTGTTCGCCTTGGTTTTATAGGGGTTTTATGCTCTTTTTTTTTTCCCCTTTTCCTCCACTTTTGATTCATTTCACCCTCAACCTCTCCGGTAAAGTATTGTTTTCATTATTACTCAAGGTACCCCAAAGTGTGAACGCTAGAAGAGCTGGTCAGGGCTCCCCAAAGCGAGAGGTGTCCCTGGAATCCCCGCYGGGGAGCCAGGTCCTTGACCAAAGCTCCTAAATGCGGTGCTGAGAATCCGCACGAGCCGGAGCGGGACCAGGAATGGGAATGGGCCCGGAAGGCAGCGCCAAGCCCGGCCCTGCGGGGAGCGKCCGGGCTCCTTTCCCTTCGGGAARGGGAGCATCCTACCCGGCGTTCCTCCCGTTTGGGGCTGCATCTTCCGCGTGCCCCGTCCCGCTGGGATGCGGGATGATGCAGGGGGGGCCCGGGCATCAGTCCTGCAGGGGCACCGGGAATGAGGGCAGGAAGAGCGGAGCGGGAGGAAGGCTGGTAGCGGTGCAGCCCCCGCGTGGAAGCTGCGGCAGGACAGAGCCATTCCCAGATTCCCCTCCTGGTTCCGGCTGCCCCAGAGCATCGCGCTGCAGCTCGCTCCCTTATCCGCCTGGTTCTAACCCACCCTGAACCAGCTGCATCTTGTTAGTACAGTAAACCAGATCACGACATTGGTATCTTTACCATTCAGATTAAAACTTAAGAAAGTCCCTGTCTGTGGTATCAGTGAATTGGGGCTATCCTGCTGTTACCCCCTTCTGAACAGACTGCCTTTGGGGAAGCACAAAAGTTAGTTTTCCTTCCTCCATTCCCCAGTGAAAGGTGCTCTGTTCCCTACCGCTTGAAACACTTGGTTAGCACATCTTTACAAAGCCAAGATTTGAATGCAAAGTTAATGTTTACATAGTTGAAATTAATTAGTACATCTAGCTAAATTATAACTCAATAGATCAAGAAATCGGGGCCAGAGAAGAGACATTAACAACGTAGTATTAGTTTAAAAAATGCGAGTTCTACCTGCTCCTGCAGCATCGGCTCAGTTTGACAAGTTTGTTCCAAGGGATGCGATAGGAATTCATCACTGCTATCAATGTCTCCCGTTTTAAGACAGATACTGAGTGTTTTCTGGTGCAAGGACGGGTATGGATAGAGTTGGCAAGGAAAGCAGGTGGTATCTCCGATCTGCAGTCCTTCTGAGTAATTCAGTCAAGGCCRTGGGGCTGCTCAAGCTAATTATCAAAAACCGATGGAGGGATGGCAGGAGGTCRCGGGCCGCGTCCTCAGGGGTGCGCGCTGCTGGTTAGTGGCACGACTGGGGGAAAAGGGGCATTTGAGTCCCTTCTGAGAGCAGTACGAATTTGGAAAGTATTTGCAGAAAGTGGAAACAAGATGAAGCGGCAGCGTAAGCGCGCAGGTGTGCAGCAGGAGTCCTGGGGACTGGCGCCTCGTCTCCCTGCTCTCCCGGGGCAGCCGCTTCCCCGCGCAGCCGCCAGGCGGGAAGCCCGTCCCGCCACGGAGGAAAGGGAAAGGAGAAGGTGGCGGAGGGAACGCAGGCGAGGTGCTCTGCATCCCAAGGGAATGCGGCAATGATCCGGAAGGGCTTCACAGGACASAAACGTTCATTTTCAGATTTGTATCTTGGGATGATGCTTAAGTWTCAAGAACCTGAGTTAATAAATTGCTGATGCGAACAAGCACACATGCGTTATTTTCTTAGCTTTTAGTTAAAATTTTGGAAAAAAAAATAGATTTTTGGGGGAGGAGCAAAGAAGGATGGCCTTTTGAGGATTAACTTGTAGAGAGTTGCTTAAACATGTAATTAGCATGGTTGTCTTGGCAGCGTAATGTAAAACTGCTTTATTACTTGATACTTGCAAAAATGTCACTGTACAGATGGGCTGAATCTTGTAAAAATCCTATTGGAAGAGAACTGATGTTCTACAAATTTGTGTTTCTTCTGCCATCATTTCTAGTATATAGAATCATAACGATTTATATTAAATATTTRTGCTCTAGCTACCACTCTTTTTATGATTTTAACTGATACTAGCCTACATTAGAAAATAAGGTTTTTGTATGGCAAGACATTTCTCATGTCATTTTACAACTGAAGGAAAATAAATGTTCTGTATTTTTATAAGAACTAAGGATAGTAGAGGCCAAACGGGGAAAAAAAATGGATGTGTTCTACAGACTGAAACTGTTATAGCAGATGTGTATGATCCTGCCTTGCTTCAGTTCTGATTTTCCATATGTAACACRTATTCCAGGGGATCTCATTTGTGAAACTACCACAAAGCTTCATCTGTCTCCTTTTTCATCTGTTTCATTGGTTCCTAAGCAGAAGCCTTTGCACTTAAAACGAGAAGGGTTCGGTTTCCCGCATCTGCTGGCTCCTTTGATTTGGGGTTAAGATGGGCAGGGTGTTCCTCTGTGCCCGAATTTCCTCATTATTCCCATTTTTTACTGTGAGAATAGTACTTAACTATATTAATCCACATGCTTAAGTTACTCTAAATGTGCTGTGTAAATACACAATGTTTTCATAATTAACATAGTCCCAATCATTGCACAGTTCTTGCTAGTTTCAGAGCTATATAACGTATTAAGCTTATGAGGCTGTTCAGACTTGGTGCAGATGTAACTTGTTCTATACTTGTTCTATAATTATATTTCTTGTTATTTCTACTGCCTGGAAAGTGAGTAATAACAAACCAACAAACAAGAAGTCGTTTTCTTGTAAACAACATAGATCATAAGCTCTTCCACTGGTTATTTGGGAGAGTGAGGCTCTTTGAAACTCACAATGCAAGTGGTGTGTCTGCCCCACGACATCTCTCGGCTTCTTCAACCACCACCCGCGAGGTGGCAGAAAGCAGGAGGTTCCCKCAGTTTTTCAGCCGTGCAGCTCCGTACACATGCACATTTCCGCAAGGCAAAGCGCAGCTCGCTGCCCTGCAGGGCCCTGGGCTGAGGGGCAGCCCGAGAACTGAGCGGGCTTCGTCAGCGGACTCGGGCTCGCTTGTCCTTGGGGATGGCTGAGGGCAGAGGAGCACGCTGCGGACGGCAGCGGAGGAGACGCGAGCGCTGGGCACGCAGGCCGGTTCCGGAGCGGCTCTCAGAGCACAGGCTGGTTCTGGAGCGGCTCTGGAGCAGAGGCTGGTTCCGGAGCGGCTCTCAGAGCAGAGGCCGGTTCCGGAGCAGCTCTCAGAGCACAGGCTGGTTCCGAACGGCTCTGGAGCAGAGGCCGGTTCCGGAGCAGCTCTCGACACAGGCCAGTTCCGGAGCGGCTCTCGGAGCAGAGGCCGCTTCCAGAGTGGCGCTTAACGCAGAGGCCGGTTCCAGAGCAGCTCTCAGTGCACAGGCTGGTTCCAGAGTGGCGCTCAGAGCAGAGGCCGGTTCCGGAGCGGCTCTGGAGCAGAGGCCGGTTCCGGAGCGGCTCTCGGTGCACAGGCCGGTTCCGGAGCAGCTCTCGGTGCAAAGGCCGGTTCCGGAGTGGCGCTGGGCACACAGGCCGGTTCTGGAGCAGCTCTCAGAGCACAGGCCGGTTCCGGAGCGGCTCTAGGTGCAGAGGCCGGTTCCGGAGCGGCGCTGGGCATACAAGCTGGTCCCGGAGCGGCTCTGGAGCAGAGGCCGGTTCCGGAGCGGCGCTGGGCACACAGGCTGGTCCCGGAGCAGCTCTGGAGCAGAGGCCGGTTCCGGAGCGGCTCTCAGTGCAGAGGCCGGTTCCAGAGCGGCTCTCAGTGCACAGGCCGGTTCCAGAGTGGCGCTCAGAGCAGAGGCCGGTTCCGGAGCAGCTCTGGAGCAGAGGCCGGTTCCGGAGCGGCTCTCACACCAGGCCCATTCAGGGGCGTTTGGGGACGTCTGCGCTGAGGCCTGTGCCCATGGGGCGGGTGCACAACGGGGTGTCCCGGGTGCCCTCGGGGGCTCAGTGCATTCCCGGCGCCCGGCCCTGCGCAGGGAGCCCCTCGGAAGGGGTTCGACTGGGGCGAGGCAGATGGGCAGCACCGGGTCCTCCAGAAGGGCCAGCAGCAAAGGGAAAAGGCCTCCCGGAGTGTGGAGAACGGGCTCGTGTGCTGCACGACCGAAGGCTGCAAAGGAAAACCTAGGCATCAAGCTCTTCATTAAGATAAAGCTCCTGTATCATGTTGAAGAGAAATACTGAGTCTGTATGTTCTCCTTGAAAAAAAGAAAAGAGGATCTACCATAAGGGAAGATTTCATAGTGAAGGTACCACAGAAATATGCACTTGATTGCTGCTTCTAAAGAGGGAGTTTGCTGGAAAAGGGCAGGAATACTTCTAAAAGAGATCCAGCATGGACCCATTGAGATGGACCCCTTTGCGGCTGGGTCGCGTTAGGCAACCCGGCTTTTGCCTCTGTAGGTTTGGGAGCAATGGTGGGGGTTTGGGGAAACTGCTTAGGCCCAAACCATCAGTAATTCTGGTGCTTTTCTGTCTTATTTCAGCCTGGATTTGCAGCAGAAAGGTGCACACCTGTGACCGTGAGACACGCTGAAGGCAAAGCAAGACCTCGGTCTCCAACACAGGGGAGAAGTGACCTTTATTCCTGATGTGCAGAACCCAAATCTGCCCCAGTATATCCCATTATTGCAAGGACTCCAGTGCAGGTCTCCCGCTCGGGACTTGGAGACAAGAACCCGCACAGCTCGTCTGGTAACACACTCAAGGTCTGGGCTGGCAAAATTCGGAACCGTTTTCTGTGTCACCCCAGTGTGGAATGGCTTCCTGACAGCGGAGCAGGAACGCTGCACGCCTGCCCTGATGACACAGGACATGGCAGCGTGGTGGTTGTGTATGAGGCGCCACTGTTTGGACACGCAGACATCGYGTATGGGACAGCCTGGGAGCTGCGGCATCTTGACGTGCAACTGCTGGCTCTGGAAATGAGCTTCTAAAGCCACCGAGAGACAAAGGGGCAAAGAAAAGGCGCATTTCCTTGCAGATCTTCAGCATCTCTAAATTAAAGCGGAAAGTGTATCACCACCTGGAAAAGGGGGTTCGGCATAATTGGGAAAAAAAGAAAGTGCCTTTGTAATCAGAGAGGCTGAACTGCAGCAAGATGAGGGTGTCAGCTGCCTCCCTAGGAGCACCGGGACGGTGCCGGTGCCGACACTCCTGCAACAGCCCTGGGCTACAAAGGGCTGTGAAACAGCCTGGGAAACAAAGTCCACATTTGGGGGGTTCTCTTTCTCTCTCTCTYTTTTTTTTTTTTTTCTGGACTGTTTGAATAGTGTATTCATATTTTTAATAGATAAATAATCTTCAAAGCTCTGTGTTTCTTGCTCTTTCTTTCATAAGATAAGGAAATTGGACCAGATACAAGGGTGACTCCTAGATGAATTCCCTCACAGGCATTTTGATATATTAACACTTTTCTCCTTTTTTTTGGTATCTTCAGTTTTCTCTCCCATTTCTATACACTCAGTTTCCAGCATTTGTTTCTTATCTATTAAGAATCCATACATAGAAACCTAATAAAGATGCCTGCGAGACAAGGCCTCTTTCCCCCATAGCTCAGGTGTGCGCTCCCCGACGCTCCCCAAGTGGAGGCTGCTGCCTGCGGTGTGGGGACAGCGGCTGCCTGGTGACGAGGCCGCTGCTCTACTGAGGAAGTTTTAAAACAATCCCAACCTCCTTTTCCTCACGGGGATATATTCTAACACAGCAACCGCCAGCCCAGGTCTGTCTGAGGGCAGCGTTTGAAGGACAGGTACCCTGCTGAGTCCAGCTTGGCCACCCTTTACTGGGCAGCGGGGACCCATTTCATCTCCCAGTGCTTTATGACAAAGCTCCAAAACACGCGCGGCCCCTTGCAGCCCTTAGCCCAGCGGCGACATGGCGGCTTCGCGCCCTCAGCCCGGCCCTGACATGGCGGCTCGCGCCCTCAGCCCGACTCTGACATGGCGACACGGCGCCCCCAGCCCGACTCTGACATGGCGATCAGATGCCCTCAGCCCGACTCTGACATGGCGGTCAGGTGCCCTCAGCCCGGCACTGACATGGCGGTCAGGTGCCCTCAGCCCGGCACTGACATGGCGGCTCGCGCCCTCAGCCGGGCAGCGCCCGGTGGGCGGTGCTGGCGGGGCGGGGCGGGCCAGGCCGCCGCCATCCCGGCGTGCCGCGCGCGGCGCTGGCGGGGTCGCTCGGCGCGGCTGACTCACCGGGCCGCGCTGCTCGGCGGGGCAAGATGGCGGCCGAGGCGGATTCGTGGGGTAGGTGGTGGCGGCGGCGGCGGCTCCGCGCGTTCCCGCCCCGCGCCCCCCGCCCCGCGCTCACGCGCTCTCTTCCCCCCACAGACGCCGACAGCTTCGAGGTGGTGGAGCCGGTGGCGAAGCGGCTGGTGCCGGGGGTGGCCGGCGACCGCTGGGCCGGCGAGGATGAGGAGGACGACGTGAAGGTGCGGCCGGGGCCCGCGCGGGCGCGGGGAGGCGGCGCCGGGGCCGCTGCCATGTGGCGGCGGGAGCGG
>NW_020455488.1:5497529-5536651 GCF_003342845.1 Nothoprocta perdicaria | reverse complement strand
CCGCCAGCCCCGGGAGCCGCGGCCGCTCCCGGGCCGCCCCTCGGGTGCGCCCGGGCCCTCGCCCCGCGCGGCCGTGCGAGGCCGCGGCGTTGGCTGACAGCGCTGCCCTGCCCGCAGAGCCACGTGCGGGACAGCGCGGCCCCTTCCGCGGCGCCTGCTCTTCCCCCCGGTCCCGCTGACCCCGTGGCGGAGGCCGCAGGAGCCTCGGCGTGCTCCGCGTGCGTATAGGTGCCAGGGACGTCACCGGGATGCGTTGGGTGCCTGCCAGCAACGAAAGCGGGTACCCAGAGAGCAGCGGCCTGCCTTGCGTGGAGGTGCCGCGGGGACGAGGCTGCGCGCCCCGCTGGCTCCTGCCCCCTCGGCGGGGCTCTCGCAGCGGAGCGGCGCTGCTGCCGCGCGGACCTGCTGCTGGTGCTGTTCAGGCGCTGCCTGTGTGGCCAGAGCCCCTGCCAAGCACCAGCACGGCTGCCCTAGGAGCCTAGGGTGCGTATGCTTCTTCTGAACCGGTATGGAAACAAAAATCAACARGGATTTCTCTGTAAGTCATAGGCAGTCCATTTTGCGTCTTAACCATAGGGTGTGCGGCTGTTATTAAACTTACAGGTGTCAGTCGTGTTGCACCACGCAGGGTGAGTAAAGGGGTTTCTGTATGCGGTGGCTGCAGTTGTAAAGGCTGTGCTTAAAATACATACTTAGGCATTTATTTTTACCTATCTATGTATACACACCTACCTGCCTATGTATGTTTCTTTTTGTCACAAATTGTTTTTAGCAAACCTTGCTTTTCGTGATTTGTTGGAGAGTAAGAAACTTTCCATGAACTGTCGTGTCCTGAAGACACCGGCTTTGTTGGGCTGCTTCCATAGAGGAGCAAGGTTTTCCTGCRTGCAGGAAGAGTGTAGCTGCTTCCCTCTTCCTGAGGGGTTGAGGCYTTGGGACTGGAGCTGCACTGACAGACAGGGCCCCTACAGCAAATAGAGCTGTTTCCTTCACTCTGTACTGCCTGTGTAAACGCTAAAGATTGTAAGGCTTGAGAGAGAGTCACTTAGATGCTGGGACCTTGTGTAGCACTGTCAGCCTTCGGAAAGCACATGCACAGGAAAAATGACRTGGCCTAAAATACAGTAGTTTTTCTTCGGGTTGGTATTTCACACTTGATGATTTTTTTTTAGTATTCAGATCTATAGCTTATTTTGAACTTATAATAATCCCAATAAAGGATTTACAGTAACATTTATATTTAGGAAACTCTGACCTGCTTGGGATTAAAGTCAGCATCTTCATACGTAACAAAGTGACTCTCACGTTACTCAGAAGCGTCCCTGGAGACAGACCTGCTGCCCAGGGATTTTCCTCCGTTTCCTCCCGGGCGATCCTGTCCTCGACAAAGCCAAAACTGGGAAACGCGCCTGTTCTCRCAGTGGCAGCAGCCTCCGACGCGGAGCCTTCGCCTCGGTGAAGGGGAATCTGGACAGGGGAGAAGCTGTCATTTTGAATCCCGTTCCCTGTTTTTCTGGCACGTGTATCCCCATACATTGGAGGTGCGCGTGGTGGAGCGCATGGTGCTGTGACTGACAGCTGCTCCCATCCAGCTTTTGTTTACATGGAATAGGAGACGTTTGCAGGAATCTTATTTAAGTTAGGGATGTATAAATGGGCAGTTTTGAAATGCTGCGAAGTTTTAAGTAGTGCTAGTGGATATATTTTGGAATTAACCTGTTCTCTGTGGAATTAGCATCAAGACAGATCTGGCTCTAAAGGAGATTTTTTCCTCCAAGATAATTTACTGAAACTTATAAACCACAGAAATTGATATCTTTTTGGAATTTCCCTAGTTTAAAAAAATATATATATCGATGGTGTCCTGTTGCTTAAGACAAAGAAGACTTTGAGAAGAGCGGGAAGGGGTCCAGCCTTGCTGGAGAGCGGAGTCGGAACACGCGGAATCCCAAGAGAGCAGCTGAGCGGGCGGGCGCCCGCCGTGCCCAGGGGCACCCGCGGCCCGACACCGCAGTRGCTGCTGCGTTAAGTTCCACACTCGGTGACGCTCGGCTTCGGAGGGGCCGTGCGTGCGATCGCGCGAAGCTCCGGCCCCGGGGCTCCCGTTCAGGTTTCTCAAATGCAGGAGGAAAACAGAGTAGTTTCCCTCATCCCCGTGAGTACGGAATGGAGCGAGTTCCCTCCGTCCTTGGCGGGTTTGGCACCTAGGAGCTTGATTTTAAAAGCTAGTGTCATTCATGGACGGGGAAGAGACCAAGGCAGCGAGGCTGACAGAGCAGTGATCAAAGCGGCTCTTGAAGCCATGGGTGTAGCCCTCTTAATTAGCCGTGTGCTCCAGCAAAGCTGCTGCTGTGAACGTCAGCTGCCTGGAATGGGGAAGGAAGCCGCATCCCCTGCAAGCGCCAATTACCTCGGCGAGCTGCCCTTGGGTGTCCTGCTTGGGTCAGCACCTTGCCCTCAAGTAATGAGGCTTCCTAGGTGTCTGTCCTTGCTACACTCTGTGCAGTTGTTAGAAATTAATAAATAGTTCGGATGGCTGTTTGCTTTATTAAGGTGCAAGGTGGAAATCACAAAACGCAGAACATGTGTTTTTAAACTTAGCTGAAGTGATGTAGTGACAATATGTGGCTTTTATGCTACACAGGTCTTATCAAACGTGATCTCCGTAATGCTTGCAAGCAGAGTTGAAACAGGTTAACTAAAATTAGATTCCTGAGAGATTTCTTGGCTTTTCTGTCTGACGTGTATGTCCTGCTTGGCATGTAAGCTCACATCTAGAGCATTTATTCCCATATGGAGGTCAGCCAGTACAATTTGGACTGGCATTGGGACAAGGATATATATTCCCATAAACCTCGCCCAGGTAAGTGTCCGCAGGGAAGCGCGGAGCTGCTCTTGGCACAGTCTGCAGTGACATGAACAGGTCAAATCTGCCAAGCTCTGCTGAGCAGCTCGGTCCGTTTGGAGCCCGTGTCTCCGTGTGGGAGCAGCACGCCGGCCGGGAGTAAAGGAATTACAGTGTCTCATACGTTTTGCTGGGAATGTTGTTCCGCCTGTTGTCCAGCTTGCTTTTCTATCCATTCACCTGAGTTTTTGGATTCTTTGGACTCTATTTTTTTTTCCCTTTTCCACAGTAATAACTAGTCCTGGARCATCCTTGTCAACTCCTTACATCACAACTTACATCGCAACTTGAGTTAAGTTAGGAAGTAGGAGTAAGATACATGAGCATTTAAAGAGGTTTCTTGGAAGTTACTGTTTTTTGGATGCATTATCGACAAAACTACAGAATATCCGTAAAAGAATCTTAATTAAAACTTATTTTGTAGGATAACTGGGATGATGAGGAGGAAGAGGAGGAAGTAAAGGAGACAGAGGTAAAACAAGGTGAGGTTTGAGGAATACATTTCATGGTATGAGCAGCAAAATAGACATTGGCTTCGTCTTGAGCGTTATCTCAAGAACCAAAAATGCTTCCAGATAGGATTGGTTTTGTTTTTCACAAAGCATGTGTTTAGATTAACTGTTTCTGGGTTCAGATCAGATAATTGACTGTGTTTTGTTCTTTGATCAGTGTCCTTACAATTGCAGGGAAAAAATCAGACAGCTTCTGAAGTGCTTTATTGTTCCATGTCTTACAGAAACAAAGGTTTCAGAAAAAAAGAAAATAGCAGAAAAAATAAAAGAAAAAGAAAAGCAACAGAAGAAAAAGCAAGAGGAACTTAAAAAAAGGGTACTTTTTTTTTTCTTCCACCTGTCATAAATTTAGTGGGTGGGCTTGATTTTTTTGTTGAGGTTGAGCAAGACCTTGAATTTTTTTTTTTTTTAACAGTCTAGTAAAACAAACTAAAATCTTGTATTAATAGCATTTGGTGGATATAAACTCTGTCCCTAACTTAACTGGATTGTTGAAGTAATGCTTATCTTTATTTCTTTGTTTGTACCTCATGATAAAACATGTAGCTGTGAAACTTAACTGTTTCTTCCCATTTCTCTACAAATGAGCTATTTATTAAACAATACAGTATTGCTACGCTTATTTAGGATAGTTTTCAGCTTTGTACATTTTTGAGGTATATTGACTTCCTGCAGAAGTGTGCCAATTAAGTGGTACTGGGGAAAGAAAAAAAGAAACAATTTTTTGTAATGCTCAGGGGCAAGAAATATAAATGCTGTTCTCTATATATACTTTTCTAAATTTAGTTAGAGGCACCGGAGGAGCATAAAGAACTTACACCAGAAGAACAGGTAGAAGAGAAACTACGACTAAAGAAATTACAAGAGGAGTCAGACCTTGAGTTAGCAAAAGAAACATTTGGTAAGTGTGTTATACTGGAGCCAAGTGAGTCAGGGCAGTTGTAGCACCACAGAAGTGTATCATCCAAATACAGCGTGGGGTTACACCTGGACAGCCCGCAGGAACCACAGATAGGGTTGGACTGGCAGACTCCCTGCAGGCTGTATTGCAGAGAATGAGCAGCAACTTGAATCCAAACTGCTGGAAGCATAGCCTGGTAAGAACTGCAAAAACACCTCTTTAGACTATATGTTTTTTTTCTTAGAGGTCTTAACATCTCTCGGTAGGGAAAAAAAAACCCTTTATTTTGGAATTCAGTTCCAAAGGCACTGAAGGCATTTCCAAAGACATAGGCACTTCTGGCAGAAAGATAGAGGCTGACACCTCGTCTTGCTTCCAGTGCTCCTGCCCTCRGTGCGGGGCGCTAGGAGCGGACAAGGCTGGGGCAGTTGGTGGCATAAACTTCTTTCCTGGGCCAGAATGAGCTAGATTGAGGCAGATCATTCTGGGTTTGGGCTTTGGTAAACTGTTTGGGATACTGATTTATAGCAGCAGTCTTCAAACCTGACAGCGTGTTTTAGTTTAAATGTATGCAGCAGTTAGAGACTGCTGCGTGAATGCTCAGAAAGAATACGAGCACCTCTCGGGGGGGAAAGGTGTCCGACTGACTTAGAGAACTCAGCTTTGTCCTGGTGAGCTCAAGATAGGAATCCCTCCTAAGGGGAGAGAGGCTCTGTAAGKGAACACAGCTCCAGAGAATACCTGGTTCAGCCCACGAAGCTCTGCAGCTAGACTGTATCTTAAATACAGATCAATAGCTCTGGGTGTTGGTTAGTTTTTTGTGCTGCAGAAGCTAGTGGCAAATTTCACTGTTTTTGCTGCCTGCCCTTGATGGCATCATTAGCAGTGATGTGAATGGGGTTACTTGTCCTGTCTGGTGTCATCTGTAGGGATCTCAGCTAATGTTTTCCTCAGTGCTTTATGTTTTYAYTTGCAGGTGTAAATAACACTTGTGGACTAGATGCCATGAATCCCTCTTCGAAAGATGACTTCACGGAATTTGGCAAATTACTAAAAGAGAAAATTACACAGTATGAAAAATCATTGCATTATGCCAGTTTTTTGGAAGCATTAGTTCGAGACGTATGTATTTCATGTAAGTTAAATGAACAGCTTTCTAGAGTGCCAAAATTGTAATGGGGCCATAATTGAAAATCAGCTACACAGATTTTAAATCACTTTAATCGATATAGCTTATAGTAAATGAAGTACTAGGATCTGTTCCACTGACTAGTAACTGCTTCCATCCCTACAAGCTTTATTACAGCTAGTGTTTGTGCTAGGCTTGAGCTCTTTCAGCATGTCAGTTAGGGCAGATGCTKTGTAAAAGTTTGAATTTTCCTGGTGATCTGAGTTTTACACACTTCTCTTCTGGAAAAAAGCAACTCCTAGAGCCAAATAAGTTGAGTAGCTTAGTTGAGAGGAACCCGTAAAACAGGGTTCATACARCTCCAGGACTGCAAATAACTTGTTCTGGAATGCAGCATTCTAAGTATGCAGAGATAAAACTAGATTAAACACTCTTGCCTTGCTTTTCCTCCCTGTTTTTGGATAATTAGTTGTTGGAGACCTTTCTTCCTGGACTGTGCATGAAGGGTGAAGCAGTAACTCAGTACTGTTCAGTGCCCTGTAACTGTGGGGATGGTTGGGCTGCTGAAGCTGCTTCCCATGGATCATCCCAAATGCTAATTATCGTGAGCTAAGGGCCTGATTAGTCTGCGTTCTGCTAATAAACTGATTTAAATCAAGGGTCAGCACTTAGTAATAATGCTTATTTCTGTCTTTTTTTGAGAAATTTCATGTTAGATGATTTAACTGACTTCTAAGAGCAATATTCATGATTCATCTTTCTTCTTCTAATGCAGTGGAAATTGATGATTTGAAAAAGATCACAAATACTTTGACAGTACTATGCAGTGAAAAACAAAAACAAGAAAAGGTAAGAGTTTATTTTTCAGAAGCAGCAGCAGAAGCCACTGTGGTGCTAGAAAATAGAAATAGGTCCAATACTGAATTGAACTTTTGATTGTTATATGCAGTAACTGTGGATAAAATTATTAACTGGGATGTGATTTTAGTATTAAATATATTTAAATGGATGTGGTAATTGGGAGCTGATTAAATCTAGAAACCACAGGCAAAATCCTGAATAATTTACAGTAACTACATTTATACATACCAACTTTTTTTCCATTTTATGCTTGAAGTAAAAGAGGCTTACATGTAAGTCAGCCTCATTTCTAGCTATACATCATATACATATATATTAATATCAGATATTGATGAAGTAGTTTAAATATTTGCCAAACTATGTTAGTGGCATTTTGAATAGCAGATAAGTGGAGTTTTTACAGAGCCTTGCAAGCTAAACAAGCAATAACGGCATAGACAAATAAGAGTAGTTTTTTAAAGGTAACTTTATTAAGCGCTTAATAAAGTGCTAGTTCRTGGGATGCAAAACAAATGTATGTAATAACACAGTGCTAAAATCTCAAGGTGCTTTGGGATTAAGTGATTTACTGGATAGTAACAAAATTGAGCAGAAAACATCACAGAAAATGCAGACTTTTTCATTGTTTTACATTAAACTGGAGGATTATTAGGAAACAAAAGGCYGAGTGTTGTTGAATATAAATAGTAACTTGTGGATGTAAAATGAGAAGCTTCTCAGTTACCAGTTTCAGTGGCATGTGGTGTTTGTGCTGCTGTTTCTAATTCAGCAGGATGACTGAATCGCTTCAGTGCAAAGCAGACCTCACGGACAGCGTTACTGCACTGAGTCGAGTTTGGTACATGCCATAAACTTCACTATGGACTAGAGTTAGAGTTAGATTGATCCTAGGCTTGTGATTACTGAAACAACTTAAGTATTTGTAGTTTGTGTTTTTATACTCTCCTCTTTTTAATCTAAATTTATTAGCCTAATTTCTGAAACCTGCATCAACAAAAATCCGGTAGGCAAGACCTTATCCTGAAATGGGTAACTTTGTTCTGTGAAGTTTGTTGAGACTTAACTAACTGAAATGTCACTGCAGGGGCAGTGATGAGAGCCACATTAAACGCCTTAGGGTCTGCAATTAATAAAACTGATTTTGCTCATTTCGAGCCTTGAGGAAGTGGGATGAGTGAGAGGCYGGGGGCCAGCCCCTGGTACGTGGGGCTGCAGGGAGCAGCAGGACTCACCAGTACAGCAGCTTTACTGGGACTAGGCTCAGGCTGGAGCAGCGGCACCTGCACGTGGGGCTGCAAGTAAACATGCTCTTCTTGGCATTCAAGCAGAGTAAAGCCAAAAAGAAGAAAAAAGGGGTTGTGCCCGGAGGTGGTTTAAAGGCTACTATGAAAGATGACCTGGCTGATTACGGCGGCTACGATGGCGAATACGTACAAGAGTTTGAAGACTTCATGTGACACTTCTCCTCCTCCTCTGTCTTTCTGTTGCCCATAATCCCTTAAACATGTAGCACAACTTCTTTTCCTTTAAATTCTGCCAAATGCTACAATCAAAACTGCAGTATCTTTGTGCTGGTGGTTTAACTCTTTGACACGTGGTGCTAAAGCACTGGCATTGCTGTTCCGTGGTCAGGGGTTAAAATGAAGAAACCTGCGTGCTGTGAAACACGCAGTTAAAAATGGAGCTGATAATGGGAACTGTTGCTATGGGCCTTCCTGGCAACAACCACTAAATTGGAAGTGAATTTTGACGAGGCAAAGTGTTATTACCAGCACCGTTCAGTGATAGGGCCTTAACTGTACGTCCTTGAATGACTTGTTTCAGGAACAAAAGCAGTTTGCAGCAAGGGCATGGTGTGCACTTAGTATTAAAATTGCTTTGTCTTAAGTTAGAGCTTGAGGATTTCAGTATATTGTAAGGGAACCGCTAACTTCAGCGTGAGGATACTGCACCTGGAAATGGCACTCGGGCTACCCGGGACCTGAACGCCTGACATCCAAACACCACTTCTGGGGGGGTCAGAACAAGGAAATAGTTCCTTCTTTGAAAAATGACTTGTGTCTTGAGTATAAAGTTTAGTTTCCATTCATCTAAATTTCTACTAATGCAGCTGTATGGGTTGGGTATTCTTTAACAGTTATAATTGCCTGGTTTAAGTGTAAAAAAGAAAAAAAAAATCAGATTTCCTTTTGTTTTCAGGGGTTGTGGTAGATCTTTCACRACTCAGCCCTTTTCTTTCATTTAAAAAAACAAAACTTGCTTAGCAAACTGCAGCAGTTACTACAGTTGGGCAAATTGTTATGTTAACAATTATGACATCTGCAATGTTTTATAAAGCAACTAATTTAATAAAATCACTATTGTGAAGACTTCACCGCGCGTGGCTTKGGGCTGGTTCTTCCTAGCGAAAGGGCCCTCGCGAGGCCAAGCTGCCCATGGGGTGGACAGGGAGCAGCCCCAGACCCTCTTGCCCAAAGCAGCGTGCCCACAGAACAAGGTTTTACAGAGGTGAGTGGTAAATAAGGGACAGAGCTGCCACAAGCCTGTCACTTACCCAGTGACCTTCATCCTGCTGCTGGAGCTGCTGCTTTTCAGGAGCTTCTGAGACCCGTGTGAGCAGCTGCTGCACCAAGTGCAGAATTTCCCGTTTGTTCAGCTGTTTGGTTCTGACAGCACGGGGGTGCAGGGCCCTGTCAAGAGCATTTGGGCTTCTCGACCCCTCCTTCTACCACTTGGTACTAAAAGCCTCTGGGAGAGAGTTTAGCTACTCTTAAAGGGTGCATTTTAAACACAGGGCCCTCTTCATGTGTAATCCTCACCCCACAGGCTGTTTTAGTAGAGGTGTATCGAAGGAGCTAAGACCTTGTACCTGTAACAGAGCTATAATCAAGGACTCTCAGAAGTGGAATATCTTACCAGGCATCTGCAGTTTTCAAATGAACCTCCTCATCATCCTTCACCGTCAGTCTGGATATTCTGCAAATTCTCCTTCGACCTTAATTTTTGCTTGTTTGGCTAGAGTTGCTATGGAAATCCATCAACTGCACCCTTGTTGAGCTCTTAAGCTCCCCCCACCCCGGCCACAGTACCTGTACCAGGCTGTTAGTCAAGTATTTTACAAAGGGGAGGATTTATTGTACAAAAGAGCTCTGGGTCGCCCCCGGGCCAGCGCCTCCAGCACGCACGAGCAGCACCCGTGGTCCCTAGGGCTTGTGCAGGTGCCCCGCGAGCGAGCTAGTTCGCGAGCAGGTCGTTGAGACAGCAGCTGGTCTGCGCGTCCCGCAGGAGCGCGTTGACCACGTCGTAGAGCTTGTGCTCGTAGGCCAGGCGGTAGCAGGTGGCGACGTCCTCGCAGTAAGGAAGCAGCTTCCGCAGGTTTTTCAGAGCGGCCTCAGTGGGTGGGTGTTGTTTAACTCTGAAAAGAATTGGACCTCCAAGTCAAACAGGAGAAGAACTTTACGGAAAACRATTATCTGACAAGCGTGGTAGAAGAACTACCTCTACTGCTGAAAAGACAGGGTTGTCTTTGTGTTCAGCACACAAATTATTTTCCTGGCTCTTTTGTTCTCATTTATTTTGAAAAAAAATGTTTTTGATCTCATCTCTCAGCCTTAAAGTACCCTATTTACCCCATACAATAAAGATGACAGAGCTAGTGCTTTTCCACAAAAATGCTTAAAAAGAAAACGAACATAAACCTCAGCTACCGCTATACTTGGCTTTATCACAGAAAAGGTTTCCAACAGTACTAAATAGATTCACATATGTTTAACATGTAATTTGCTCCTCTGAAGTCAACCAYAGAAAACAAATGCCCCCAGTTGACTAAAGAACTACTTACTTCTTYGCAATCTCCTCAAATATGCCAGGCTTGAGCAGCCTCTGCTGTTTAAATTCTTCTAAGTAATTGAAGTCACCCTTAGTGATCACTTGTTGATACAGAACTTCAGCCCAATCTGGAGCAAAGTCGTAAGCCTCAGCCACGATAGCCGCCTACGGGGAGAGGAGAAATGACTGACCAGGAAGAGTTTGTTCTTGCACAGACACATTCCTACAGTTAAAGACTGTAGGCAGCAGGAGTGCATAGTAACAAATAACAACGGGGTAGTTCTTCACCTTGTTTTAAATACACACACACACACACACACATATTTATACACACACACACACACACACATATTTATACACACACACACACACACACATATTTATACACACACACACACACACGTTGGAAGTAACAGAAGGGGAAGGGTGGCTGTCACACAACCCAAGATAGTGAGTCCAAGGTCTATAGAATCAGTGAAATGCAGTATCCTGTTAAAGACACTGCCATTAGGATGTCATAATGCCATTTGCTCTCTCTAAAAAAGGGTGTTTTGTTTATTTTCAAGTTGGCGAACTGAAGCCATCAGTGTAAGGCAGGTGAGGGCTGGGAAGGTGGGTTGAGCGCGGCGCGAGGGCCCAGGACCGGCCCTGGCAGGGACCCTCGGAGCCGCCACGGGGACGGGGACGGCGGCTCCGGGCACCGCGTGGCCTCGCGCCCGCGGCCTCCAGCCTCCCTCCGCACCTGGTAGAAGCGGGGCAAGGACAGGACGCAGCCCATCACGTCCTGCCTGCTCAGGTTAATCAGCATGCTGCTCTGGCTGGTGTTCAGGAAATGCAGCTGCAGGGTTATCAGCCTTGTCAGCCGCTTGCAGCGTAACGCCTGGCGGACACACGAGTCCTGTTGAATAAAGACAAACCCAACTTTTAGAAGGATGTTTTCGATAAGAAAGCAAGAAGTATTCCCGAGAGCAACACTGCAGGCTTCCAAGTTGTCTCCCATTTCATCGTTCAGATCACAACACGTGCTAACATTGATATCTGCAGGAGTTTAATACGAAGTCTCTCAGCTCTCTTTATACTGCTCTATTCTTGTTTATCTTGAGTAAAGCATTTAAGCTTGTGATTGCTTCTGTTTAAGATTAGGGGACCTACATGTAATTGCTAATGCTAAAGACTGACCAGGGAGCAGCCACAGACAGCTCTGATATAACTGGGACGCTGGGATCCTGTGGAACTGCGGGAGCACGAGAGATTCTTCAGCTCGGCTTCCACCGGGTTGGATTCTGCAGAAGCCCTTAGAGCAGCTTTGTTTGCTCTCCCGGTTCGCTCCAGTCTTTGTGGGCTCCCAGGGCTATACAGAAGTCATTCCRTCTCATTTTACCTTAGAATAACTTTCTGCTGCATCAATAAAGAGAGTCAGGGCTTTCATCAGCAGCTTCTTTAAATTTGCCACATCTTGAAGAGACTCCTCTGAAAAACAAAAACTTAAGTCAAAGAAGTGTCGTTTATACACAGGACAAAATAAGCTACACAAATACTTGCTGCTACTAAGTCAGTAGCTACTATTGTTCAGAAAGCAGCAAGAGACTAAACTGGTTTCTTGTACATAAAAGCTGTGAACAAAGGGGAAGCAGCAGCGATACCTGCTCYTTTACGGAGCAAAGCTACTGCAAGAACCTTAATCAAGTGACTGAGGAACTGCAAAGAAATGCAAATCATTCACTTGCAGCAGATACAAGCACTATTACCAGCTAAGCTCAGAAATGCATCTTGCCTAGCTCCAATCCCAGGACCACTCGTTCCTTCCAGCCACTGGAAGTGTAATCGATGTCACCAGGACCGCACCACAGTCCATCAGAACTGCACTTTCCCATCACAGCTTCCTCCTCACACAGTAACATGATGTGYGACATAAAAGGATAATTTCACACTTCAGAAAGCAGCAGCGTTGTGCTGACAACAGCACAGCAGCAACCTGCTACATTACAAAAGGCACAAATGAACTTGTATTTCTTGTTCCTGCAGCTCCCACTCACCCCACGGCTGGGATTCGATGAGTTTCAGCTGAGTGCGAGCGGCAGCCTCGTGGTTCTCTCCTATTTCCCGACACATGCTGAAGCAAAGGGCTATCATGTTGTGCTTCTCGCTGTCTCCGGGGCGGCAGCGCTTGATGTAGTCCAGCAGAGCCGTCTTCAGGGTCCCGCTCTGGTCCGAGACAATACCAGATTARAGGTTAAGAGTCTGTCTTTTATTCATATTTCACTGCTCACAAGCAAATCTATTCTGGCTCAATTTTCCAAAAGTGATTGTTACACTACTTGAGGTTCCTTCACATTATTTTTAAACATAATGGGAGTATTATAATTGGCAATATAGCTGGGGATTACATTATGTCAAATAAGATGACCCAGTAGCTATATATTTAATTTACACTAAACTATCAAAATTACTTATGTGGCAAGAAAATTATAAATATTTGCTATTTTATAATTTCTAAAAATGCTGGAAAAATCCTAAAATAACTGRAAGTGGAACCAAAATAGGCCATGAAACCTGCACGTGCCAGCCCAGAGCTCAAGCTGTCAGTGCTGATCTCGCTGCACTACCCAAATGCACTAGAACACACAGGCTCAAGCAAAACCAGAAGAAAACCCAGCCTGGGTTCGTTACTGGGAAACCACCCTGTCYGCGTCAGCGATGAGAATCTCCAGGGGATTCCTGCTCGCGGTGCGAGGAGCTGCCGCTGCCGGTGCGGAGGCAGCAGCCCCTCACGCACCGTGTCCAGCTTCTTCCTCATGAGCACCTCGAAGTAGTGCTTCTCGTGCAGCAGCTCGAACACGTAGCTCATCTCGGTGTAGCGGCCGATGCCGGTCAGCAGACGAACCTGGGGGAACATCCGCGGGAGAGGGGGGCGGGAGGCAGACCCGYGCCCTTCCCGCGCAGCCCCCTTCCCCGGCGGAGGGCAGCCCGACACGCACCAGCAGCCCGTACTCGTCCCGCGGCGCCAGGAGCTGCTCCGTGAGCAGCCGCGCGGCCCGCAGCACTCGCGTGATGCCCTCCATGTGGCACGTCAGGCTGAAGCAGTTGTGGGCCACAATCAGCAGCTCTGTAACTGAACAGCACAAGACCTCACCTGCCTCCGTTAATAACCTGACAAAGTTCATCGTTATCACTATCATCATCATCATCATGATCTGTCTCGCTGCAGAACTGACCCCATCTAGAAGCACAACTGGGTAACGAAGCGGAGCTTTTACAGCTATGCCCTGTGGAATTACAGCAACGGCTCCTGTAACAGCGCATGCTCAGCCTGACTTCTTCATCTGTGGGAAAGTTTTCTTTTCCATCATTCTCTGAAATGTTGTTTTATTCAACACACAGAAACTGAATCCCTTTGCCAAGGGCTGAGGGATAAATGCATAATAAATATATCAGCACTCCACTACCACAGCTCCCTGCTTATAAAAGGCCACAAGCTTCAGATAGGGGTTTGAAAAAAAAAATTAGATTCCAATTAATTAAAGCAATAAATTACAATATATTCCATTTTCTGCGAAAGGCCCAATCTAATACTTGAAAGGAATCGTGACAGTGGAGCTCCAGATCATACTCTCAGCACCATGCAGTTCACTTATTAAAAAAGTAGTATATGAACTGGCACATAACCTACTTAAAGGCAGATTTTGAAAAGAATATGCTAAAATTCAGAAAACCAAACAACTGATTTCAAAATAAACTGATTATGTGTAAAACTATTGTAAAATAACACACAGACTCCAGAGACGGGTTACAGTATCCCAATACCACTTGTTACTCCCCAACGTTGCTCGTTGATGAGCTGCCAAAAACACCCTGGCTGCAGTTTGTAAACGTATTTACCTCTCCGTGATAATATAAAGCACACAAGGGAGTTCAGAAAGCAAAGATGCAGCAAGTTAATTTAACAATGGATAAAGAAAGCAGTGTCCAACCATGGCTAACATGAAGAAAGCCACAGTGCTCTCCTTTGGTAAYGTGGAACTATAGAGGTTCAGGTAACTCACTGATATTTTCCAGCTATTAATACAGAACAACTTACATTTGATATGAAAAATATACTAATCTACCCCTTAAACAGCATGATCATTTCTTGTGCATAAATTCAGATCTATTTAAGCAATACCAACTCAAGCTTGAGATCAGTAACAGATGCTTCCCAATAGATGCTTTCTGCGTGATTTTAAACCAGTGATATCACCATCAATAAAGCACTAGCTGCATGGGGTGTTATCTGCCATTTACTTACTGCACGACAGCTCCCCACGYGGCACAGCAGATATTTTATCCAGCAACTTCATGCCAACCAAGGTATGATCCTTGCAGAGCTTGGCCAGCTGCAGGAAGGCCTGACTCTCCCCTGCAGGGTTCCAAGCCTGTTTCTGCCCTGTGTGCACAGAGAGAGCTCCGTCACAAGTGCTTGTTGGGCAGGAGATGGGAGATACATTAGCAGGAAAAAAATAAGATAAAAACAACATAATCTCAGTCTGCAGACTGACCTAGCACTTAAAAGACACTTTTGATGCTACTGGTTTAATTAAAGGATCAGAAACTGTTTCTTGCCAATTCAGTCCAGTGCAATGCCCTGAACAGAGCGTTGTTCCTGCAGCGAGGGCTCTGATTTCACAAACCCAACAGGCTGGGGCAGCTGCAAAGAGAAGCTGCCTCCTCTCCCTCACACAGCACGAGTCCCGTCGGTGCCTCGCGGTGGCTCTGACACTCACGCTCCTSCACGAGCCAACCCGAGTCACGAGCTCAGCAGAAACGCCCTTTTCCTGCCGGGTTAGTCAGCCCAGCCTTCTGAAGAGGCTCCCCAAAGCGGCAGCGCCGGCCCCTGATCCGCAGGGAACGTCGCTGCGGCTGTGGCAGGACAGCCGCTCGCTCAAGGGCAGAGGCCCTCCCCGGGGATCCGCACTGCTTGGAGGAGCAGCTCTCCTTGCAGTGAACTTTCTTGGCAGAAAGTCTCTGGGCTGTGATTTTTACAGAGGAGTTAACAGGAATCTTTCCAAGTCAGRTCACGTGGGGTTGAAAATGACCAAAATAAAAACAAACCACTCATTTTATAGCACTAAATTTACATTCATAAAAAAAGTAAACTTTTAACCACAGCAATACTATATTGAACAAAATAAGCAAGTAAAAATAGATATTTGTATAAGGCTTTACAATGCTGCTCAAACATTAACTATGCCAACTTGTCCCCAAATATCCTCAGAGCAAGGGCAGACACACAAATCACGTTTCAGCCACACAAATCCCGTGCGTGTTTCAGCCACACAAACCACGTTTGCAAAGYGCAAGCAGCTGAAAGGTCGGAGGAGGCCCCTTCCCTACCTGTGCCCTGCGCCGAGCCCAGCAGCTCCTGCACGATCTCGTCGGCCACGAGCGCGGCCACGGCGGCGGGCGGCAGCCCCTGCGTGCTGATGAAGGCCTGGGCCTTCCTGCACCTCTCGGGCTGCCGGGAGGCCAGGATGGCTCGCAGCACCGTCTCCGGGTCGCGAGCGGACACCTCGCTGTAGGAGCAGTTCAGTTCCTAAGAAACACGTTCACATGAAGCCGCGCGGCCGGAATTCCAGGGACAGAGCATATCCTGGCCAGAGGGACAATGTCTTACTGATCATKTAAGAGGGGAGTGAGGGAGAAAGAGATAAAGCTCTTTTTTCTCTTTTTAAGAAAATATAACCCGTCCTTACACCAGCTAACGGCACCTTCACCCGTCTGTTTAGCCTCGATGCCTGCAGCTCAAGCCAACATCCACAGTTACTCTCYGAAGGTTAGCACTGCCTGAGCTGCTGGCCCAGACAGAGATGCCCTCTCAAAGGAAGTATTAACCTTAACACTTAAAAAGGCTAAAAGCAGGAGGGGATTCTGTATTTCCTTCCAAGCCAAGAGCTSTGTTTTATCACATGACTGTTTCAAGCACTGACCATGTTGCTCTTCCTCCTCTCCACATATCACAAACTCCCAGTGCAACAGACACCTTTTTTCCAAAATCTTTTTAGGAGATCCTCTCCTAAAACGTTTGCCCCTGCTGTATTTGGGAGGCGTACCGGTGAGGCCCTGGATCAGCCCACACAGCTAACGTGCTGTAACACACTACAGCATACACAGCATATAGCTGCTACGTATTCCCAAAGGCCTTCCCGGCCGCTCTCCTGCGCAGGCTGTGCCCTCCTGCTGCCGTGCTCCCAGTCACGCACCTTGGAGAGCTCGTAGAGGCACAGAACCTGCCTGCAGTAGCTCCTCCCGTGCACACAGGCGTCCGCGAGAGCCTGCAGCCTCACAACAACTCCATCGTCCGCGCTGGGAGCCACGAGGTGCGTCCACTCTTCTAGGCTCGATGCTAGAAACAGAAACACAGCAAATGCCTCTGATAAACAGATAATAACACTAGGCCTTATACCTGAAGAAAGGCCCCACAGACCTGTAGCAAATATGTAATAGTTTCTCAGTCCTTCAATAYTAACTCACAGTAGCTGTGATTTTTTTGTTCTTTTGGTTAAGTTTTAGCATGTAARCAGTAAGACAGAAGATCGATATTCCAAAAGAGTTGTAATAATATCCAAATGMTAAATTTCTAAGAACAGGAGAGCAAGTATAAGCATCCAGCAACATTCCTGAAGGCTTAGGCTTCCTTTACTCGCTCTATTTCTGTTTGCCAGCACACCCGTGTGGCAGCCCACAGATGCAAAGGGTTAATGCTTCAAACACGGGTGGAAGGTGGAGGATGGAGCTGCAGGGCAGCGCCTCTCCCTCCACCTAGGACAATATGGACCAAGGACCGAGGGCGGCCGAACACCCGGGCGTCACGGGCCATTATAATAAATGGCCAATATAATAAAATCATTATAATGTATGTACCAAGACTGTATGTATAGAGAAACACTGCAATATTTCCAAGTTTCAGCTCCAGGAGGACGTTCAAGATTTAGTACAGTATGTATTCCAAAAGCAGGACCATAATGCTACTCTACCTGAACTAAACTGTGATCCACAAAAAAAGGCAATGTTTAAGAGATTAAAAAATTGTATATAGAAACTCTCTACTTGTAGCACATACGACCAAGGTCTGTCATRAAGCTTCAGTTTCCGTTCAGGAGAGGACTCGGGAACCAATTACATAACGTACTGCCTGGAAGACCCCATCTCCTGCAGAGGCTTCTGGCAAAACAACACTAAGACACCTCTAATGAAAAAGCAGGACCGTGGTGGGCCCTGGCAGGGGCAGCAGGCCAAGGGGCTGAGGTGCGGAGCGCTACTCACTGCTCGGGACCCGGCCGGGCTGAGGCGAGCGGCCCTCGCCCGCCGTCTCTCTCGCCGCGAGGAGGGCCTGAATATCCGGGTGCAAGTGGTGGAGAGCAGCCTCCCCCGAGGCCAGGGCTCTGCAGTGCAGCACCAGCGAGACATCCCTGTCGTGGAACTGGAAATAGTGGCAGGCTCGGCTGGCCTCGTGCACCCTGCCCTGGTCCAGCAGGCGCCCCAGGAGGAGCCGCAGCGATGACGACTCCTCGCGAGCCAGGCTCTGCCGCGCGTCGCTGAACAAAAAGCCCTCCAGATTTAAGTATTTTGGAGTGTTCAGAGCGGGCAGCTTGGAGAAACAGAACTCCTTAGCCAAGCTATCAAAGGTAAGATCCCCATTCACTAAAACATGGCAGGAAAACCCGGATTTGTCTGCCCCTTCATAGGTGGATAAGGTTTGTTGGGCGATGCGACAAATCCAGATCTGCTTCTCTATTTCTTCTAATTTATCCAGTGACACTGAGTCACTCTTGGCAAGCCAATGGCCAGCCAGGGTAAGCAGCAGATGTTTCTCCATAACTGCGTTCATCTTCTCATGAGCTGAAGTTTCAACCACTGTATTTGCCTGATCTAGAAAGAAATCMGATGCCGCTTTGCTGGAGATGGAATTTTTCACGAAGCTGTCATTGCATTTTTTCCAGAACTCAACTCTTGTGTGGTTTTGATGCCACTGTCCAGTGTTTCTTAACAGGTGTAGATCTCTTAGAACCTGCAAAATTCATAGAAGAGTTAAATAACAATATTAAAAAAAAAAAAACACAAAACACAATGAATGGACTCAATATTAACAAAAACAACTCAGATCGAGTACTCCAATATGTCGCAAATCCATCTGCTCTTCTCACCAAAATCCCTGGTTGTACACAAAATAAAAACTGCAGGAGAATAAAGAGAGCTCCACCATCCTCTCAAACACAGCATTTGCAGGCATTTTTTCTGCATTTGCATTTCCATTAGTAAGTGTTTTAGAAGACCTTTTTTTTTTTTTTAAGGCTGAGAAACAACGTTCTTAGTACTGCCAGCAACAGCAAAATTAATATCACCATTTGACTATACTGTACCTCCTGGGTCACCACGTTGTCCACGGGCARCTCGGCCAGTTCTGCTACCTTGCGAGCCAGCGAGAACATTCCTTTGTCCTGCAGCTGCCCCAGAATGGATCTGCACTCATTCTGAAACCTCTCTGCACTGTAACCCGTTAGGATGGAGCGATTAATGGAGATGGACGAATCCTGCAGGGTCTCACTAAGTGCACACAGTTTCTTCACGTAAGGGCCTGTTTTAAAATAGTAGGAACAAGTTTTAAACCCAAGGAAATTCTGTTACCTATTTCAGCATGCAACCTGGCCAGAGAAGAACTGCAGATTTAACATTCTCCACCTTTCACAGGACTGCAAATATATTCTAAACTTATAACTAAAGCTTCTGTAGATTGCCTGTGCATTCCTTATCAATATACACTTGCACTTAACTGTTCTCCAAACAAAATGACATGCAATTACCTTTCCTCACAGCAATTACCGTAAGGGCTAATTTTCATTATGTATATTCCTACACAAGAATAAAATACTCCGAATAGACTKAAAGTAAATACTTTAATTGYTCCAAAAACATTTTAGGTGGTTATTAAGTTGAAGCCATAGGATCATAAAGTAGAGGACTTGGTATTTACCGTCAAATAGAAGATCACCTGCTGCAGCAAAGAGCTGTAAGATTTTTCCTAATTCATACTCTGTTCTGCACTGCTGCACCATCAGTTCCAGGAGAAACGACGCTTGCGACTCCAGCCACTGCACAGGTAACTGAGGAGGTGTTTGYTCCTCTGCGGTTTTAAGCTGTGTGTATGAAAAGACTTTTAATGATCTCCAATGGTGCTGATTTTTGCCAGCATACTTCTCAGCAAATGTAAGTGTTAATTTCTATTCATTTTGGTGAAATCACACTGGAAACCAGAACTGCATCAAACATATGAAGGGCATGTCCAAGGGGGCACTGATCCATCACTGATGTTTGTACTCACCTTTCATCTGAAYGCAGGAGATTTTATGAGTAACCCYAGGGTTATGACTGGCACTAACTAGRGTAACTAAYCACTGATTTCCAGTGACAACCATGGAGGAGATGAAAGCCAGGAGATGAAAGGAGGATGGGAAATGGGCAGTAAAAGAAACTGTTTGATTAACAGCTGTGTATTTTATAATCGTATCCWCTAGGTATCTCAAAGGCACACAGGGCCACTGGGCTAGTCAGAGCTGCAGGAAGGAAAACAGCCAAATGCACGTGCCATGGAGTGCTAGTTACCAGCACCCTTGGGGAAGTAGGAAATGGTGATGGAAAGGAACGAACTCAAACAATTTCTGAAAATATCTGCATGTGAMAAACGATGAAGAGAGCAGGGAGCTGCCTCGGGTCTGCTAAAATCAGCTGCCCAACTGGTGTTTTAATTGGCCTGTTTTAATTGTTTATCTCAAATAGGCAGTCTTGGTAAGTCACTAGTTTAGCAGCACAATATTCATTTGCTCTAGTCAGTGCACAACAGAGAATATCTCACATTTACTCACTGCAATAGCTCAGTGCTCCTGCTAGAGTCAGCACCACCCCTCAAAGGGAACTGCTCACAAAAATGTGAGGGCAACATGCATTTCAGTCTGCCCACACCTCTTAAAACGACTTAAAAAACACAACATAAGTATTGATCACGGGGTCAAAAATATTTTCCACCCATTGCCAGAAAGAAAAAGAATGTGCTGAAACCAGATACTTCACAAATTAGCTCCTTGACAATTTGAAGCTTTTCCATTATTTTCATATATGACATTAAGTAATTATCATATTCAAATGATAAGACCCAGGCAAAGCCATTTACAGAAAATGAATTCTACTTACTTCCATGAGACTTGTCTGAAACATGTCCAGTTTTGTTTTAGCTTCAGTGTATTTTTTGAAGTTCATACATAGTTCATACATGTCCAGGATATAGAGTAAAGGGGAATCCTTTAAAATATAAAAACAGGCTGTAATTCTTCTCTGAGGGCTCACCAATAAAGGAATACCAATGGGTTCCTCAGTGCCAGAGCAAGGAAGTTTTTATTTATTTGCAAGTTTGTAACAGCTACAGGAACTTCCACTCAAAATGTTCTTATTTRGCCAGGACCTCTCATGGATTTACCCAAACTAGACTGTCTGAAAACAGCAAGACAGTAGGAGAATCTATAGGCAACCTCCTCCCCTACGAAGACTTGAGATACAGCGAAGGGGCTACTGAAAAGCCATGACCTTACCTTTAAAAAGAGCTGGAAGCCATTTATAAGTGTTCTGCTTTTTTCCTTTCTTAAAAGCACCTTCCAGATAAGTGAGAGGTCATCAAGATCCCATTCATGATTTTCTACTGAGCTCTGAACATGGTTTGTGGCTTCAGCTCTGGTAACATTATCCACAGTAGTAATTATCCAAACACAAAGGCAATGGATAATGTTGGCATCCTGCCGAGTAGACACAGACAATGGCTTTATAACAACCAAAAGACCAATGTCACTTCATTAAATATCACTCAGCCAAGTATGTCATCCTAATCACAACAATTACTATCAGAACTGAAAAAAAAACCTGATGAATACAGCCTACATATCTATCATTTCACATAATTACGTGCAATAAAAATATCTTCTGGAAGTATGAATAATAAAGGCAAGTAATACTCACTTGAAAACACGCTGCTAATACACTGAGAAAGGGAGAATGCTGCCTCATTCCTTCAGTCAAAAGGTAACAGGAAGGGTTGGGGTTCCCCTGACATTGCAGGAGGATTTGGAAGAGGCTCTCCTCATTTCTGCTTTCCRACGTGCTGGCAGCACCGCTCAGAGAACTTCCCCCATCAGGGTACAAAAAGGGCAACTTCTCCCATGCCAGCRTCAAGTGATCTCGTAAAACTGGAGTGAAATCTTGAAGCAGAGAAATGACCTAGGAAAAGAAAATCAAAAGCATCTACATAGAGCAAGAYTGAAGGAGAATGAGAGGGAAGGAAGGAGGACGTACTAAATCCTTCCTTCCAAGAGGCAGAGAAAAGCAGAAAAGGGGTGAAGCCCAGCTGTAATCACAGGGATCACCAACAGAGAATATCAAACATGCTGAGTTCATTTCTAATTCAATGGAAACTGATTAGGTTTCGACTTTATATCGCCCCTCCAATGTGACATTCTTTCATACAAATACTTTTTTCTTAATTATTATTATTTTTTATTTCAAACAGACCACCACAGACAAAGCGCATCCTTGCATGGAAAGCTGAGGGTTTGCTACGCACTGTGGCCTTACCTCATCYGGCTGGAAGCTGTACAGCTGCGCTTGGATGATGAACTGCAGCCAGTCGTTGGATTTAGCACATTCCTTTAGGTATGATGAGCTCAGCCTGGTATTATGGAGTTTACAGAACTGCATTACCAAAGACCACTGCCTTCTGGAGTCATTAGACAGCCTGCATGGAATTTAAAGATAATTTTAACTCATTATTTCTGCTTTTACCTTCATGTATTACATCTAAAAGCAGAAAAAAAAAAAAGGAAAAAAAAAGATACAAAAGAACAAGCTTTTGCAACGCAGCTGCATTATGTGACAATTTTCTCCAATGCTAATAATGTGCAAGTTTGAGATGCACTGCCTGCAAATGTCAACACAAACATTTCCACACACCTCGCTAGGGATTATACCAGATTGCACTAAGCAGCTCCCATGCTCTGTGCATGCTTCTCTCCAAGGCAGGTGGGCTGCCCACTCTTKAAAAATCTCAATTTTGAAAAGAATTCAGCAATTTTTCCTTCTAAGCCACGGTGCTGCAGAACTGCTGCAGAGCAGTAATTTTAAAATGCYGACTGCATTTCATTATCCTGGCCATTACACATTTATTATCTCTATCATTTGAAATACTCAGATCATACCTTAAATCCAAATTCTATTATTCAGTTTACTGCAATAAAATGCAAACAGATCTCTTTAATAATGCCTGAATACACAAATGTTAAAATTCAATGTTCAAGGTCTGTTTTTAACATAAAATAAAAAAAAAAAATTTACTCATTTACTCCTTGATGCTCAACTGTATCCCAAAAGGCTTCTTCTAAACAAGTAAGAATTTCTGTTGCTGCTGCTTTTTCATCATCCACCAACTTTGTTAACTTCTCAACTGTTTGAAAGAATGAATTACTGTTAGTATTTTGGCATAACAGAAATATTTTCAACAGTAGCATAGTAAAGAAAAAGCTCAAGTCTTCCAAATATAAACTCTTTAGTAAATGCACCAAGTCAGACACAAAGTGCCTACATGATTTTTAAACAAGAACCATCTAAGCATTTATCTTTTTAGTAAATCTGAGCTATAGTTCTAACCAATATATTTTTAGAACTAGCAGGAAAATGAAAATCAATCCCCTCCCCTCTTTTTTTCCCCCCTCAGAAAAACCCCACAGAACTGTGCATACAACATTCTAAAACTATTCCTAGAATAAATCTAATGTCTTCTTAGTTTCAAACATTCGATTTTAATAGAGTCATAAGATAGAATTCAAGTAAGTGATTTGTTAATGTTCCTCTATTTAATCCTCTAGTTATATTAAAAAAAAAAAAAAAAAAAAAAAGCTAAATCTTACTAAAAACTGCAGTGAACCTTAGACAGCTCTTCGACTCTACCATTAGAGACTACTGCAATTCTGGCTGCTCATAGCCCTGTAGTCTTCCCGTCCTCCTGGGTATGCCAGGTCCTGGCTACACCAAAGCAGCAGCAACATAAGAGCAGCAAAATCCTTAGCTCTTCAAAGAATAGCCTTACTTTTCCTGAGAGATCAGGCACCTTCTTTCAAATCCCTCTCTGCTTCTCATCCCCATTGACATATATTACTCATTTTTAAAACAAARGACACACCTACCAAAAGCTTCTCTTATTGCACTGTGCTGAGATTCCTCATTTTTAGTTTTGTAATTGAAAACAATGTTTGCAACTTTAAGATCAACTCTGAGTTTGAGGCTGTCGAGACCAAGCAACTCTAGAAAACAAACACAGGCTGCTGCTATTGAAGGTACATGAAAGAAAGAAAGGGCGAGGACATAGGCTTCCTTCCCTGCTTGCTGAATCCTRCAAGAAAACAAAGAGCAGTGAATACATACAATTTTCTACTGATCTGACAAACACAAATATTCTCTATTTTACAAAGTACTCTAAGTTCTCTAACYCTTCCAGGGTTTCATAGCATGAGAGCTATTTATTAAGAATTTCATACTTAGAATGAACATAGGTATGGGAATAAAGCTTTGTACGTGATAAATGTTCAAAGGATAAGCAGAGATCTAATTTAATAGACTTTAGTAAGAAACTAAAGTAAGTTTACTTACTTTAGTAAGAAACTAAAGCCAACTCAAATGACAATGTAACTAATAAGAGCACTGTCAGTAGGTTTTAGTATAAAATGTTCCACTGCAGAATTTATGATCTAAGCACTGCAGCACTAACCTGAAACTGACTGTGGATTGCACCGAGTTAACTGCAATGTTCAATGCAGTGGCTAGTTTGTTGGATGTCTGAAAGTTTTCCATACTACTAACTGAAAAATTTAGGGTTGCTCAAGTCTGACATGAATTTTAAATTCATTCTGAGTATGTGTCAAAGTGGCATTTTTTCTCCACAAAGTGACCTAGAAGTTCACGTCCCTAGAAGCAAACCTGTGTTTGATGCAACTGCAACACTTAAAATTCCCTGCTCTCGTTGTGTGGATATTATTTAGTAATTGAAATTAAAGCTCATCTTCTTTTAGATGATATTTTATTTCTGCACTACCAAATGCTAGATTGAACAGATTTCCAGGATCTAGTATTTCAAGGGGTTATCATGTTTATTATTCTGTGCTCTTGGGATGATCTGCACCTCACGCCTATTTACTGTTGCAGAGGATTAATGTAATTATTGTGCTAGGTTGTAACATTGAAAGAATGATCCAAATATAAYTTTTAAAAAACTTACAACTGTTTGGGGGATTTGCTCTTTACTAACTGCTGGACCAAAAATGTACCAAAAGCAAATGATGGACGTCCATGGTGCAAATAGTACAAAAAGTCCAGTCGTTCCACGACAGCATATTTGTTCACCAATTCGGGGGAAGAAAAATGAGGAAAATCACTTGATGTATCTAGAAGGAATATCAACATTTTTTATGAGCTGATAAACAGTTGACTTAAACAGAGGAAATGGCTTTCAGCGGCTGAACGTGAAATGATAACCAAACACCTCTCTTGCTCTAACTCAACATACTTCAACATGCTTCAACACTTCAACATACCAAATCCGACAGAATTCCAGTTCTCACCATAAAAAAAAACAAAAAAAAAAACAAAAAACAAAAAACACACACTCAAAGGCTAACTTTTTCTAATAGTCATGATCAGACCATTTCTTCTAAGAATGGTCGTCTTCTCAATTTGCCTTTAAAACAACAAAATATCTTTTCCAATCTCACAGTACCTTTTAAAGATTTGTGTCTGTGAAGAACTAAKAGCTTAGAGGAAAAAAGACAACCAATTTAGATATGATTTAATTTCAAAGCAAATTTTTAGTAAAATCAGAGTTTTGTTTTTTTGTTTATTTGGTTTTGGAAAAGGAACGTCTATGGGTTTATCAGCCAAGCGACTCCACCACAGGTATTTTATCTGAGGTAAACAGGCTAACAAAGCATAAAAAAACTAGAGAGACATACCTGATAAAGCAAGAGTATTTGTGGACTGCCAGCCAAACAATCTAGTGGGATCAAAGGGCACTAATGACTGAAAGATTAGAAACAAAACACACTCAGTCAGTTTAAGGTTTTGACATCAGGCCAGACTAGAGAACATGACAGGGAGCTACAGCAGCAGCCAGAAGCTGCCTGCTCTGCTCGTTGCATCTCGCACAGGTCTCTCAAGAGCACTCATTTATCTGCTCAYGTAGGACCAGACTGCAAAGAAGTACAGAGAAACACCTGGACTTTAGTCTAAGGAAATGGGCAAGAACATTGTACTTTGCTTAACCGTGATCTTAGCAAACTATCATCCTCCCAATAAGGAATAATTCACAGTATTTCTTCCAGCTCTCAGTTATTCATTTCATACCACATATCTCAAGCAGAAGATATTTGCCAAGAAGTGTTTATCGTAACATCCCAGGACACACAATCCTCTAATTTTAAATTTTAATTTCTTACATTTTTTAATAACAACAAATAACATGGTTCTTGCATACAGCAAGGATATTATTTTTCCGACATTCCAGGACTGTCGCACACAATCTCTGCTGAAGTTAAACACCGCAGATGTCTTTATGTGTCTGGATTAAAAATGCCAGATTCATAGCTAGTACTGAGATACCATCTACAAAAAAATGTATAAACTTTAGCCCCAGTTAAAGTTCCCAGGAAAATAACATAGTCCCTGCCTACCAGGATTTAACTGGAAACAAACTCACAATTTAATTTTTTTTTTTTTTGCCAAACAGCTCTAAGAAAAACCAAAATGTTTACCTGCATTAGGTGGTAGAGAGAGATGTCAGGTGGCAAAATCCCRTGAGAAGTACACTGGGGAAAGAGAGCAGCTTTGAGCTTGGGATAGGGAGCCAGGGCCATTTTTAAGAGCTGTGGATCAACTTTCTTTACACTTCTTTCTTTATCTTCACTCTGAAGAACCTAGGTTGAAAAGAGGTAAGGTTATTTCTCTCAGAAGAAATAARTTGCATTGGACAGTAATAAAACAATCTTTGAATGGGCTAAATTATCTAATTCATGGAAATTTGTCATATTATAGTACCACAAAAAAAAATTCTGAAAAATCCTGATAAGAYACATCAAACAAAGCTTCAAAAAGAACTATAGTTTTAGTCTATTCTTACATATCACAAAGCTGGCGGTATTAAAAACACATGTAAGAGAAGAGATTTGATTATAAATGTGTTTTTAATCTCTGTAACATAATACATAAGTTAGCACAATGCAACTAAAACAGTTGTTTTTTGAGTGTGCACATATTTTTAATGTTTGAGAATAAAAAAAAAAGTGACTAATATCTATGGTGACCAAAAGAGGAGACTAATAAACTTGTCAGTAGTTTGTTGCATGCAGTACCTGATCAATCCCTCCAGGTGCATACATGGTGCTTGCAAGCGCTAATAGTGTACGTCCTTCCAGTAACATGCTGTTCACACTGGCTTGATTACTAGGAATCAATATCTGAGCATTGGCTAGACTAGCCTGGAAAATCATCTTGGGATCTAGAAGGAAGAAAAGTGAGATATAATTTAGGGAAAAAACAAACAAATGAACAAAAAACCACCATTATTCATTTCTGCTTAAAATGTTCTATGACTAAGAAACAAGTTGAATTTTCTATTTATTTGTTGTTAATAATGATGTTTTTCTTGGTTCACTCACAAATACAGGTAAGCCCGTCTAGTTTGTATTAAGGTTTAGTACACAGTTCTACCTATGAAGATTCATTTGGATCAAGTCCTCCATTTTTGCATTTCATTACTAATGCTACTCACATTTCCTGGAAAAAAAATGCAAGCTGTACCTGATCGTTACTTTTATCACCTGTGAAYGTGTGCTGCTACAAAACGGTTTTCAAAAAGAGTTAAGTGAATTACGGGCACAAATTCTAGTGATTTTCAAGCATTAACTAAAAAAAATGTTGTGAACCAAGCAAAGACAAYCTAAGGAGCAAAGAAGCCAAACAGTACTGGGACATCAGAAGAAGCTATAATTTTAATGTGTGTTCACTTCCTTGTGTATTTATTTCTGCTCAACCCTTTACTAAAAGGATCAAATAGGAGGCTAAGATGTTCATACACAAACCAATGCTGACATATCTACAGTCCCAATAYCTTTATGTAGAATACTCACAATTGTTGGAGTAGGAATTACCCTCAACGTTTACATGTGCATTGGTTGCCCATCTCTAAAATGAATTACTATGGTGAAAGAGTCTGCAGCAGAAGAGAGGATAAACCCAGATGTCCCAGATAGAGGGAGAGCAGTGCCAACACCGGGCCCCAGCCGAGCGAGGCCAGTCTCCTACCTCGTGGGTTACTGGCGACCCCTCGACACTGCACAAGAAACTCAAACCAGGGATGAGCTTCATGCAATTCCTTGTTATCCAAAATAGGACAGTTTGAAGGAGTTAAACTGTAAACAAGTTGAAAACAACAGTGAAAATACAATACTCATTCACAGAAACCACCACTTCCACCTCAGTAATACCCATTAAAAGTTAAGGACGTCTCACTGGGTGATACAGCAACTCTTTTCATTGTAATGACAGAGTCAAAGATCCTATCACCCATCAATACAGGACATGCAGCTGTAACTCATGCCATCTCTGAYAAGTCCCTTCTGTGCTTGCTTGCTTCTGTAAATGTTAGTAGTAGTTTCTAGCTTGACAACCCCAAACAGTTCCCAAAAAAGTGCTGAATTAACAAAAAGCACTCTGTATAGTACGAATACTTCATGAAACAAGTTTCTACTTTATTTCATGAAATTAGTTTAAGTCATTTGTAGGCTTTCTGCTATCCCACTTCCACCTACTTACTCAATCGCACTGTGGGACTGGTATTAGAACTTTTTTTTTTACTTCAAATCATTCTTTCTATGCAAAGTATAAAGACAGTTCCAAAACTTAGCATTTCTTTCTCCTCTTCAAATTCCAACTAGTCCTAATTTAGACTGCAACCAGAAATTCCTTTATTTGCCAATGCATTGGCAAATAAACCCATATCTGTGCTTAAATGGGATATTTTCTGAAGAACAAGTTAGCTTGGCTCACTTATGATTGTATTCCTTAGAGGGTTTTACTCATTAAACATATAATTGTTTCCTTTACTGGCTGACAGGCAAATAATCATGACAAGACAATATGAATAAAGCTTCAAAAGAGAACGTGAGATCTAACACAGAGCCCCAGCTATCCATGAAATGATGCTGTGACTCGAGCAGTCTTTCTTGCCAGTCAGYAAAGTTCTAGGAAAATCTCTACTGATAGTCATTAAAGCTGTGTTCTACTGTTTAAATATGCATGTAATTTGGTGGGTGAATAAATTATTCATACCTGTAATAGTCTAAGTAAGTGTATAATAGATATTGCAAATTACGTTCCAAACAGTGAAGGACAAAACGAGTATGGAAGTCCAAACCCCTTGCAGTGTTGTATTTTGGAACAGGGTGAGGATTCTGCATTACTCCCCCAAGGTAAGACAATCTTTGGAGCAGAAGTTCAAAATCTTCTAATTCAGAAAGGACAAAAATTCCATTTCTATCAGAGAGAAAAAAAAAAGAAAAATAAAAAGGATACACACAGATCAGGCAACTATCTCTTTCAGAAGTTCTGAAATATGTTCTGAAGTCAAATCAGGAAAGCAGATCTTCTAGGAAATTACTGCATTACCAAGGCAAATATAATGCACCAAAACATACAAAGTTTGACAGCAATCTACCAATATCTTAGATGCTACGGTTCATTGGAGAGAACAAGGTGCGAAAGGTGAAATATTACATTTAAAATGGGCAGCAAGAATATAATCCTTAGGGGAGCATTTCAACTGCACTGAAATGCAAGTACAAGACACAACTTATTAAAGAATTTGCGTTGTTTTAAAAAAGGGCACCAAATATTATATAAAAATGAGTATGTACGGAGGATTTTATTAACATGTACTTCTAGAACTATTTGATTGTGATTCTACATAAAATACAAAGTTAGTAAGCTTGGGAAGGGAACGTACCTTGCCAGTTTGTTTAATATTTCATTTCTCATGTAGCCACAACATAACATGTTTTTGTCAATAATGTCTGGAGTCAGAGGGGGCCAGTTAACTGGYCCACATGAAGCCTGGTGGGATTCTTCAATCCATGAACAAAGACTAAGCCAGTCATGCTGGGCTGTCAGATGCCCCCAAAGAACCTCGGGATTACAGGTCTTCCACTCTGCATTTAGAAAAGAAGTGCACACAAAAAGAAGAAATCCTCATAATCACTATTTAGGGAAATATTGATATTTCTTTATGTGTGCATGTAATTTTAATGGGCTGGTATTTCTTTTGCAAAGATGATGCTGATCAGTTACATCTTGATACTGTTGATAACACTTGATACTGTTAGAGAGAGTTAGAGATTTACAATGGAAAAGCTAACACACCACTACCCCCTAACTAGTTCTACCAAACATAGAGGTAGATTTCATTCACAGCAAATAGCAAGTCTTCTTTTCAGCTAGTTCCACCTCTTCTCACCAGGAAAAACACAAATGGCCATGAGAACACAACAGGACAAARCAGTTTGCTTCTGACTGAATCTGCAACTTATCCCATCTCACTGACAAAAAATAAGCGACTTCCTGTGGTAGCACAGAGCTTTGCTTGAATCAGCGCCTCTCCCACACAACCACATTACGTATCAAAGACACTCAAGCTTTTAACTCAAAATTTCTTATACTATTTAGTACTCAAGTACTTGCCTTCACGTGTTTTTCTGGGGAGAAGAATCATTTCCTGAACAAGCTCATCCCACCACCGAGCCCAGTTAAACATCACTCTGAATTCTCYATTGTGAACCTGAGGTTTATCACAATTCAGGAAGGAGTCTAAAACAGCTGTTTGTCTGGAAAAATCTTGTTCCTTTCTCCAGCTCGTGAAACTGCAATGAAGTTTTCCATTAATACATATTCTACTACTCTTTAAAAACAAGAGATGATGAAAGGATCGGTAAGTTTTGCTAGTTCCTTTTTGGAGGGAGCTCTACAAGTGGCAGAGGGGTTTATTTCAGCCAAGACAGTGACAGTGCACACAAAAATAATCAGCAAAGAATAACTCTTCCAAAACGGACATACTAAATAATATGTAACAGTATGCAAGTTGCATAACATTTTAAAAATTCTCTAATTTAAAAAAAAAAAACAAAAAGAAGTTTCTCTAGGTCAAATCATGTTACAATATTACAGATATCATATCAAAAAAATGGAGCAAGTGTTCCACCTCAACATGTTTCATTTGGTCAACAATTCTAATAATATCCTTAACTATTAAAAATGCTTCATTTATACGGATAACAAGCAGATCTCCACTGCATTAACAATACTAAGTCATGACTTAAGGCTGGAAAGAACATGACAGAAAGTCACATTTATGAAAATAAAGTAATAAATTCTTATACTGACCCTTACTTCTGCAAATGAAGAGCTGCACAACACAAACAAAGTTACAGAGGACTGAATTTGTTAATGCAGTAAATCATATGGAACCCAGAAGTCAACATATTTAAAAGTCCATTAACTTTATTAATTAACAATTCTAAATCTATAAGTCACATTACCTAGAGAAAGTCTGAATCTCCGTATTTTCTTGGAAGGATTCTGAATAAAAGTTTTCAACCTGATTCACAAAATCTATCATCCTCTTCTCTTTTTCAGAAAAATATTTTTCTTCTTCTAATACTTTCACCTTTAATTCAAATTAAAGTATTAGATCCAGTTACAGTTTTTCTCTACTTATCGTATATTAAAGTTGCAAATAATCATGCAAGTGAAAAGAGTTAACAAACTATAGGAAAAAAATGCTGGATTCAYTGATCAATATACTTATACTTAAATTTCAAGAGGGCCAGAATTTGATTCTCTGTGCAAGCAGATGAGAAGTAGACCAGAATGAAAATAAAGAAATGACACTTTAACTGYAAATACAGAAGACTACAGCTGTGTCAATGATGGCAGCTACATTTCATGGGTGATGAAACAAAACCAGTTTGTTCCCATTTGGAAAGCCTGTTCAATGCAATATTTCTCTCTGTGTAAATCAGAGTTTTCAGAGCCAAGAACATCAGACAGACAAAAAAGGTCTTTTCTCCVCTTACCAACAGATCTCGCACATTCTTATCAACTGTGTAGAAACATATCTTACGCAATTCTTTCTTCACATCAAATCCCTAACAAAACAGAACACGTTATCTGAAAGCTGACAGTACAAAGCTGTACATTGACAGAATAAAAACATCTGCTTTCTTTCCAAAACACAGAAACTTTTTTTTAATTGTACAAAATATATTTAGTACAATCATAACATAAGAAAGTTAAGACCTGGCTCCACACGCACACACACTTATTTGTCATGGAGAAGGGTTTAGATTTATCAGCATGCTCATATTTATCAGTATACTTATTGACCAACTCTCACCATGTTTCTTAAAAGTTTTGAGGCCTCTTTGGTATTGTGCTTCAGAAGACGGTCATAGACCAAATTTAAGCCTTTCTTAATAAATTCTGTAATATCTTCAGCAGGATGCTTACGTATATGAAAGAAGGCCTGGGCCTCAGGTACTCTACTGCTTAAAATGGCATCAGCAATAATTTCCTGAAAGAGAGAAACACTTTGGAAGAAACTGATCCTGTTAATCTATAATGTTACCAACTCTACGTTCCCTATTTTGACTTTTTCACAGTAGTTTGCAGACTATTAATCATATCCTTCAACACATTTCTTACTAACACTTTAAAATACATTACACATTTTTACCTCTGTTGTGAGTTTCTCCCACTTTTCGCTCTCCTCTATGATAAGAATATCTTCATCTTCCTCGAGATCACTCTCTGTGTGCACGGTATCCGTCTGCACTTGAGGAAGCCTGACAAATGCTCTGAGGTCAATAATGTAATCGGATAAAATGCGGGCAGCCTTCTGCAGGTRTTTATCAGGTTCTGTTGAGAATGACCAAGATATCAGTTAAATGGAAATTTATTATTAATACAGCATTCTTGCTGCTTATCAACACTGGATGCATCCACCACACTTTAATAAACTAAATGTGAGGCGAGAGAAGACTTGAACTCTGAAGAGCTCATCACACTGGCCACTCCTGTTGGGATAGAGCCACAATCCCAGCAGGACAACCCAGAGAGCAATAYATGTCACAGTACTCCCAAGCAGCTCTCCAGCAAAACAAAGCCCGAGTGCTTCGGAAGCTGAAAAACAACCTCAAGGGCAGGATAAGGGAGAGGTTCTCTCTAGAAGGAAGAGAATAGAGAGGGAAAATGCCCCTCCGTTGTCCTCTGGAATTCCCTTATTTTAAGGCTTGGTATTCCAACTTCTACTTTATTCTTAAAGTTTCCAGCCATAGTTTGAAGAGCAACATTTCGGCAGCACTGGTAGTTCTCGTGGTCATTCCCTCCCACATCCACCCTACCCGCTCTGGCTGATGCCGCTTCCCTGCTCTGTGCCCTACAGGGTGATCAGATTTGGAAGTGCTCCACATAAAATAGCTTATCAGTTTTGTTTGTTTTTTTTTTTTTCAACTGCATTAGGTTCTTGAACTAATCTATTTCATTGCACAGCCATGGAAATACTCGTGCCAATATAATTTAAGTGGTAGCACTGAGTAAAGAATGAACAGCTGATGACCAACTACAGCCATTCTAGTGACTATGCCAAGCTACATCAAGCAACCCAGGAGAGCCTTCCAGCCCAATTCTCCCCTTCTTCCACATCCAGAAGCCCCACTCCAACCAAATGTACAGACTAATCTGAAATCAGAAGACTTTATTTGTATCATAGCTGTTTGGGCCAACACATAYGTTATATTTAGATGAATTTCTTATGCTTCCTCCTTAGATAGCTTCTTTCATTCACTTAACTCTAGCCCAAGGGTTTTTGTTAATTCTATGCAAATTCAGGATTCAATATAAAAACCAGGATGTTCTCATTCCAACTAGACAATGACACACTATATGACTATATGATTTCAAATCAAATTTTCATTTGATCAAAGTGTTCTTACCTTCTGTATGCTCAAAAATTCCTGCAAGTTGTTTGTTAAGGAAGGTCAATGTGAGGTTTAGCAGTTGCTCAGAGAAGTGCTTACTTTGAGTCTCCAAATCGTTTTCTCTGATTGCCGAGTAAAGCAAATTTAAGGCTGGACTTAGCTCTTCCAAATCTGCAGTATTTACATTAAAAAAAAAAGTTTAAACATGTACATTCTACCATATGATGGATTATTTCACATACACACACAAATAAGAATTCATACTAAAATCTTCCAAAATCTGTCAAAAAATATGGGAAACACGCTTTGCTTTTACATCAAAATGCTTGGAATACGGGTATTAGAACACAGCCAAAAACCAGACCTCATACACTACTTTTCTTATTTTCCAGGAGCAGAAGAGCCACAATACAGCATCACACAAACATACAACAGGCAGGTCAACAGAGTACTACCAAGGCCCCGTCACGCCTCTCCAGAAGCAGCAGAAAGGTCATTATATTTAAACCTCAGYGCAGCTTTAAGCATTTTACTCACTTTTCAGGAATAGCTGTGACGCAGTTTCAGCAGCCTGTTCAGTTCCAGAGCAGCTGGCAGAAAGACTGAAAAGACTTTCTTTGCTTTTCAAGAACAAGTCTACTGTGTCTAGTTGACGGTTCTTCAGACCAGCCTAGATAAATATGCAGCAACACGATTATTCTACATGTATATTCAATACATATTCTAAAAACGCACATTGAACACTTAATACTCATGTTTTGCTCTGTATTCAGACATGAAGTATACATGCTGAAAAAGAGACATTTCAACTGTGTGCATAACTGCAGCTTCAATTGACAAGGTATTGGTGAAACAGCTGCCATGCTCCTTTGGTAGGGTAAGGTTGTCTGCACAACCTACATTTTTTAAGGCACAATGTTAATTCAGCAATTTATTAGAATYTTCTCAGAGATCTAAAATAAACAGTGTGAGAATCATGACTTTGTGTATGCTTGCAGCTACTTAAAACTGCTATGGAAAAACTCCCTATCCATCTACTTCCCATTCCACCCTTAAAACAACTCCCTGCCAAAACTCCACGAAACGTCTTTATCTGAACTCTCCCTCTCTCCAGGTGTGACTGCAAACATTCCCTCGTGGGTACTGAGTGACAGGGTGGTCAGGCTCCTGTAGCATCCCAGGCTTCTGAAAGGGTGTCTTTTTAACTAAGGAACTCTCATCGAGAAGTAGGACTAGAGCCCCGGGAAGTTCAGACATGCCTCAAGCTCGCTCACCTCGAGCGCGTGCATGGGAATGGAACATCGTCCCCAGCCGTTGAGATGGCAAACGGCATCGACGACTCCCGCGCTGCTGTAGATCATCAGCCTGTTCAGGAACTCCTCTTGACTTAAACTGAACAGTATTAAGGAGAGACCATGCTCTAAATAAAAGAATCAGATGATAATTAATGTAAGCAAGTTGCTACGTAGTAACAGTTATATTTCCTGCTCATCTTTCAAAACGATGGTTCAAAGTCACGCTGGCTCCATTTGGATTTTACCTCATCAGGAATGCATTAAAAATCAGCCAACAGCAGTGAGAAAGACGGGAACGAGGGGCACTACAAAGAACAATGTTTTCTACATCAGGACAGCCACAACGAACCTCACCTGTCAGAAGCAAGCAGAGAGGCGCCTCTCTGCAATCCACGTAAACACAGTCTTTGCCRAAGGGGTGGTAAGTCACATCTCGTGACACTAAATCCCAGAGAGCAACAGTCAACTCACTGTCACTTGTCAATACTACAAACAGCGCTTTAAACGCGGTTACAGATTTACACTCCAGTTTCACCATCTCTTGGGATCCCTCGCCAGGTATTTGTATCCACTGGTGTTTTCCACTGCTGCTCTTCGTACCGTCATCTCCTGCTTGTTGGGCAGGGTCACGCATAGCAGCCCGTGCAGCAGCAGTCGTGGTTGCCTCGTTACTCACATACAGGAGGGACTCGGGATATTCCAGATTAGGTAAATACTCGTACCAAGGCAAACTGCCATACACCAAATCTGGATTATCTGGTTTTCTTCTCTTTATTGCATCACTCAGTGAGGATAAGTGTGCTTTCCAGGATCTGGTATAAAGAAAAAAGTTATCCATAACATCAGCTGTTATGCCAGGTAAACACAGAAATCAACTTTTAAATTTTTGTCTGTCAAATAATAAACATTTACATATTTCATACAGCATCTTGTATTCTAGCCTTAGCMTGTCCCCAGTTTATTTCTATTCAAATACTGACTGCAGTCAAGTAGAACAATCACATTAGCTGATAAAGTCCACTAAGTTTAGTATTTTTACAGAAGCTTTTTCTTTCCTTCGCAGAAAATCCCCTCAATTACAAAAATACTTTCAGTAGAATGAAATGAATCCACAGGACTGGACAGTTATTGCCTTCACTTAAAGTCATAACTAAATCCTCCATCAGTGCTAAATTCCTCCATTATTAAAGATTGCAACATAGTTAAAAGGTTTCACATGAACAAAAAGTAAATTTGAAGTGCACGTGTATTCCCCTGCATTAAACATGCACTAAACAGTAAAGAACACAAAAATCTGCCAATACTGACTCAAACTCATTCCTGTTCAGCAGTAACTGCTATTTGAAGTTGTTCAGTGACATACGTAAAGCTGCCTTGGTCCTTCTCCTAGCACAGCCTAACATTACAGCAGGCTGGGCTTTCACACCTTTGATTGCATGGGCAACACCTGCAATTTTATCAGTGGGGTAGTTCGGTGATCACCACTCTGCAGGAGAGTCTCCAGAAACTACCTGTCTGTCCGGAAAGGGGACGACAAAAGCTCCATGCTGTAGGCAGAACTAGCGAGGTCGTCCTCATCGAGTCCTTCGGGGGGCTTGAGCGGAAGGCTTTCAGGATCCTCCTTACAGAGTAAATGCTTAGGAAACTGCCTGCAAAGAAACACAAAAGTTCAGTTTTCACTACCTTATAATTATTTTCTTCTTTCTTATTTAACCATTCTACCAGCAAAGATATAACTGAAATTGGAAATAAATCCAAAAARGTCAAAGCTATCACAGAGAAAATTTCCTCTTAAGTGAGCGCCATTCACATAAACGTCCACATAAACCACCAAAACCTGATGTTATTTCCTTTGAGTGGCACAACCTCCAAATTATAGTCTAGGCCTATTTCATCAGGCAGAATGTGTAAAGCTGTGCCAGAACAGTTTATCAATCCCATGCTCTACAGTATTTCCAAAAGTGCTACCAAATAGCACTGCCAGGAACAAACAGCTCATAGCCCCAAAAAAACAAAAGTCCATTAAACCTATTTCAGAAAGAAACAGAGAAAGTGAAGCAAACCCTCAGTCTTCAAAGAAAAGTGATTTTTAAAAGTCATTTTTGACCTGTCATAGAGCCAGGGCTCAATAGGCAAAGCTGACAGTGTCTGAGCTCTTGGAGCACTGAGATGAGGCAACTTCTTAAGTGAGTTTTTCCTCAAAACGYGGATTTAGGAATTCTGTTGCAAACATACCTGAAATACAAGTTCAGATCCACAGAAATGGCCCGGTTGGAGGCTCCGACGACCACAGCGACGCCGAGATCAAGGGACACCTCAATGGCAGCGAGCGGCAGGACGGCGGCTGCGTCCTCACCCCGCGGGTCTCCCTGGCAGAGCGCGACATCAACCACCGCAAGCCGGGCGCCGTCGAAAGCGTCAAACACATCTTTGGCAGCGTCAAAGGAAAAGCCAGGCCTTGGTGGCAGGGCGACCAGTGAGCCATGGAAGCACCACGAGCTTCCAGGTCCCGCTGCCTTCACGGCCCAGRGCAACCTCGGCACATTCCACATTACTCGGCCACATTACAAGCCCAGCGACAGTCTCGGGTGACTTGCACTGGGTGCTGCACAAACATCATTTCCGTTTAGAGGCGAACACTGCGCACCTGAGCTGCATTTCTGCTTACCTGCTCTAATTCTCAGCATTCAGAAGCAAATTCTAAGCATTCATTTTCATTGGAATAAAAAAGGCCTRCTGCTTTTCACAGTAAGCACAGCTTTAACAAACTGCTGTAAAATTAAGAAGTCTTTTTAAACTTTGGTCTTGCTTTAATGTAACTGCACCAAATGGTTTAGAGGCTCACGAACATTRCGACAAATGACAATTAACACAACAAGTGCTGTAACATTAACCTGAGACTGTTTCAGTGCTCAGGAAACCTTGGCTGGAAGGCAGTAAGCTCTGATTTTAAACTTTAACTGTTTTTTACTACAACAGCTTGAAAGCATCCTCAAAATGAGAGGCTTTAATGCAGTTTGTGTTAAATCCTGGCAGCATTCTAAAATAAAAAGCTCTCTTTATTCTTCCAGATCACAGACCTAGTCTCTTTCACAAAGGATACAAATCCAGCCAGAACTATCCAATAAAAACAGAATTCCCCTGCAGAAATTTGTATCTCTCAATCTTTCCAAAGCTTGTGGAGGAACATCAAGGGTGAGGCAGTCACACTGCTCCRAGCTCAAGTCTTCTCCAGGCAAGGTAAAACGTACAAGAATGAAGTTATTGAGCAGAAGAATGCCTGTGCTGTCCTTAAAAGACAGGATCTTGGAAGACCAAACTGAAGAGAGGCCTGCAATTTTAAAGACAATATTTCAGCATGCTAACAATTCGATATTTTTGATTGCAAATGTATCTTAATAAAATCTAGCTCAAACTCGTTTCCTCAGCTACCAACTTAGAAGTTTGGCTTTGTGTGTGTGTAGCTCTGTCGTCTTAAGTCTGACATTTTATACTGGGAGTACTAATGTTTGCACGGTTCTCTAAAACACTGTTGGTTACTTAATATATACTACTGCAGAGGACAAAAAGGAAAAGACACAAAAACACAGTCTTCCAGTTGATACTAAATAAAACCAGCTATCTTTGGAAACAAAAATATTTTAGCTGGGAGGCTGTTTGAGAACATGCAAAAACATCAAAGCCCTAAATCCTGCACTGTGCTTTTTAACTCCAGATTATGTTTGCTAATCAAGGAACATAAAAACCCAATGTGTCCTTGCAGGATCTGCTAACAAGCCCATCGYTGTTGTCCTCCCGCCAGTTCTAGAATTAAAGGGGTAACTTGAGACAGCCGCGCTTCCAAACCACTAATGTGCAGAAAACAGCGTGAAAATATTTTACACTTCCCAAACACTCAATCTTGCTGCCTCTACTTGTCTCAGCAGATGAAGCACAATTAGCATTATAAAAGTTTTACATATGGAACAGACATTGAAATTTACTCACTAATGTCTTTAACTTCAAGGAACTTTTTAAGTGCATCCTCCTTAGAGCCGTGCAGCGGAACCTGGTTGAATTTCCCATCTTCTATGGTGTATTCATAGAGAAACAGCTGGTGACTTTGACTAAGAGCCAGTATCCTCGTCTTGTCTCCTTGCAGGRCATAATCCTCCGTGCTCTCCCACATGAAGCTGAAGATACAACACTGAACGTGTTTATCCGTCCCGTCCTCTCTCGTCCCATGCACTGAGCAGTGTTAGACGCTTGCGAGGGACAGGCAGGGTAATGTTAGCCCCGCAGAAAGGACTCCAGCCTCCCGGCAGCGTCGGGCCCGTCACCCGAGCGCGGCTCGCGGGGCAGGGGGTCCCCAGGGAGACAGCAAGGGGACACGCAGGCGCCTCACGGCAGTGACCCTGCCGGACTAGGGGCGTTTTCCCCAATGCCGGAGCACTGCAGCGCAGACAGCCCCTCCCCGGCCAGGAGAGCAGAGCCCACGGCCCCGCAGCCGGGGGTTTAGGGGAGCAGCGCGCGTGGGGGAGCCGCCCGCAGCCCCGGCCCGCCCGCCCCGC
>NW_020455488.1:5474315-5497288 GCF_003342845.1 Nothoprocta perdicaria | reverse complement strand
TAACCGGCACTCCGGCCTAACCGGCACCCCGGCCTAACCGGCACCCCGGCCCGCCGCCATCTTGGGCGGGGCCGCCCCTCCTCCCGCTCAGCTGACAGAGCTGCCCCCGGCCCGCCTGCAGCGCGGTCGCCGTGGGCGGGGCCTCCCGGACGTAACCCCGCCCCTGGGCGGGGCACCGACGCGCTAATCCCACCCTAAATGGGGTCTCGGTATTGTAACCCCGCCCCTAGATGGTGTCTCTGAACTGTAGCCCCGCCCCTCGGTACATGTARCCCCGCCCCTAGGCGGGGCCTCTGCGCTGTAACCCTGCCCCTAGATGATGTCTCACACTGTAACCCCGCCCCTCGGTACCTGTAACCCCGCCCCTAAATGGTGTCCCTGAACTGTAACCCCGCCCCCAGGCGGAGCCTCCGCACTGCAACCCCGCCCGCGCACTTAGGGCAATGAAACTCCGCCCCTAATCTGGTCCCCGCCCCCTAAGCTAGTCCCCGCCCCTCTCCGGGGGCGGTGACGGAGGCTGGCGCGGGGTGGGCTCTGTGGGACGGCGGCCGCGCGGGCCCGTTCCGCGCTCTCCCATGGCGGAGCGGGAGGATGTCGGTGGTGCTGGGGCTGCTGTCGCACACGCTGGGCCGCGTGCTGCGCTCCGCCGGGCTCCGTAGCGGCTGCCATGCCCCGCGCGAGCCGGCCATGGAGCAGGACAAGGCGCTCGAGGTTTACGGTGACTGTCGCGGCGCTGGCGGGCAGGCCGCGCGGCCCGTGAGGGGCCCTCGGCGGCGCAGCCGGGCGGCTCCTCCCGGGGCCCTCCCCGGCCCGGCGCAGCGGGCACGGCTGCTGCGGAACCACCCCGCTTATAGCACCGAGGGGGTCCGTCCCTGGAATTGCTGCCTGGAGGGTGTAGGGGAGCAGAGGGAACGGGCTGCCCCACCTCAGCGGTAGCCTCCTCCCGGCGCTCGGGGCACTGAGCGGTTCCCCCTTGGCTTGYGGGGCTTCTCGCGGAGAAAAAGAGTAATAAAAGATAAAAATGGGCAAGGGAAGGTAATAGAAACTGAGGAGACGTGTCCACGCGGAGATCCCGTCGGTGCGTGCGATGTGCAGCTGTACAAGCCTAGCCAAGCAGGACAGCCAAAATTGCATACCGAAAGTGCCAGAACTGTGGAAAAAGTGAAGGTCCTTCTTAGCGGTGTGCTGAGTGAGGGGATCAACCCGATTCTTGGGGGGCATTTTAACAAAGCCGGGCCGTTGGTTGGTTTGCTGCTTGCCCTCCCGGTGCCGGTGTGACGGAGCAGCGCCGGGCGCAGCCTCGTGCRCATCTGCGCTGGGCCCTGCGCCCCTCAGCATCGGCGGGGGCTGCGGGCTGTGCCAGCGGCGCCCCTGCACGCTGGGGACGGGGTTAAGGCCTCCCTTCCCTCGCAGGGTTTATTTTATGCTCTAAGCGATGGCAGTGTGTATAGCATAAATAACAAGCTTTGCCACATCCACAGGAGTCCCTGCGGGAGGGCGAGTTGCTGCGTGGGAYGCTAGAAACGCGCGTGGCTCTGTGGTGGAGCTGCTGCCAGGGCTGCTCTGAGAGGAGAGCACAGCTGCGGCCTTCCCTTCTTCCTCTGATTTTCGACCTAGCTTAACCCAAACCACTTCCGTAGCTTTATTTATAGCAAAAATGCCTGGACGTGCACTTTTAAGGAGCAAGCGGCAGTGTCTAAGGCACGAAACGAAGGTGACAGCAGGGAACATCTCAGGCATGGCCATTCCTGAGAGAGTTAGTATTTCTTCGGGTACGTGGCACACACGAGCAGAGACCTGTGCTCTCCCTGTTTTCTTACATCCTACATTACTCCGCAAACATTGAAATGCAGGATCTTATTTTTCAGGTTCTTAAGTTTACCAGATTCATTTACTATCATGTTCTATTTTGTGTATTAGTTTTCAGTGCTCTATTATCATATGTTGTAGCTTCTGAATAGCACTTTAAAGGCTTTAGATCCATGGAAATAGTAACAATAAATGTGATTGCTTGTATTATGAAAAAATGTGTTTCACACATKGCAGAATGAGTGAAAAATACTCTATAAACAGCAATGTCCTTTATCGTTTTCCATAAAGGAGTTTTATGGTTAGCTGATGCCCCCCTTTTATAGGCTAATGCAGTGATCACATTTGATGATTACCCGTCATTGATATGGATAAAAGTGGATTAGGGCATTATTCTTGTCCTGGCTTTCCTTAAGATGATTTCAAGGTGATTTCCTTAAGATGATATCTGTGAGGCGCAGGCTGGGAGCTGGAAGGAAGGAGGTGGCACTGAAAAATTACTTATTAATATAATGATTTGCTTTTTTGGGGGGCAGTTCTCAGCTCTGCCTCCGCTGAGGATGAGAGAAATAAACAGTGTGGGGGAACTTCTTTACACAAAATATTACCTATTAAATATAGGAAGGCTTCCTTATTGTGGTGTCCTATCTTCTGCTTTAGATATAATCCGTACTATCCGGGACCCGGAGAAGCCTAATACTTTGGAAGAACTGGAAGTGGTGACGGAAAGCTGTGTGGAAGTGCAGGAGATAGGTGAAGAGGAGTATCTGGTTATCATCAGGTTTACACCAACAGTACCTCATTGTTCTCTAGCTACTCTCATTGGTAAGATTTCTGTTTCATTAAGCCTGTAATAATACATATACAGTCAATTGTGCCTTATCGGAACAAGACCAGTGTTGGTGTTCAGTATTGTTTTGACAGCAATTTAACTTTTGTAGAAGGTGAAGTACAGGTAGTAAAGCAATAGCCAGCCAGGAATAATTTCGACCAATTTATGCTGATTTTTTTTTAACAAAGGTTAGAACACAAAACAAGCATTTTCCTTGGTACTGATGGAGCCACGGTGACCATTAGGAAGATATATTTAAAAATGTAGGGAAAAGCTGGAAATAAAGATTTTTGTGTATTTAGAATATTCAGAAAGTATTAAGACCCYGAAGATCTCCTAAGCCTGTAAAGCAGGTATAAACTCAACTGAGAAGCTCTCTCCACAGGGGACGAGAAAGGTTATTTAATCTCTTCTGTGGCTTGTGCTGTTCAGAAGGACCAAGAAGATTGTCAGTTGTACTGGTGTGTTTTGATTGTGAATACGTATCCTCTGAAAATGTACCTCAAACATTGAATTTGGCAAGCAAAAACTCTCTYTYTTTTTTTTTTTTTTACAGGCCTTTGTTTAAGAGTAAAGCTTCAGAGATGTTTGCCTTTTAGACATAAGGTAAAGTATCTGTTCTAGAGCTTGCATTAAGCCACATGGAAGTGCTCCTGGGCCTTAGTAAATACAGYTGCCTGTCTTAACAGGAGTGCGTTCTGCACGATGCCTTTTCAAGGGTGGTTGGCTTGTGACAGTGGCTGTTGCAGTTCTGGTCATTTGGAAACAAACAGTTCCTGAATTGTGGTCTGCAGAGATCTCAGTGGAAAAATAGTGCCAGTTCTCCACCCCACTTCTGGTAGCTGAAATGCAATTACTGTTTTACASAGGCAGCTGATACCAGTGAGGAAGAAATTCCCTGCAGTTTTGAGGAATAATTGGTGACTGTGGAATGGAGATTGCCTTGTGATTGCACTGCACTGAAGCGTTAAGACCAGTTATTGCCATTGATCCCATTTCACTGTCTGTGGACTTTTTAGAAGTCTAAGTTACATTTCTGCAAGTCGTGAATATATTTAACTATTGATGTATGTATCTAACTGTATTGATCTCTTCTCTAGCTGGAAATCTACATATCTGAGGGTACACATTCCACTGAAGAGGACAGTAAGTAGAGCTTAAGAATGAGTGGAGCTTGAATAGACTGAGAGTTGTGTCCTTTAGGAAGTCCTTTTCCTCTCCCACTTACTGTCCTTCCCAGAAACTAATGTGTTGTTAACAGCTTTAAAATGACAAATGTAGATGAGGCTGTTTCAAAGGCTGTATCCGTACTGCAAACGTAAACTGCTTCTAAAAACCCTATTTCTTGCAGGTGTTATGTAAGAAGGTTTTCAATAGGCTGCTGATTAATGTGAGGAATTTTGTGACTGACTGAGAATTGTATATTTTTGGTGTCGCGAAGTTAAGACAGTAAGATCAACCAATATTGAAAAGCAAGCTTGCAGGACTGTGGTCAGTCGCTGTGTTCAGCAGCTGTTAAAAGCTTTGTCCAGGCAATGGCCCAGGCCTCTTCAGCTCTTGAACATTAGAAATCTTTCTACAGGGAGGGGAGATACCTGCCCTTTTCATGAAGGGATTTGAAATTAAACATAGAAAAAWTCACACTTGCTTTGTTGCAGAGGTTATTCTTGATGTTAAGACATGCTATTGCTGTATTTCATATTCCTGTCTTCACCTAGAAAAGTATGAAAAGCAGWTGGTCTGTGATGTATGTTCTTGTGTGCCTGGGCTTTCATTTGCCTCCGTTCCCAGATTTCCTGATACACCCGTTTCCTTTGGGTCTTTGCGCTTGAGCATCTTTGTGTTTCCCGTGTCCTTGCATTACACAACGTAACACGTCCTTTGCTTAGGCCAGATCCCTTAAACGGGGATATCACGGGGCTGTTTCAGAGCCTGGGCAAGCCCGAAGCTCTACCCAAAGAGCAGGTTGCAAAGAAAGTTGTCTCTACAACGTGTCCCTACAAGGGCCCTTTCTCCTTTCTGGAATGGGGTGTTCCTTGGGTTTGGAAAACATCCCTGCGTGCAGGGTCTTGTGTTTGCAATGGTTTGGTGGTACTCTAGGGGTGGTGCATCAGTAAAACTGCTCCTGACTTCACCTTTTCCTTGACGTTTTGCAGTCAACAAGCAAATCAATGATAAAGAAAGAGTAGCAGCTGCGATGGAGAACCCAAACTTGCGTGAGATTGTGGAGCAGTGCGTTACCGAGCCCGACTAGCCGCTCTAGGAACCACAGTTGTCGTTTTGATACGTTTGTTAAAATTTGTAAAAAAAGGAAAATAATAATAATGATGATCAAGGCCTTGAGTTTAATACTTGAGTTCTTTTTTTATCTTCCACATGTTTTTTTAAAAGAAATGTTTATAAGATAGATTTAAATTATGATAAATTAGTCTCTAAAATAAAGTGAATGTATAGTGTGAAGAGTTTGTAATATCCAGTGACCAGAAAAGTATTTTATCTCATTAAAACCAAAACAAGTTATCTGTATTGCCTTCTGATAGACTAATAGACTAATGCAGTTTTGGGGGTTACATTTCTACATTGTTTTAATCAAAACACTATAAAAATAAAAACAGATTCTTGTATTGAAATGTCACTTTGAGCTTAAAATGTTTTTCAAGCTTAGATTTTGATTTCTGTTAGGGAAGGAAACCTTTCATTGATCTTTATCATTTAGAAAAACATGAAAATTGAAAATAGTATTAAGTTGTCCTAGGTGTTTTCAACTTAATACATATTCAAAAAATGTTAAGTAACATTTTTATATGGATTTTTTTCCTAATCAGAGAGGATTTCTATACTGCTACAGTCTCCAGCTTGTGTGTATGTATATKTATATTTATATATCTATATAGATATAGATAAAATCTTAATTTGAGTTTCAAAAGTAAGAGGCACTTCTTCACATAAAGTCTGGTAGAAAACACAAACTGCCTGGCCACATCAAAGTGTGGATGCAGGGCAAAAAGTGTAATTAATGAGAGAGAAAAATGCTTAACTTTGTGCTACTGTAAGGCATGGTTCCAGGTTATCCATATAGTGATGGAGCCACAGTAACATCCTTTGCCCTGTGTTGTTTGAAATGGGAAGTTCTTTACTTCTCACTTTACTTCCTACTTTAAAAAAGAGAATGTTTGATTGGTGCAGGTGAGCTAGATGTTGAGAAGTTTAGCTAGTGCAAAGTAGGAGCCACAAAAATCTGTGACGGCAAACACAGATAGTGCATAGTGAAAGCATCCTGGGGACTTCAAAACATGATCATAGAGAGAATGGGTTTGTTTYCTCTAAACACTAATCTTCTGTCTTTATTTTTGATTTTTTTCCGAAGTGGAAGCTGGGGTCGGTGACGAGAGAAGTTCCGTGTCCTGTTGGGCGCCAGGCACGTGCGCGACTGCAGCCTCTCTCGGCAGGTAACCGCAGGACCGCGCAGAGATAACAGAGTTCTCTGTTGTTTGTGGAACGCACAAAGGCAGGAGCAGCGCTGTCTTCGTTAAGGGGCACTGGACACTCAGGTGYCCGCGGCTGCTGTCGCTGCCTGCACGGTCCCCTCTGTGCAGGGCTCTCCCGGGCTCGTTTCCCTCTTGCTGCTGAGAAGGCAGATTATTTCATGTCGGAAAGGCTCTTTTGATTTAAAAACATATGTAAGCTGCCCTTGTTCCCAGCAAATAGAAGCCATTTGTCTTTTTGCTTTTTGGCAAGTAGAGGCACAGAGTTTTTAAGGAATCTTACACAGAACAGCTCCCACGAGGACACAGCGRGCAGGGTGCGAGCGTCCGGGTGCATCCGGGCGCGTTTCCCACGAGGGGGAGCGTTGGTGCAGGGAAGGTCCCGGCGCGGGAGCTTCGCCCGGCTCTGGTTGTGGCTCTTCCCTTCTTTCCTGGCTGTCCCGGGAAGCGGCACCGCTGGTGGCCGCCGGCCCAGCGCGGGAGCAGGTCCCGGCACTCTTCACTGCCCGCTCCTCCTGCCCCTTCAGCCGCGGCCCCGCTGCCATCGTACCGGGACACGGATAATGTTCCTTACTGGATAATGTTCCTTATCGGGTCCCTGCTGCCGCTGGGATGGGAGAGGCGGCCCSCAGCGCCGCCTCTATCGCCTCGTCCCACGTTCCAGTTTCTGCCTCTGCGGACCTTCCTCAGGAAGCTGCTTTCCCTTGGGAAGCTGCTCACTCCCAACACGCTTCCCAACTGCAATTCCCTGCATCTCCCTCCAATCTCTGCCCTCCGGAGCACCCAGCCTGGCTCTTTGTGGCAATGCTGTGAGATCCGTGTGGAAGTGGTTGGTTTGGGTAGGAAAACCTAAGACAAGGAGAGAAGCCCAAGACCTTGTGTGTGTCCCAAGACGAGTTTGGATTATTCAATTAATTATTGACATCCATTTTTTCTATTTTATATCCCCTGGGATCAAACACCAGTGGGACTAGAAATGTAAACCGACCTGTTTGATGCCGTTTACTATTTGATAGCCGAGAGTATTTTTGTGCTGGGCGGGTTCTCCTGAGAATTCTCCTGCAGCACCACAGCAGGACCCTGTGAAATGCCCCCCCATTCAAACCGGCGTGTTCGGAGGCTGCTCCTTGGCAGAGCCGGGAGCGCTGATGGATCCGTGGGGCAGGAGAGCAGGGATGAATTCAAACCCCAAAATCCCGACCGCGCTGGAAGGAGCAGGACACAAAGGGTGAAGTCCCAGGCTGGGTTTTACTCAGAAGTTACACACAGGAATCTCCCCGGTTGGGTGATGGTTGTTTCCAACAGCACAAAGGAAGAGGGAAAGAAATGGGCTTGGGGCAGTGCGACTGTATTGCACAASGGGATGGGTGCCCCCCTTTTCCGCGCGGCTCCATGCAATCTCTGCTGTTGCTTGGCCCTCCTCTACAGCAGGAGGAGCAGCAGCAAGAGGCAGCTCCACCAAAACGCCCCGGCCCTCCTTGAGGACCGGAGCGGGAGTGAGTCCTTCCCGGGACTGGCGGATAAGCAGGGGAGCACTACGGAGCCCGTGGGTGCCTGTCCTTGGACAATATCCACATATATCCCAGTTAAAGCACTCCACTAACCTTAACAAACAGGGATCTATACACGCAGAGGTAAAGTTTTGAGCTTGGTAAGAGCACCGAAAAGCGGCCGAGCACCCAGCACCCCTCTAGGCTGGCCCTGGCCCTTGGTGCCTCCGGGGGGCAGAGCAGCAGCGCGTGCAACTCCGGCGCTGCCACGACCCTCTCCAAATCCCTCGGGATCTTCCATGCTCCCATGGGAGGGCCTGTGCTGTGTTGGTGCTGCGCTCGTGCCTGCCGTCCCGGAGCGGTCCCCTTGATCCCGCATGGATCGGGGCGCTCTTGGCGCGGCGGGAGCCTCGGGCGCCGTGGGGCTCCCGCGCGCAGCCGATGAGCGTCAGTGCATCAACATCCCAACGAGAAACAGGGAATCCGGCTGCCGGCTTCAAGTCCATTGAGGAAAACAACAACAACAACAGCTACTCAAAATGGTCAGCTACACGGGGGGGATGATAGATGCTCGTTTTATCTATATAAAAATAATAACAAAAGTCCGAGTTGCGTGCTGGCCTGCCAACACCGGGGGGGCCGAGGAGGTGGGACGGTAGCACCATGGTTGTCGGTGGGCGCTGCGCGGGGCCTCAGCGGCGCGGCGGGCGGCACGGTGCGGAGCTCGGGCGGGCGCGCTGGCACGCGGGGCCTGCGGGCGAGGGGACAGCGTCAGCGCCTCCAAACTCCTGTGCCCGGCGCTTCCCAGTGCGCCCAGTGCTTCCCACCGCGAGCGGCCACCGGGCCAGCCCGCCCGGAGGTGGGAGCAGGCTGGCCCAGGGCCCAGCGCTACCGGTCAGGTTTGACTCTGTTTTCCTTCTGCTCCCACTTCACGCAGCAACAAACCTGCCCTGTGTTCGGGCCCCAGGATCTCCTGCAATTCCCCAAGACCCTGTGAAATTCCCCAAGACCCCATTAGATTCCATCAGCRTCGCCTCATCCCGCTTCCTGCAGAAACGCTTACATTAAATCCCAATGCYGCCTTTCCCAGGGACAGGTGAGGTCCTTCCCAGGCAGACGCCAGACCTGGCATTAATTGATCCCTGCCAGACGCAGGCTTCCCGTGGGATGGGTGCGGGGCTGCTACGGATGGCCGCTTTGGAGAGCGATCCTGAGCYGGAGCGAGGCGGGAGGCAGCAGTGGCCCTGGGGCTGGGAGGCTCCCGGTGCTGGGATGCTCCCGGCGCTGGGATGCCTCAAATTTTTGCCTTTCAAAATGCTAAGCAGGGGTTAATCTTTGATGCTTAGGCTGGGCTTCCTCCTGCAAGGCTCTTATCGAAGGCCCCTGGCCGCGAGGCAGCCGGGTCCGCACCGCGCTCGGCCCGAGATAACCGGGCGCCGTCAGCCTGCTAAGCGGCTGCGCTGCACACGCAGCTCCGTGGAGCCTCCACTTGCTGAAGGTTAAATCTATTTACAGCTTGCCAAGGAGCAGGGGAGGAGAAGCATCTTCTCAGAAGCTTATCAAACCCAAGGTTGTGGACATGAGAAGGCTGCAGGCATGAGAATAAGCAGCGCTGCGCTGCTCGCCCTGGGGAAGGAAACGTGCCTTGCTGCTCCGCGCACACGGGGATTCTGACATTTGTTTTCCTGCTCCAGCCCGCAGCGGCCAAGGGCTTCGCTGGCCCTGGCTGTGCGTGAGGATGAACAACAGGGCAGTGCTGAGCAAGGCACCTGCGCCKGCGGCTTTGCTCCTGTGTTTGCGGCAGCCTGCTCAACAGAACTGCCCATATAGTGCATGTCCGACCAGGGCGAGCACATTCACAGATAAATCGCAAATGTGTGACGTGCATCGCTCCTAAATGTAGTAAAAACAGGGAATCCTGCTCCGAGCACCAATTCTCTGCTGACTCCTGTTTTTGAAGGCAGTAAATAACGAGAGCTTAATGACTCGCTTGGCATTACCTCCCTGTCTTGCAAGTAGGACACAGACTCACACGCTCAAACAATAGAGAATATTAGAATTTGTTGCAATTATTTCTAGCATGTATCCCCTGTGGGCAAATTTAGCCATACACAGAGCCATGAAAAATTCCATTTTCCTGCTCAAAGCAAGAAGGAATATCATGTTTAATTGCTAATTAATTTGGAGGCACCTAGAAATACAGTCAAATGCTGTAGTTAGCCTGGAGCACAGGACACAGCAGAGGCAGCACCGGCTATGGTGTGTCTGTGTGTCCCTGTGTCCTCGTGTCTGTGTGTCCATGTGTCCCCGTGTCCCTGTGTCTGCGTGTCTCCCCGTTAGCATTCTCTCGTTAGCATCCTCCCCGTTACCATTCTCCTCGCCACAAAGGACCTGCTGCTTTTGTGCTGGGAAAGCTCCCAGCCTGCCAGCTGAAAAGGCTTCTGTTGTTCCAAGTGCTCACATGGGACCTGCCTCCTAGCTCCTTTCCAAGGTGGATATAAAACTAAGTGTAATATTATAGCACAGAAATAAGCAGGCTATGTTTTTCCCCCTCTCCATTCTCTGGATGTGAGCTACAAGAACTAGCGGGGAGAGGAGTGGCTGGTGTGGGAGAAGCAGCACCAGACCGTTGGCCACCAAGTGAACCAAGGGCTCCTCCGTGTGCCATGGGACCACGCGCCAGTGCCGGAGCCATCTGAGGACACAGACAGCCTTATCTGCCTTTGCTCACAGCTGGATGCAGCTGCAAAACTACAGGCACGTCTAAAAATAACATCTGTGCAATCATCAATTAATTTATAACCTAGTGACATAMGGGGATTCTGCTTCTCATTAATTCTGACCTTCTTAAAGTGAAGAGAGCTGATTACCGGTGAGATGTTTGTTTACGTTTGATCTCTTCTGCCTCTTCTAAAAATTCATCTGATCGTGTTTTTAACATTTAAGCTCTATCCTGTTTATTTGCACGCTKAAGTCCCACATGGCCATAACTGCTCAGAGGGAAAAATGCTGGTATCATCGCACTTCATTTTGCAGATAGAGTCTCCTTGTACTTCTAACACAAACATCCGAATCCACGCGGAGCCCATTGATCTTGTGCCGTGAGGATCCTCCCGCGCCGGGGAGGGCTGGGGCTGCTGCTCCTGCCTCTTCCGGGAGCCTTTGCTTGTGCATTTGCACATCTGTGATTTCCTGCCCCGCAGGTTTGTCCCGCTTCCCAGCTTGGCACCGGCAGATGTTTGGATTTCCCGCGGGCGCTTCCTGCCCGGGGGACAGCCAGGGCACTCGCCCATCTCTCCTCTAGGGCCTCAGCACTGCTGATCGCAGCTCCTGCTGCACTCCCTCATGTCCACTTGCTCCTCTGCCCTAAGCCGGACTCGGCTGAGCGTCGCTCAGCAGCGGCGCCAGTCCCGACAGGCGCCCAAATGCAGCGGCCTTCAGGARGAGAAGGATCCTCTTCCCTGCGGGCTGGGAAGGAGCAGTTCAATGGCCAAAAGAATCACGGTGGCCAGTGGTGGCTGTGTCCTGAGCGCCCTGCGTCCTGCCCAGGGACGAGCAGGCGCTGGGCTTCTCCCCTCATCACGCAGAGCTGGGGCCACTTCCAGGAATCCAAAGGAAACGCTTCCGTCTTGCCCAGCAGAGGCTTCCAGAGGAAGACGAGCGCAGCCCCGCAGGGCCGGCCGGGTGTGATCCGGCTCTGCCCTGCGCTCCGGCCCTGCGTCCTCGGCCTGCGCCGCACATCACGGCCCGAGCCGGTGCCACGGCCACGAGGAAGSCCAGACCCTCCTCCTGGCTGTGCCCTCCGCCAGGGCAGCCTCCCTCGCCCCGGCCACGAGAGCACTCGGCCCACAGAAGTGCTTCTCCTTTCGCTAACCAAGTGATGAGGGCAAGCGAATGAAGCCACTCTCATTTACCTCCAGTCTTGTAGAAGTGCCAGCACTTCCTGGAGGCAGTTCCCGAGCTGCAAAAACACTGCAGGTCCTTCCCGGCTGCCGCTTCTTGGGTTCTTGCCCTTGCAGGATAACCCGGCCAACACAGGAGCCATCCGAAAGGATGAGATCCGGGAGCAGCGGAAGGAGCCCTGCGTGTCCATAGGGCTGTGCCCAGTGTGTCCATGGGGCCATGTCCCGTGTCCATGGGGCCATGTCCMGTGTGTCCATGGGGCTGTGCCCAGTGTGCCCACGGGGCTGTCCCGCAGGGCCGCCGCGGCCAGGGGCAGCACGAGCCCCCGCACTGTGCGAGCCCTAAGGTCGCTCCCTGCCCAGTAAAACTCCTGGGGGTTTAATGTTTCCTTCTGGGCAGACAGAAAGCTCTTTTCCAGACACATTAAAAAGATAAGGTTGATTAACAATTAACATGCTATAATCAGTGACATCCGATCCAGTCGATGTATTGCTTTTCCTCTAAAGTGCTGTTAACCCTTGCAGCCCATGGAGATCCCTGTCTGCTGCCAGGGCACCTCCAGAAGCAAGCAGGGAAGCAGGGGCCTGCAGTGCAGGAGAGCACCGAGTCGGCACCGTGGCACAGGGCCTGTGGCACAGGGTTTTGTCCAAGCAGGTTTTGAGAGTTCTGGGACTTTATCCCTAAGCAGCTTCTCACTGGCTAGAGGGTTTATTCAGGCATTTAAATCTAGCTGTCCTTCTCTGAATTACACATTACACAGCTGCATAATGTCCCCTCATGTCCCCTTGTCCAGCCTCCCCGTCCCCATTCCCGCTGGTAAAAGCACACCCAGCCCCTGGAGCTCTGAATGCTCTAAGGTTTATAGACAGCGATAATGTTCCCACTTACATATCAATTAGCTAAACTAGCTTTGYACCGTTTATGTATAAAATGCTTCCTTCAGGTTGCAATTGCCTTCAAAAGCTTTTCCCAAGTTGCCTGTGATCCTGCTCCTGAGCTCCTGATCCTGCATCCTGGCTCCTGAGCTGCCTCCCGATCCTGCTCTGGGCCACTCTCCTGMTGCACCGAGTGGCCTTCTGTGTGCCGGGGCCGCGTGGGCCAGCAGCACTTTCCACCTGCAGGAACGYGCCCGTGGGTCACACGCCACTCCTACCAGCCTCACCCGGGCTGAAACGCCAAACTCAGGTCGAGTCGCCTGCGCCCAGAGCCTGCGATGTGACCCGGCCACACATCTGTGCCCAGCACGCAGGCAGTGGGCTTCCAAAGCCTAAGCCTATGTCCTCTGAGGCAGGCTGGACTCTCTTCGGGAGGACTGCCTGGCCCCATGCACGTGCCTGGAGAGCTGTAGGCAATTACCAGAACCAGCAAATATCCCTGCCATGGATATTGGCTGGCAATTACCAGCAAATATCCCCRGATCCGGAGCAGCTCCAGAAGCAGAGGACAAGCAAAGCTGCACTAATACACAGAGGAACCGAATGGAGACGCTCGCTGCAGACACAGCCTCCCTCCGCTCTGCCGGTGAACCCCAAGCTTGGGTGGTGTCCGCAGCAAGCCCCACAAGGACAGCCACGCCGTGCCCCATCCTGCAGAGGCACCAAACCGCTGCCGGGACTGGGGCAGCAGGGCCCCGCGCTCACGTACCCGCCTCGGCGCTTTCGCAGTCCTGCGGGCTGCACTGCCGCGTGCTCTCGGGCCGGCGCTCGTGCTCGCAGAGGCTGCTGTCCTCCTCGGCCCCYGTCCTGGTGTCCATGCACTTCACCTGGCGCCGCTGGACGCCCTCGCCGCAGGTGTCCGAGCACTGCGGAGAGCAGTGCCCACGTCAGCACCGGCAGCGCCCGCGCCCGCCGCGCTCACGGCCGGTGTCACGGCCCAGGGCAGCGGCAAGGAGACAGCAGCGTCTGCCCTCAGCTGCGCCGTTGGGACCGCGGCCTCAGCTCCCCGTCCGGCACGTGGCTGCGGGGCAGGGTGGCACCTCACCAGCTGGCCTGAGAYGCCACCACATCCCTGGAAAAGCAGCTGTCCCGCAACGATGCCGAGGACTGGGGATCCCAGGGGAAGCGTTGTTCCTCGCCGTGTTTGCTCACCTGTCCCCAGGATCCAACCACCCATCTGGCGCAGGGGTGGGTGTTGCAGGGTCGCGTGCTGTTGGGCCGCAGGGTGTCCTYGCAGCGCCCCGGCTCCGGGCACGTCACCAAGCGCTGCTGCTCCCCGCCGCCGCACGACTCGGAGCACTGTGCAGGGAAAACAAGTCATCCGAACGGGAAGCAAGCGACTAGCAGGCAGGAAGACACACTCCACTTACTGGCTTAAGGAAGTGAAGTGTAAAATGGCCTGATAAATGAATAAGCAAACACAAAACCTGCTTCCAGGGCTGGATGTCCACTTGGGAGCTCCAGCTGTGAGCAGCAGGTGGTTTCATTCTTGCAACGGGCGCTCTAAAATGATTTGAAATTTATCTAGATTCAGGAGGATACGGTAGATTTGCTGAGGTATCTGCTTGCGTAGGCCAAACATTTCAGCAGCCAGAGTGACCCTGGCCCTGGGACGGGTGGCCGGCGGGCAGCGCCTCTATTCTGACCGGGCAGCAGCTCTTGGGCACCTCGCTATGTGGATAAGCAAACAGAAAGAGCCAGCCAAATATGTGTGCAGGGAAAGAGGAAACAACCACGGAYGTGAAACACCGGCTGCCAACAGGCACGCTGCTGCCTGACTGCGGCGGGTGTCTGCTGATGAGTGGCTTGCACTCGGAGGCTGGCTGGCAGCGAGCGCACGGGCTGAATCGCTGCTTCGGGGCACTCGGCTGCTTTATTCAGCTCAGGGGCCGCTTAAAAGCTGTGTGCAACAACGACTGCCGGACAGGCTGCGTCCTGCTGACCAGGTGCTGCAGGGAGCTAAAAAAGCAGAGCTCGCTGGGGCAAATGCTCAGGGTCAGGGGCAGCTCTGGGTCAACACAAATGCTAGTTAAGCCTTTCACTATTTTCTGAGGCTGAGTGATCCCATGGTTTCACACATGCCAGAAGTCCGCTGTGTGCGCCCAGCTCCTGCTGGGAAACCATGGGAGCTGACAGGAGCTGTGCACACAATTTGRCAGGAGCTGTGTATACAACCTGACAGGAGTGTGTGTACCACCTGACAGGAGCTGTGTGTACAACCGGATGCGAGCTGTGTGTACAACCAGATGGGAACTGCATTTTGTCTCTGGCTTTGTGCAGCTCTTGATGTTCGAGTTGCAAGTGAGGGGCCACGCAGAAAACAGACCTAGTCCCAGTGGAGCTTCCAGATCCTGTGATGAAACAAGTGCTCACCATGACCTTGCAGGTCACTTTTTGGTAAAAGACAACAAGCAAATCCCCGGTCTTGCCTATATTTGCAAAGAGCTGTCAAAACCTTTGCCAACAGCGAGGCCAGCCTGTGCGCTCACTGCCTGTGGCCGGGCAGGCGCGAAGCCCCGCGGGCGCCCTGGGCTCGGGTGCTGATCCCTCGCACRGAGCCCTCACCTCTCGCCAGGAGGACGTGTACCAGTGCAGGCAGGGCTGGCTCTGGCACGGAGCCCGCGCGGGCGGCTTGTGGAGCACGGGCTGGCAGTGGAAGGGCCGCAGGAGCCGCTGCTCCCTCGTGTCCACGCAGTGCACGTCCCGCACCTTCCAGCCCCCGCCGCAGTTTCTGGAGCACTGGGGAAGCGAGAGAGGAAACACGAGTGAGAGGCCGTAAATAGTGTGTCCAGCTGGATCTCTCCAGCAAAGGGAACTGACACAGAACTTAGAGGAATGGACTGGCAAGCTCTCTCCTCAGGTGTATTGAGTCAACACTCATTTTCACCACTTTATCAAGTCCAAGCTACAATCTGCTCCTTGGAGCTCTGAATCAGTCACTACCTTCTCTCTGAAAGCAGTCAGCTTCCAGCCACAACGGCAACACAGTCTTCAGGATGGTTTCCCATCCAAGTATCTCAGAAATTAAGGCCACCCAGAAAAGTCAAGTTTGTTCCCTAGCATTTAACCTCGGTGGATTCACCCAGCCTAACTGCAAGCGTCTCCCACTAGTGCAGGTTCTTAAGAACATTTTTCAGAGACTTTCAAATCTCCTGCAAATTCCTGTCTTTTTAACCATCCCAAGAGCAGGAAAAATAAAAAGATTACAGTGGAACAAAACAATTTAAACTCTGTAGGAATTGCAAGCGGACACCCCCAACCCAACTGCTCTCCAGGGTAAAATTTCACCCTCATCCCTTGGGAGTCAGGGGCAAGAGCCACGCAGTGAGCACCCGCTGCTTTCATTTCTCTGCAGCTCATGAAGGGAAGCACCGTGAAGGACACGCTCAGGTGTGTCCTCGTGTTTACCTTACTCCAGTTGCCCACGTGCCACGACGCGCACGGTCTCAGGGAGCACCTCCGAGCAGGGACAGGCTTGTTGGCCGCGACGCAGTCCTCGCTGCTGCCCGAGCTGCAGCGCACGGCTCTCCAGCTGGCGCCCACGCCGCACGTGGCAGAGCACTGCAACACACACAGACCCTCCGCTCTGCGCCACCTCATCCCGCCGCTCCGTAGGGCGGCTCGGGACCAAAGCACACAGAGCAGTGTCCCAGCAGAAATGCTGCTGAGAACTTGCTGGCTTTAGCTTTTAAATGGGGAGATTTCTATTAATTAGCACTGGTGGCTGCAGTTATTTGACTGTTCTTTCTAAATATATGTTTCATTTCCTTCATGCTTGGCTCTCTTTTACAGTTCCTGCATGTCTGCTTTTCTCTTGGTGCTAAAAGCTCAGGTAGAGATTTCCCTGATTTATCTCCATCTGAAAGGCATCATCTCCACCTTTTTTTTTTTTTCACTTACCCCTTGCTTTCTAGGCTGATCTGAATTATTTTGTAGCTGCCAATCCCTCCTAAAGCCTTTGCAGAGCTTTCAGAACATCCTACCTTAATTACACCAAGGCAAAGCTCTGCCACAGCGGTGAAATTAGTCCTATTCCAGGGCTGTAACTGAGAGCACAATTTACTCAAGTGCTCTGAATGGAGGCTTGTCAGCTCTGTTGGCAGCATTCGAAGGATGTTCGGTGCCCTTTCATAAAGCTCACATGTGTGACACTGTTTTACTGATACAAGTCTTGTCCTCAAAGTTACTGGCTCCTTTGTGCAGACTCCTGAAAAGATTCTCCTAATGAACGGTCTCTAGTGCTCTGTGACACTGAAGGCTTATTATTTTTGTGCTCTCTGATAAAACGCCATCCCCACGAATTGTGTAAGCCATTAAGCTGTCACTGCAARTGCTCTGCAGAGAGCAGCCACAGCACAGCCCTGCAGGGAACCGATAGCTGCTAATTACTGATAACATCACGTTCCCCACATTCAGCAGAGCCCTTTCCCTCAGGTAATTTGCAGCCTTGATGTACCTTCCACTTGACATTTTAATTTCTGTCATTTTGTGGCGTGTTTTATGAGAGTCCTGTAAAACGCCGGGAGGAGCCGGGTGTGCAGCGCACACGGCTGCACGATGTGATCCGCTGATCACTCGGGATGAGCCGTGGGGACGGACAGGCCTCTCCCCTGCGGAACGGCCAGGTTTTCGGGGAATCAACACRTACCTCGCTCCAGTTCCCAACCTCCCAGCGGGGCGCTGCAGGCGCTGCTGTGGTGGTCGACGGCAGGCGCGAGGAATCCCCCACCTCCTCCTCCATCCTCTCCGTGTCCCAGTGCCGCTGGGGGCTGCGGGTGGCCTGGGSTATCTCGCGCTCCCCGCCGCCATCCTCAAGTGTCCCTGGGGTTCCCCGTGGCGAGTGGTGCCGTGGGGTAGCACTGCTGGGCTGGGCTGCACCGGGCGCCTGCCGCGTGCTCGGGGACACCGGCTCCATCACCGCATCGTCGGGTCCCCGCGCGGCCCATGGTGCTGGGGTGGGCTCGGCGGGTGGCACCGCTGCTGGGCGCGCAGCGGGGCTCGGGTGCGGAGGCATCAGCACGGGTGGCGTGGGGGCACCTTGCGGGGCTGCATCCCTGGATGTGAGGCCAGGAGCTGGTGCCGGTACGTGGGGAGGCAGGGATGCTGCTGCTGGGAGGGCCACCATGGTCACTGGCGTGGCCCAGGGCACCGCAGTGGCACCGTGGGGCTCTGGTTGGAGACCCAGTGCCACTGTGGGGACCCTGCCAGTCCCTGGCTCGCTGCTGCCCGGGCTGGGATGGGGAATTGCACCGGGATCGGGCTCCTCGCTGGCCTTGACCGTCTCCTGCTCGGGTCTCGGCACGGCCGGGAGAGGCCCTGGAGGSTCCTTGGGCGCTGCCGTGGTGCCCGTGCTCGCAGCCTCCCCGGCTGGCACACTCCCTGCCCACGCTCCCTGCTCCCTGGGGCTGGAGGTAGCGGCGTTACCGTCACCAAGGAGGACAAAACCCTCCTTGCGGGAGCGTTCGTGGCCTTTCCAAGCAGTGCCAGTCCAAGGGCGCTCCTCGCTGCCGGCGTCACCAGGAGCCTCTGCACTTCTGTGATCCGCCTCTTCGCTCCCAACCTCATCCCTGCGTTTGAGCCCGTCCTGGGCATCGTCCCCTCCAGTGCTGCCCCTGCCCACGGGCCCCGGCGGGGTGGGAATGGCCAGATAAGGGAATGTGGTGGGGAGGCTGCTGCCTGGCAGGTCCTGCCTGGAAGTGGTRCCTGTCAGCACGGCCCTCGGGGCGTTATCAGCGGGCAGGTTATCAGCGCTGGTTACAGACTCGTGTGGCTTCTGGATGCCAGGGAGGTCTCCGGAGTTTCTCRGTGTTTCTCCCCTCTCAGCACTTGCACCGTAGGGATCCTCATAGCCGGGAGCAGCCGTCCTGATAACCCCGTGCTCCGGGGCCACGACAGGGAGGTCGTTCCCGAGCAGGCCGCCCGGCTCCTTCTCCTCTTCCCCATGCCCTGCAGCAGGAGCACTTGCTTCACTGCCCACTGCATTTTCCTCCTTGGCTCCTGCAGGCTTTAGCGGGTGCAGGTCATCGGCAGGCACCCCCCGAGCATCTTCCACGTTGTTGGTGCTCAGCTCCGGCTTTGCTCCCTCACTTTCCGTGTCTTTTTCAATGAACGGATCATAAGACAGATCCTCGTGGAAATTGATGAAATTATAATCGTAATAAAAGTCATCCACAAAGAAATTTCCCTTCCTGGATGAAAAGTCCTCCTCAGTTATGATATCATTGGACTCCGGAATACTTGGAATAAAGGGGTTAAATTTAGCAATATGGTTATTGGGAATGTAATGTATTTCATTCAATATTTCTCTGCTGGAAGACCCGCTGCCAGACCAGTCAGTGTTGGGGTTTTCTGATTTCTTCTGGCACTGCTGCAAAGAGCAAACAGCTTCCGAGGTTGGTCTTTGGGCAGGATCACAAGTTGCTCGCGTATTGTTGCTGCAGAAAACAGGGCGCCTTTGTGTCCCGTTTCCGCATGTCACCGAACACTAGAAAAGGAGGAGAAATGAGAATTTAAGGGAYGAGAGCAGATTTAGCACAGTAAATCACACAGATTCCAAGCTCAGGATACTGTGGGAATGGCACCTCGTGCAAGGGCCGCCGGGTCCCTTATGTCTTTGCTGAATACTCCTTGCTCCTGGATTCCRGGAGTCAGATCTGAGGTATCTGATAATCTACAAATTACTGAACGGGCCGAGTTCTGCGGTCTTTCCCCATTCAAGACCCTCCCAGTGCAGCGTATACATTGCAGGATACTTCGCTCATGGTGATCCCTGACCTGCATTCCAGCCAGAAACRATTTTCCCAGGAGATAGGCACTCTGAGGGGCATTGGATAAGATGATCTAATAGGTCTTTTTTAGGTGACCTATTGCCATGAATTGCAGCTCTTCTTTAGAGGAGGTTTTTTAAAGAAGGGGATAATAACATGGGTGTTGTCCCAGTAAATGAAAGAAAGAAACCAAGGGTCAATAAGRAGTTTTGTTGAGGACTCCTCACCACAATGGGCTCTTTGACATTGCTCAGTATAAAAGAAACCCACAAACTGGAAAGAAGGACAGTGAAATTTTCTGCTCCATAAGTAAATAATAGTGCTACAAATACCACAYGTGGGCCGCACAGCCACAGATTACTACGTTTGCTATGACAGATGCTTAGAGCATTAGTCACATATATCAAAATGCTTTACAAAATCCAGCTACCAAGACCAACCAACACATCAAACAAACCCAGCARAGGGGCTTTCTGCAGAAATGCCTGTTATTTGGATGAAAACACATTGGATTAGGCAAGAGTTTGACCCTAGGCTGCCAGCACATGGGAATTAGAGTTTAAGGTGGACACAGGAGCTCAGGATTTCTGCTGAGCTTCTGGGCTGGGTCTGGCCAACCTGCTCCATGTGCAGGTGATTGAGTGCACATGTGCAGCAGCTCCCACACCAATGCCATGGCCTGGCTGTCCACTGCGTCTTAATAAACCTGGGAATCATCCTGCTGGGTTGCAAGAGCACGATGAGCATGAAGAGCATCCTCTGTCCTACGTGAACGTGCACTGGGGAAGGACTTGACAATAAGAGGACACTTTGGGGATGAATCACAAGCATGGGCAGGCCGGCAAGCAACGAGAGCGACTCTCTGGCACTGGTTTATACACTAGAACTGCGAGGGATGGCTGAACCCCCAGGATATGGGCATGGGATCTGCACTGATCCCTGGGCTCCTCATGCCATCCTTCMGTGGGATGTCTCCTTGGGGCAAGGGCTGCCCTCGCTCCTGCATTTCTTGAGCTCTTGATTTGGCAGCCAAAAGGGGGTGCCCAGCTCCCCAAGTGCCAGCCTATGCCTTCCTTTCTCCTGGGAAATAACACATGGGAATGCCATCTAGACCAAGGAATGTGCCTGGCACAAGGGACAGTCCATAGACTCCTGTACCCACTGCCAGGCATTTACACTAGTTGCACAATGCGGCTGAAATGTAGTATTGCCACATAGCAGCCCCTCCAAACAGGACCCGGACAAGCTGCTTCACCCTTCCGTGGCACCACTGCCAAAGCAGGAAGATGTGGGTCAACTTCCACAGCTCCCTTCAGCTTAAGCTTCCTAGCAAGCGGCTCTAACTGTCCCAAAGAGAAACACAGTGAGTTTCCAGGTGCCCTGACTCTTGCAGGGGAATGGAGGAGCTCTATTTGCTTATCCTCAGCTATCAGAAAAGCTCCTGGCAAGACAGATTAGCAGTAGCTTCAAAGGGGCATCACCAAAGGACTGCAGGAAGGTTTAACATCAAGCACAAGGGCTGCAGTCGCATTACGTGAGGCTGCAGAATGGGAGACGGGTKTTCCTCTATGCATCTGCTCATACATCAATAAATGACAAACATTTTCTAGAGCACACTGATAACTTCTGTGCAAAGTGCCCAGCTGGATGCCTAGAGCCTCAGGGCTCTTCTGAGGGCACGAAATCCTGGTGCCTACACAGAGCGGCCAAGCAAACCTGCAAACAGTCCTYGCAGCTTCGCTGGACTGCCTGGATGCACCCCGGGAGACGCACTGACGGCCTCTCCTATCTTAGGGTCTGCCAGTATCAACGCAATAAACCCCTCTATTATCACTGCATAGATGGAGTACGTTTCTGGAAAGCTTCCAGGCCACTCAAATTTCTCTATTTATTAGTGGTTGCGGAAATGGAAGAAAAAGAAGGTTTTCACTTACAATRAAAGAAGAATAGAAAAATTAGACATCTTAAAATCGCAAGCACATTTTTTTCTTGGGTTCACAGATTCACAGATTACAAAACCCAAAAGGAGCATTGTGACAGTCTGTGCTGGCTCCATACATAGCACAGACCCGAAGGCAACTTGGAATTCTTGATTTTGTCTTTAAACTCTTTCTCAACTGTGCAATTGTGGCTTCTGGGGGCCTCTAGAAAAATATTTCTAAATAGCTCTCATTTAGCCTACAAAGTTTCTGTTCACATTTTTACTCTCTCCGTTTCTTAGCAACAAACCCAATTCCCATTCCCTGCTTTCTCTTCTGATATTTCTCTGCACACTAAACATTTTGTGAAATCGCTGCTTAAATTAAGAGTTATGATTCCTGGTTAAAAGCCTCAGCTTGCAATTAAGCTGATTCATAAAAACACAAAAACAACAGAAGGCTGCAGGGCCTGTCCACAGGCCATGGCATTTTCTGCTTGTTTCGTCCCTGTTTTCTCCCTTTCCCAGTGCACTGTGCAGAGGTTCCCGGCGTGCGGAAGGGCCCCGCTGCACGGGAGGGCGGCTCTGCAGCAGCGCGCTGCAGGACCAGGTGCTTGGCTGCAATGCAGCAGCAAAAGGAAGCGCCGCTGGGCTGCATCTTGAGCTCAGACACAAAGAAAGCCTCCTGAAAAGCAGAATGACACCCAATGTTCCCAGTGCTGCTTCTGCAGAACCATCAATGATAGTGCAGTGCCCCTGAGAGCAGCGGGGGCACGAGGGTCCTGCTGCTTGTGCCACTGGCTGTCCTGCCCTGCGAGCTCCTCGCATTAGTGTGGGGCAGGGGGCATCTCCCCGTCTCTGCTGCAAGATCCCGGGCTCGGGGCAGCCAAGCGGGGCGGCTCCCACCGCGGGAAGCGCCAGCCGCTGCACTGGGAGTGATGGGGCAGCTTGAACCCAAGGCCACGTGAAGGGCCGTGTGCTGATGAGTGCACACGTGCGGCGCGCTTGGACCCTGCCCTGTCCCCAACACCTTCCGTCAGTCGGCCCCAAAACCGTCTGGCCTTCTGCCAAGGCATAAGGGATGCCTTGCAACGCTGGAAAATACATTRAGGGCTTTTAAAGCTCTTGTTCCTGCATTTCTAATTGCCTGCATCAAGCACTGAGTATGGCCTTTGCCCCGATAGAGAAAACAGGAAAACTCAGAGGGTGAAGAAAATATAACCTGCCTTGTGCTCATACCGTGCTGTGTCACCCGCCTCCTTTGCATCTGCCCTGGTTTGGTAATGAAAGCCTGCCAAAAAGCCCCCAAAGYCCCCGCTTTGCAAGCAGCCGGACCGCGGCACTCTATGTGCCTTCTCACCTGGGACCAGTTGCCAGCAGTCCACCGGGAGGGACAGGGCACCTCCCTGTGACAGGGCGCGGTGGCCTCGGGCCTGGGCAGGTGCTGGCAGTCTGCCGGCTGCAAAGCCCTCTGCTCGTCCATGCCCACGCTCTGGATGCAGAGCACCGTCCTCCTCATGACGCCGGCCTCGCCGCACGTGGCGGAGCATTTCTGCCACTCGCCAACCCACCACCTAGGAAGAGAGGAAAGGGCAGGGCGGGTGAGACGGAGCAGACTGGCTGGGCTCCCAGCGCCGCACGAGCCCGAGGGGCCTGAGCTGCCCTGCACACCCCGTGGGGCCTGGGGACATGGGGATCCCACCAGCGGGCACCTCGTGTGCCAGCCCACCCAAAGGTCAGAGTGCCCGGAGCAGCTCAGCTGGATCCGCGCCCACACTGTGGGGCCCGAGATGGTCATTTGCAGCAAGGCACCGAGGGAGCCGAGCCCCTTGGG